>NW_016807971.1:251616-263810 GCF_001698545.2 Rhinopithecus bieti
TTTTTTTTTTTTTTTTTTTTTTTTTTTTGAGACAGAGTCTCATTTCATCGCCCAAGCTGGAGTGCAATGGCATGATCTCGGCTCACTGCAACCTCCACCTCTGGGGTTTAAGCGCTTTTCCTGCCTCAGCTTCCCAAGTAGCTGGGACTACAGGGATGCAACACCAGGCCCAGCTAATTTTGTATTTTAGAAGAGATGGGATTTCACCATGTTGGCCAGGCTGGTCTTGAATTTCTGACCTCAAGTGATCTGCCCATCTCAGCCTCCCAAAGTGCTGGGATTATAGGCGTGAGCCACAGCATCCCACCTAGTTTGCATTTTAAGAATTTTATATAAATTTTTTAAAAGAAAAGAAAGAAGTTTATATAAATAGAACCATACAGTACTTGTCCTTTTTTGTTTGACTTCTTTCACTTAGTGTAATTATTTTGAGATTTATCTAGGTTTCTGCATGATTCACTAGTCCATTCCATCTTATTGCTCAGTAGTATTCCATTATATGGATATACCACACTTAGCTTATCAATTCACCTATTGATGGACATTTTGTTGATTTCCAGTTTTGGCTATTGCAGATAAAGCTGCTATGAACATTCAAAACTTCATGTGCAAGTCTTTGTGTGGATATATGCTTTTATTTCTCTTGGGTAAATGCCTATAAGTAAAATAGGTAGATTATATGATAGGCCTGGAAACTGCCAATCTGTTTTCTACAGCAATTGCACAGTTTTATATTCCCACCAGCAGTATAAAAAAATTCAGTTCCTCTATATCCTTGCCAACACTTGGTATGATTAGTCTTTTGAATTCTACCCATTCTACTCAGTATATGGTAGTATCTCTTTCTGTTTTAACTTGCATTTCTCTACTGATAAATGATGTTGAACATCTTACCATGTACTTATTTGCCACTTAGGCATATTCTTTAAATGTCTGTTCATATCTTGAGCCTTTTAGTGTTTTTTGTTTGTTTGTTTGTTTGTTTTGAGATGGCGTATTGCTCTGTCACACAGGCTGGAGTGCAGTGGCACGAGATCTTGGCTCACTACAACTTCCACCTCCTGGGTTCAAGCAATTCTCCTGCCTCAGTCTCCCGAGTAGCTAGGACTACAGGTGCCTGTTACCATGCCTGGCTAATGTTTGTATTTTAGTAGAGACAGGGTTTCACCATGTTGGCCAGACTGGTCTCGAACTCCTGACCTCAGGGGATCCGCCCACCTTGGCCTCCTAAAGTGCTAGGGTTATAGGCGTGAGCCACCATGCTTGGCCTTGAGCTCGTTTTAAATTGGGTTATTTTCTTATTAAAGATTTATGACAAGGCCAGGCACTGTGGCTCTGTCTCCCACGTTCAAGCGATTCTCCTGCCTCAGCCACCTGAGTAGCTGGGACTACAGGTGCATGCCACTATGCCCAGTCAGCTAATTTTGTATTTTAGTAGAGACGGGGTTTCACCATGTTGGTGAGGCTAGTCCCAATCTCTTGATCTCGTGATCTGCCTGCCTCAGCCTCCCAAAGTGCTGGGATTACAGGCGTGAGCCACCACACCTGGCCTAAGTTGATTAAATTTTATCAACTTTTCCTTCCTTCCTTCCTTGCCTTTCACCCTTCCCCTTCCCTTTTCCCTTCCCCTTCCCTTTCTGTCTGTCTTTCTTGAGACAGGGTCTGTTTTGTTGCCCGGGCTGGAGTGCAGTGGCATATAGGTATATTGTGCATAGCTCACTGCAGCCTCGACCTTCTGTGCACAAGCGATCCTCCTACCTTTGCCTCTCAAGTAGCTGGGATCACAGGTGCACACCACCATACCTGGCAATTTATCTATTTTTTTGTAGAGATGGGGTCTCATTATGTTACCCAGGCTGGTCTCAAACTCCTGGGCTCAAGCAGTCCTCCTACCTCAGCCTCACAAAGTGCTGAAGCATTAGCCACCACACCTGACCCCTTTTTGTAGAACCAGGTTTCTGTCTAGTAGCATTTTCCTTCTCTTCAAAGAATTTCCTTTAACATTTCTTTCTTTCTTTTTTCCTTTTTTTTTTTTTTTTTTTTTTTTTTTTTATACAGTGTCTCCCAGGCTGGAGTGCAGTGGCATGATCTCAGTTCACTGCAACCTCCACCTCCCAGGTTCAAGCAAGTCTTGTGCCTCAGCCAACCAAGTGTAATAGCTGATACTACAGGTGCATGCCACCATGCCTGGCTATTTTTTTTTGTATTTTTATTAGAGACAGAGTTTCAACATATTGCTCAGGCTGGTCTTGGACTCCTGAGTTTAAGTGATCTGTTCAACTTGGCCTCCCAAATTGCTAGGATTATAGGCATGAGCCACAACACTGGCTTCTCTCTCTTTCTCTCTTTTCTTTTCTTTTCTTTTTTATGTAGCATCTCCCTCTATCATCCAGGCTGGAGTCAGTGGCATGATCCTGGCTCACTGCAGCCTATGTCTCCCAGGCTCAAGCGATCCTCCTTTCTCAGCCTCCTGACTAGCTGGGACTACAGGTGTGTGCCACTCCTTTAGCATTTCTTGTAGCATAAATCTGCTTTTATGTCTGAAAATTATTTCAGCTTTTGTATGACTGAAAGAATTCTTATTTCCTCTTCTCTTTCGAAATACATTTCACTGGTAAAGAATTGTAGCTTGACGGCCTTTTGGGTATTCGCTGTTGTTGTTGACTGTTCCACTATTTTCGCACTCATGTTTGACAAGAAGTCTGCTAGTAATCCATCTTTCTGCTCCTCTACACGTCTTTCTTCTCTAGTTGTTGTTAAGGTTTTATCACTGATCTTAAGTAATTTGATTATTGCCTCGGTACAGTCTTCATGTTTCTTGTGCTGGGGGTTCATGAAGTTTCTTGAATCTTTGGGTGTCCAATTGTCATCCTATTTGGATTTTTTTTGGACATAATTTCTTCAAATATTTTTTTCTGCCCTCCTTCCCCTCTGGAGACTTCAACTGTGTATATTCAACTGAAGTTGTGCTGTGGTTAACTGATGCTCTGTTTGAATTTTTTTCAGGTTTTGTCTTTAAGATGTTAGGCAGGGCCTGAGAAGCATTTATTCTAGAGTTGATTTTTTTTTTCTCTGCTACTGAGCCAAAACCTTCTTACTACGCTAAACAATGCCCTGTGGATTATGAGGTTTTTTTCACCTGACTGTCGGGAATTCCACTGTCGGGAATTCCTGGCACTATTCCTGGCCCTGTGTGATTCCAGGTATGATTCCCTCTTCTCCTTTTGGGTGGTTCTTTCCTAGTACTAGGGTAGTTTCCTCATCTGTATTCTCTGAGCAGAACTCAACTGCATGTTCAAGGAGGATTCTCTGCATAGCTCTGGGCTTTGCTCTGTGATCTCTCAGCTGTGTCTCTGTGCTCTGCAATGTGAACCCTGCCTGCCTTGGCTTCCCTAGATTTCCAGCTCTGTCTCTTCAACTTAGGGAATCTGCTGGTGTCCCACCTCAGTTTTCCTTCCCTGTGCTGTGGTCTGGAAACGCTCTCCAGGCAGTCAGCTGGGGAGAACACAGGGCTAACCTCATTTGTTTCCTAATTCTCAAGGATCAGTGTTCTTTATTGACTGATGTCCAACATCAAAGAGCTCTTGTCTCATGTATTTGTTCCAGTTTTTTAGCTGTTTCAACTGGGAGGATAAACCTGATCTCTGTTACTCCATCTTAACTGGGAGCCAAAATCAAATGCATGCAGTTTTTTTTTTTTTTTGAGATGGAGTCTTGCTCTGTTGCCCAGGCTGGAGTGCAGTAGCGCTATCTTGGCTCATTGCAAGCTCCACCTCCCAGGTTCACGCCATTCTCCTGCCTCAGCCTCCAGAGTAGCTGGGACTACAGGCGCCCACCACCACACCCGGCTAATTTTTTTGTATTTTTAGTAGAGATGGGGTTTCACCGTGTTGACCAGGATGGTCTCGATCTCCTGACCTCGTGATCTGCCTGCCTCAGCCTCCCAAAGTGCTGGGATTACAGGCGTGAGCCACCGTGCCCAGCCAAATGCATGTATTTTTTAACAGCTTTATTGAGACAAAATTTACATGCCATACAATTTGCCCATTTACAGTGTATGGTTCAAGGATAGAAGTTCCTTACAAAACTAAAAATAGAAGTACCATATGATTCAGTAATTCCTCTACTGGGTATATGCACAAAAAAAAAAAAAAAAAAGGAAAAAAGGAAATCAATATATTGAAAAGACATCTGCACTCCATGTTTATTGCAGCATGATTGACAATAGCCAAAATATGGAATCAACCTAGGTGCCCATCAACAGATGAATGGATAAAGAAAATGTGGAATATATACACAATGGAATATCATTCAGCCATAAAAAAACTATGAAATCCTGTTACTAGCAGCAACATGGACAGAATTGGAGATCATTATTTTAAGTGAAATAAGCCAAGCACAGAAAGACAAATATTGCATGTTCTCACTCATATGTGGGAGCTTAAAAAGTAGATCTTATGAAGATAGACAGTAGTTTGGTAGTTACCAGAGACTCTGAAGGGGAGGAGGGAGGTGGGATAACAAGAAGTTGATTAATGGGTACAAATATATAGTTTGAGAGAAGAAATAAGACCTAGTGACAGATAGATGAGTAAGGTGGCTACAGTGTACAATATATTGCATATTTCAAAATAGCTAGGAGAATTTGAATAGTTCTAATATAAAGAAAGACAAATATTTAATTTGATGGATATCCCAAGTACACTGATTTGATCTTTACAAATTATATGAATGTATTAAATTATCACATGTACCCTGAAACTATGCACATTTATTAGGTTGGTGCAAAATTTATTGCATAACGGCAAAACCACAATTACTTTTGCACCAACTTAATAATATTATGCAGCAATTTTTTAAAGTGTATTTTTGTTTGTTTGGTTGATTTGGTTTTTTTTTTTTTTTTTCTTTTTTTGAGACAGAGTCTCACTCTGTCACCCAGGCTGGAGTGCAGTGGTGCAATCTCGGCTCACAGCAACCTCCGCTTCCCAGGTTCAAGCGATTCTCCTGCCTCTGCCTCCTGAGTAGCTGGGATTACAGGTGTGTACCACCACACCCAGTTTTTTTTGTTTGTTTGTTTGTTTTTATTTTTTTATTTTTTTTTAGTAGAGACAGGGTTTCACTGTGTTAGCCAGGATGGTCTTGATCTCCTGACCTCATGATCCACCTGCCTCAGCCTCCCAAAGTGCTGGGATTACAGGCTTGAGCCACCATGCCTGGCCAAAAGTGTATGGTTTAACGGTTTTTAGTATAGTTACAGATTTGTGCAACCATTATCATAATCCTAGGATATTTTCATCAGCCCAAAGAGAAACCCCAAACCACTGGCAGTCACCACCTCCTTTTCCCATCCACCCTAGCAATCACTAATCAACTCTCTGTCTCCACAGATTTGCCCATTCTGGACATTTCACATAAATGGAATCATGCAGTATATGGTTCTTTAAAACTGGCTTCTTTCACTGAGCATGATGTTCTCAAGGTTTATCATTATTGTAGTATTTATCAATACTACATTCCTTTTCATGGCCAAATAATATTCTATTGTATGGATATATAGATTTCCTTTATCCATTTTCCAGTTGATGAACATATGTGTAGTTTTCACTTTTTGGCTATTATGATTAATGCTATATGAAGATTTGTGCACAAGTTTTTATGTGGACATATATTTTCATTTCTCTTAGGTATATACCTAGGAGTAGAATTTCTGGGTCATATGATAAGTCTATGTTTAACATTTTGAGGAACTGCCTAACCATTTTCTTTTTTCTTTCTTTTTTTTTTTTTAGACAGAAAAAAAAAAAAAGGTTGCTCTTGTTGCCAAGGCTGGAGTGCAATGGTACGATCTCGACTCACTGCAACCTCTGCCTTCTGGTTTCAAGCAATTCTCCTGCCTCAGCCTCCCAAGTAGCTGGGATTACAGGTGCCCACCACCATACCTGGCTAATTTTTGGATTTTTAGTAGAGATAGGATTTTGCCATGTTGGCCAGGCTGGTCTCAAACTCCTGACCTCGTGATCCTCCCGCCTTGGCCTCCCAAAGTGCTGCGATTATAGGCATGAGCCACCATGCCCGGTCAGCCATTTTCTAAAGCAACTGCACTGTTTTGCATTTCTGTCAGCAGTGTCTCAGGGATTCAATTTCTCCACATTTTTGTCAACACTTGTTATCATCTATCTTATTGATTATGGCCATCTGACTGAATATGAAGTGGTATCTTATTGTGGCTTTGCTTTGCATTTCCATGATGGCTACTGATGTTGAGCACATTTTCATGTGATTTTTGGCTATAGCAAAACCTTTTATTCTTCAAATGGGTTGTCTTTTTATGGTTGAGTTGTAATTCTGCATACAGTTTCTTTATGCAGACCTATGATTTGTACATCTTTTCTCTCATTTCGTGAGTTGTCTTTTCACTTTTTTGATAGTGTGCGTTGCATCAAAAAGTTTTTTTATGAAGTCCAGTTTATCTGCATGCATTTTTTTAAAGGAAACTTCGTATCAGTCCCTCAAGTGGAAAACATTATCAATGACTTGTCATAGAAAACCGTTGTAAAAATAACTCACACATGTATTTAATAAAGAGAAGTCAAACGTAACAGTAAATGTACTTATAAATAAAATTTTAAATGTGTTCATCCACAGGCTGGCTCACATCACTTTGCTGTGGTATGCGGATCTCACTTTGGGAAACTGAGAGTCACCCCTGTATCCCTGCATCCCCCTGACTTAGTCTTTGGGTATCTTTGGTCACCAGCTTCTTCATCAACAGAATAGAGTACTGAAATAGATTGGTGGTCTTCAGATTTTTTTTTTTTTAAGCCATAGAACCCGTTTTTTCTCCCCCAGCCAATTTTTTTTGCGAACCTTGGCTTACAAAACACATAAGACTCTGCTGGCTACATCAGAATTCCCTGGAGGCTAATGAAAAATACTAGCACCTGGACCCCAATCAAGCCTGCTGAATCCCACTCCAGGGATGGTCCCTGCGGCTTTTTGTCTCACACTGCCCAGGTGATCTCAGGGAGGTACTGATTTGGGCCCTCCTTGCTCCAGGAGCTGGGATCCCTGAATGGAGGAAACTGTTGACTTCAGTTTTCATCAACCACAGTCACCTGCTATAACTGGGACTAAGAACTGGTGAAACACCACAAAGATGCTGCTATGTTTGAAGTCACCCACCAGTTCCTGCCCTGGGGCCCTGGAGAGTTCTCCATGACACAGAGCCTTCCTCCTCCTCCAGCCCTGGCCATAACCCTAGAGCCAACCCCTCAGCTCTCGGGCCCTCCCTTGCCCTGCCTCAAGGCTGTGAGCTCACTCACCTCTTAAACCAGAGCAGCAGGCGAGGATGGCCCTGAGGCTTGAGAAACCTCCTTAGCTTTGGTCCCAGAAGCCATTTCAGCAGGCGGTGGCCCAGGAACGTGAGGACCACACAAGTGAGGACAAACAGAGCCAGGGCCCTCTGGAAATCCAGGAGGCAGGCCACCAGCAGGAAGGCAGCGAACGCTGGGGGACAAGAGAGAAGAGGGGTCAACGGCCAGGACACCACCTCTTCAGGCCCCTGCAGCCCCACCCACGGACTCCACCTTACTCCACCCAGACCGTGGAGGGCAGGAAACTCACCCAACCTCACTGAGCCTGTTTCCTCATCTGGAAATGAAAACAACCATCACTACTGTGTCAAAAGTAGTTAGGAGTTACTGGCAGAAGGCGTTGTGAAAGGGCCTTATCAACTGTAAAGTGCTTACCAAATGCGAGGGAGATGTGTAAGGAGGCCGTGAAGCCAAACAGCAAGAGGTGCTGGGCATCAGTGGAGGATCTGCTGTGGTCCAGCGCCACGCTAGGCCCCGTGGAGGAAGGAGACGAGCCCATCAGCTACTCCATGAAGGAGTTCACATATGTGTGCTGGGACTGCGTTCTGAAATGTTCATCAATGACCGTGCTTCCTGGAGTTTCCTTTCCCCTTTTGCCCTTCTCTCCTTTGAGCCACTCAGCCAGTACATGCATATGCCTCAGAAAGGCGTGTGAGAATGGACAGCTGAGGGGGCGATGTCTAGATTTTTTTTTTTTTTTTTTGAGACAGGGTCTCACTTTGTTGCCCAGGCTGGAGCACAGTGGTGCTATCTCGGCTGACTGCAACCTCCGCCTCCTGGGTCAAAGCAATGCTTCTGCCTTAGCTTCTCGAGTAGCTGGGATTACAGGTACCCACCACCAAGGCTGGCTAATTTTTGTATTTTTGGTAGGGACAGGGTTTCATCATGTTGCTCAGGCTGGTGTTGAACTCCTGGGCTCAAGTGATCCACCCACCTCAGCCTCCCAAAGTGCTGTGATTACAAGTGTAAGCCATTGTGCCTGGCCTCTCCCTGGCTTTTGAATTTCAGAATCCAGGATCCTCAAAGAATGGAAAGGACGCTTAACCATGGATAAAAAATGTGATCTGAAACATCACGAATAAAGGTAAGTTCTACCCAACCACTCTGCTACCAGGCAATAACAAGGACAATGGCATCACAGAGAAAGCGCCTGAGCCTGGCAAGGCTGCCAAGCCAGGTGTGTTTGCAGCGTTGCAAGCAGTGAAGCCTTGTGCCTGGCTTCCTGGTGGAGCCCCAGGGAGGTCCCAGGACTGCAGAGAGAGGAATGCCCATGCGGTGCATGGCAAGCCAGTGAGACTCTGCAGGCACCAAAACAGCAGAAGTGGTCTCCATGAGAGGCCTGAAGAGGAGAGAGGTGGGAGACCAGAATGAGCCCACCATGGGGAAGAGGGCGTCGCCATGGTCACCTGCAAGGATGGAGGACCCAGGACCAGCTGGAGAAGCGGACAAGTCAGGAGGCACTTGAGGAGTAATAATAGATAAGCCCACCCTGGTGACCCCCAGAGAAAGGGATGAAGGGAGATTCCAACTGGACAGAAATTGAGTTCCCGTCACTCACTGGAATGATAAAATTGAGGGAGAAGATAAGTTGAGTTATAAAAAATAAAATGACCTTTCTCTCACATGGAAGCTGGTGGGCCGGAGTTCCTACCTGAACGGGTGTCATTGAGACACACAGGTGGAGCCCCACAGAGTGGTGCTGGGGCTGCTGGTACCGGCCGTGGGGGTTCAGGGGAGGGGGACCTGGCCAGGGAGAGGATCCGTGGTCGCCAGGAGGTGAGCTTAGCACTTCAGGTGCACTTTCACAATGAATCCTCACAAGACCCCTACAAGGTGGGCTCTACAGTGATGCCCACTTGGAGAGCGAGGCCTCTGAGGCCAGCCAAGATGAGTGCCTCACACAGGGAGGGCATGGGGCTAGGAGGCCAAGAAGGTCTGTGCACCTCAGGTCCTGTGCTTTGTGGTTGAGGCGGGCCAGGAAGGCTGGGGGAGTCTGGGCAGACCAGGACAGGGACTTAGGGAGAGGGGGCAGTGTGGAGGAGTCCTCCAGGCAGGGCACAAGAACAGTAGTACTTTTGGAAGTATTTTATTCATCTAGGATCCATTCACAGGGATTGGTTTGGGGATGGGCAGGACCTGAGCTAAGCTCCTTGAAGACCTCCCTGGGACTTTGATTGGAACAGCCAGCAAGAGGCAGCCCCTTCTTCCAAGACTGGGGACACCAAGGCCATCCTTGTTAGTCTGGTGCCAGGGCTGTCGCTGTACCCATGGAGAAGGCCTTCCTGAGGTGAGCAAGCCACTGTCACAGATCAGGAGCCAAGTCCTGAGAATATGAGCTTCATTTCTCTATCACAGCTATTCCCAGAACGTCTGTGAACAGCCTCCCCAGGAAAGAGGTGATGTAATAAAGATATTGAAAAGCCAGAGAAATCAAAGTCACCCAGAGACAGAGAAAGTCACTGCTGACCATTGCAAGGGATCATTTAATGATTCAGTTTGCATTCCTGAAAGCCATGGCAAACGTGGAAATAGGATGAGAGGGATAATTTTCATTCTCTACTGGAGAGAATTCAATTGTTCTTTAAGAGAAACAAATTGGATCTGAGTGAAGGAGGCAGCCAAGGAAACAGATGGTCCTGGCTTCAGACCCTGCCAAAGGTGGACATCACCATCTCTAGGAGAAAGCTGTGAGGAAGCTGTGAGGGACATGGACCCACCCCATCTCAGCAGATGACCCTACTTTAAAGTTCACCAAGCAGACCAGGTCATTGCTGTCACCTCTCTCACTGTCTCTCCCCTCCAGAGCACCTATAATGAGCTCTGCATCTGTACCCATCCTCCTTTTCCTTTTTTCAAAATTTATTTTTATTTTAAAAATTTTTTGTAGAGGTTGGGTCTTGCTGTGTGGCCCAGGCTGGTCTCGAACTCCTGGGCTCAAACAATCCTCCCACTGAAGCCTTCTGAAGTGTTGGGATTACAGGCATGAACCACCTGCCATGCCTGGCCCCTCTTTAATTCCAACCTGTCAGGATGAGGTGAACTTGCTCCTGAAAAGACACCCCTCCCCATGGGGTGGGGAGCTCTTCTACTCTGTGCCAGGGGACGTTGCTCCATCGGTCATCTCTTCATCTCCCATTCCTTCATGTTCCTTCTACAAACTCCCCACCTCAGCTCCTACACACAAAGTGTCTCCCGCCCCAAACTCATGCCCATCCTTGACACTTGGTCACATGCTGCCCATTCATCCTCCCCACCTGACCTCATAAAAATTGATCAAGGCTGGGCGCAGTGGCTCGCGCCTGTAATCCCAGCACTTTGGGAGGCTGAGGCAGGCGGATCACGAGGTCAGGAGATTAAGATCATCCTGGCTAACACGGTGAAACCCTGTCCCTACTAAAAATAAAAAAAATTAGCCAGGCGTGGTGGCAGGCACCTGTAGTCCCAGCTACTCGGGAGGCTGAGGCAGGAGAATGGTGTGAACCCGGAAGGCCGAGGTTGCAGTGAGCCGAGATAGCACCACTGCACTCCAGCCTGGGTGACAGAGCAAGACTCCATCTCAAAAAAAAAAAAAAGGTTGGTTCCAAGATGGCCGAGTAGGAACAGCTCCGGTCTGCAGCTCCCAGCATGCGCGATGCAATAGATGGGTGATTTCTGCATTTCCAACTGAGGTACCGGGTTCATCTCACTGGGGCTTGTCAGTCAGTTGGTGCAGCCCACTTAGCAGGGCGGGGCATCGCCTCGCCCAGGAAGTACAAGGGGTCAGGGAATTCCGTTCCCTAGCAAAGGGAAGCCATGACAGACGGTACCTGGAAAATAGGCACACTCCCACCCTAATACTGTGCTTTTCCAACAGCCTTAGCAAAGGGTGCACCAGGAGATTATATCCCGTGCCTGAATTGGAGGGTCCCACACCCACGGAGCCTCGCTCACTACTAGCACAGCAGTCTGAGATCGAACTGCAAGGCGGCAGCGAGGTTGGGGGAGGGGCGTCCGCCATTGCTGAGGCTTGAGTAGGTAAATAAAGTGGTCCAGAAGCTGGAACTGGGTGGTGTCCACCACAGCTCAAGGAGGCCTCCCTGCCTCTGTAGACTCCACCTCTGGGGGCAGGGCATAGCTGAACAAAAGGCAGCAGAAACTTCTGCAGGCTTAAACGTCCCGTCTGACAGCTTTGAAGAGAGTAGTGGTCCTCCCAGCACAGAGTTTGAGATCTGAGAATGGACACTCTGCCTCCTCACGTGGGTCCCTGACTCCCAGTAGGGGCCAACTGACACCTCCTATGGCTGGGTGCCCCTCTGAGATGAAGCTTCCAGAGGAAGGATCAGGCAGCAACATCTGCCGTTCTGCAATATTTGTGGTTCTGCAGCTTCTCCTGGTGATACCCAGGCAAACAGGGTCTGGAGTGGACCTCCAGCAAACTCCAACAGACCTGCAGTTGAGGGTCCTGACTGCTAGTAGGAAAACTAACAAACAGACAGGACATCCACACCAAAGCCCCATCTGTACATCACCATCATCAAAGACCAAAGGTAGATAAAACCACAAAGATGGGGAGAAACCAGAGCAGAAAAGCTGAAAATTCTAAAATCAGAGTGCCTCTTCTCCTCCAAAGGAATGCAGCTCCTTGCCAGCAATGGAACAAAGCTGGATGGAGAATGACTTTGATGACTTGAGAGAAGAAGACTTCAGACAATTGGTAATAACAAACTTCTCTGAGCTAAAGGAGGATGTTCAAACCCATCGCAAAGAAGCTAAAAACCTTGAAAAAAGATTAGACGAATGGCTAACTAGAATAAACAGTGTAGAGAAGTCTTAAATGAC
>NW_016807971.1:267293-279483 GCF_001698545.2 Rhinopithecus bieti
ACAACAGGTGCTGGAGAGGATGCGGAGAAATAGGAACACTTTTACACTGTTGGTGGGACTGTAAACTAGTTCAACCATTGTGGAAGACAGTGTGGCGATTCCTCAAGGATCTAGAACTAGAAATACCATTTGACCCAGCCATCCCATTACTGGGCATATACCCAAAGGATTACGAATCATGCTGCTATAAAGACACACGTACACATATGTTTATTGTGGCACTGTTTACAATAGCAAAGACTTGGAACCTACCCAAATGTCCATCAATGATAGACTGGATTAAGGAAATGTGGCACATATACACTATGGAATACTATGCAGCCATAAAAAAGGATGAGTTCATGTCCTTTGTAGGGACATGGATGAAGATGGAAACCATCATTCTGAGCAAACTATCACAAGGACAGAAAACCAAACACTGCATGTTCTCACTCATAGGTGGGAACTGAACAATGAGAACACTTGGACACAGGGTGGGGAACATCACACACCGGGGTCTGTCATGGGGTGAGCGGTGGGGGAAGGATAGCATTAGGAAATGTAAATGTAATGTAAATGACGAGTTAACGGGTGCAGCACACCAACATTGCACATGTATACATGTGTAACAAACTTGCATGTTGTGCACATGTACCTTAGAACTTAAAGTATAATAATTAAAAAAAAATTGATCCCAAAAACCATTTACACTTGCTGTCTGCACAGCCTCTTCTCCCATCTGCTCAAATTCAGTTTCTGCACCTACACCCTAAGTCATCAATGGCCTCCTTGTCCCCAAATCGGTGGACATGGCTCATTTTGTCCTGCAGGTCTTGCAGAGATGCTGCTGATCTTTCCCTCCTGAAACCCTTGCTCCTTTGGCTGCCACCAACTCCTTCTGTGTGGCTGGTCTCCAGGCTTCTGTCCTTGACCCACTTCTCAATTCATTCTCCAAGTGTGCCTGGGGAGCCTCTTCTCTCCCTCAAATGGCCTGGCAGTGGTACCTCCAACAAACTGCCCGAATTATCCCCCTTCCTTCCAAGACTCCCTCCTGCACGCATGTTCTCTAGCTCTGTGGAAGCCACCATCATCCTCCCATTACCCAAGCAGGCCCCTGGGGCAGCCCTGATTCAGGGTCTCCTTCGTCCTGCACATCCAGTCCTTCCCAAGTGCAGCTGGTATTGCTTCCCTAGGACCTCTCCCATTGCCCCCGCCCACCTTCCACAGCTTCATTCTCACACAGGCACTGCAGCCCTCAATGTCTCCTTCTCCCCATCTTTCCTGCCCTCCTTCCAGGGTCCCACAGTGTGAATTCCACCTTGATGCCTCCCTGTTCAAACGCTTCAGTGGCTCTCTCTGGCCTTGAGGGTAAAATCCAAGTCCCTGAGCATCCTCCCATCTCCCTACCCACTCCCCATCCTGGGCCCTTTCCTATCCCTCCAGCTCCATCCCCTGGCACTCCTTGTCTAGAACTTTACCCTCCAGACCTTAGAGTGCAGACATCGAAGTTTATCAAAACCCACACCCTGCTAGTTTTCACCTTTGCTCCTGTGACTCCTCTGTATGAAGTGCCTTTGCCCTCTTTACTGTCCTTCCCCTACACCTGGCTAACTCCTACTCAGCCTGTGAGACTCCAATGTCACCTCCTCCTGGAAGTCCTCCCTGACCATCCCCCATCCCTCCTTGGTGCTCCCAGATGACATGCTGCATTATGTGGAAATATTTCTTCCCCCTCCCTTACTGATGAGGGAGTGCCTTGGGAACAAGATCTGGCCTGGTTTAATGGATGCCTCTGTACCCAGCAAGGGAACTGGCCCTGAGTTGGTGCTCAACAATCATTTGTTGAATGACTGGGTAAGTGAATAATCCTGCCCTGAGACATGGATAGCTGAGGCAGGAGTCATCGTGTCCTGGGTAGTGCTGGGCCCCAGGCTCACCAGTGCAGAGCAGGCCTATGCTGATCCATCGAAACAGCTGCATGTGCTCCCTGCAGAAACTTCTGGCTCTCAGGGCTGGCTGCAGGTTCCTCCTGGGAACAGGACCAGGAGGGTCCATGAGTGCATGAGCAGACTCCACCTGGGGGAGATCCTCAGCACCTCCACTCAGGTAATGTCCCCGGCAAAGTGGCAACAGCTTGCCTTGACATCCTCACAGGGTTGCAGGGCAATCCCAGCTCAGGGCGAACAGACAAATGGTTCAGGCCTTCCTGCCTCTGTGGCAGCACCCACAGGCCCCCCTACCCCAGTGATAGTCCCTGCCTCCAGGGCTCGGGAGGAAGTTCACTGAAAAGGCAGAACCTCATCAACATAAAGAAATGTGGCTGGGGGGCGCAGTGGCTCACACCAGTAATCCCAGCACTTTGGGAGGCCCAGGAGGGTGGATTGCTTGAGCCCACGAGTTTGAGACTAGCCTGGGCAACCTGATAAACCCCATCTCTACCAAAAATACAAAAATTAGCTGGGCAGGTGGCATGCATCTGTAGTCCCAGCTACTCAAGAAGCTGAGGCAGGAGAATCGCTTGAGCCCAGGAGGGGCTGAACCAAGATCATGCCACTGCAATCCAGCCCAGGCAACAGAGTGAGACCTGCCTCAAAAAAAAAAAAAAAAAAAAGAGAGAGGAAGGAAGGAAGGAAGGAAGGAAGGAAGGAAGGAAGGAAGGAAGGAAGGAAAGAATGAAGGAAGGAAAAGCAAGCAAGAAAGAAAGACAAACACGGATGGCTGCTTCCCCTTCCCTGTTGTTCATCCACGTGCCCGTGGGACACACATTGAGCAGATGCCTACTCAATGCTAATTGGAATCCACCCACCAGCTGCCATTTTAAGGAGCCTCTCGCCCCCTCTCAGTCCCCACCTCCCACCTCCTGAGAGGGTTGGGGAGGCATTCTTCCCATACCCCCTGCCCAGGCAGAGAAATGGAATCCCTCCCCCACCACCACCCCCTACCCATCACGGTGTCCTTAGCTCCACATCTGGCCAGCAAGGACCCAGACTGCCCAGACATCAGGAGGCAGAGTTCTAGGCTCACCTCAGACACTTGCTGCCTATGCCACCCAGGCTGGTCCCTTCCCCTCTCTGGGCTTCCACCTCCCCGTGTAAAATCAGGGAGGGGCCTTGCCCAGTTCAGGATTTTTAACCGGAGTCTTGGGACTCCCCAAGGTACCCCAGAGACTGAATGGGGGGAGAAGGCAGAAGGGGAGGTTGAGAGGGAGGCCTAGTTGGTTCAGGGCAGGCCCCACGGTATATACTGGGGTTCCTGATGGGATTTCATTTGAGCTGCTCAAAAGCAGGTGGGGAGCCCATGATTTGGCTCACCCTTGAGTCTAATGTGCTTGTGCATGTTGGCTAAAGCGCCTTTATTCCTTCCTTCAACAAAGGTTCACGTCCCCACAACTCCCATCCGCCAGGAGGCCCGGCTCCCCATCCTGTTCCCAAGCAGCCTCCACCCCAGGCCCACCCTTGTCTCTCCAGAGATCACCTACCATCTGGAGAAGGGCTTCGGCGCCGCCTCACTCCAGTTGCTCCTGATCTCTGTGGGGCTCAAGTCGTTCCCAGGGAGCTGGCCTTCCTCCTACAGCCAGCAGGGGGCTGTCAGGGCAGCCTGCCCCTTACCCGCCCACAGGAACTTACAGCCAGGGGTCGGGGGCCATGGTGAGACCCTGGCTGAGGAGGGGACTGGGCTGGGGCACAGGGAGGAATTAGAAGGCTACTGAACTGAATTCTGCAAGGCAGGCACTGAGCACCCACTGTGTGCAGAGGACTCTGCCACACACATCCTGCCCTCAGCAAGCTCATGGTCTGCGCAGGGACAGACACCTGTGGCCCAGCTGTGACTGGAAGGGACTGAGAGGAGGCCTGTAAGGGAGGCCCCAGGCAGGGCTACCTCAAAGCATGATCTCAGGGCACCATGCACCCCCGAGTCTGTGGAGTTGTTTTGGGTGTGGGGTGGGCATTCTTGCAGATGACAGCATGAAAGGAGCTCCCCAAGAGACAAGGGCAGTGAAGGGGAGGGGTCTTTGTCAGAGGAGGCTGGGAGGGTGCAGGGTGTCCTACTAGGCTCCAAGTCTGGGTGGTGTGCCTCGACATGACCTGGCCACTTGAAAGCAAGGACAAGGCTCCTTGAAGGCTGAGATTTCCTTAGAGACCCCCCTCCCCCGTCATCTGGTTTTTATTCTCATTCTGTAGGTCACAGCTCAAATATCACTTCCTCATTGGGGCCTGCCCTGCCCTTTCAGACTAGGACTTTCAGACTATAGTGCACACAGTACATGCTCAGTCAATGTATAGTGAGTGAAATAAAGGGGCTGCCTTGTGTTGAGGAGGCCAACACACTGGGAGGTTCCTAACTGTGTGAGCAAGGAGGTGAGAAGGAGGCAGAAGAATGGGGTGTGAGGGAAGGTGGTGAGCAAAAGCCTCACCCCCTCGGCAGCCGGACTCAAGTCAAAGAGGCTGAGGGGTCAGGATGACTGATGGGGAAAGGTACAGACCAGGCTTTCCAAGAAATCAGCCCCCGTGTTCTCCAGACCCTTGGCCACAGGTGTGAGAGAGATGGACTGTCTTCGTCTTGAGGGGTCGTTCTCCATGTTCCAGACCTTCCAGCTGAAAGACAAATCAGTGAGGCCCAGCGCTGAAAGGGAGGCCAGGCAGGGCCCAGGTTAGGGGCCTAGGCAAGTGGGAGAGGGCTGAGTCAGGGGAGCAGATGCCTGGCACAGCCAGAGCCCTGCCTGGGGGCCACCTATGCCATCCCAGAGCTCACCCCTCCTCGTGACTGGGACTACAGCCTTGGCTTCCCAGCACATGGAGGAGGTACCCCTTCCTTTTTCTGGAGACTGGGTCTCCCTATGTTGCCCAGGCTGGTCTCCAACTCCTGGGCTCAAGTAGTCCTCCCACCTTAGCCTCCCAAAGTGTTGGGATTACAGGCATGAACCACCACCCCAGCCTGCACCCACATCTGAACCTGTGAGAGACAAGTCCTTGTGAACTCTGGGAGTTCCAGGCAGAAACAGCAAATTCTGCCCACTTCATAGAGAAGGAAAGTAAGGAATTATATACAGCATGCATATGTATCTGATACAGGTATTTTTCTGAAGAGAGGACTTAGCTTTCATCACTCCCTACAATGGGTTAAAACTATTACCATTAAGCGAGGTCTTCATTGTATTCTAGTTTTCCATCTCTGAAAGATGGAGGTGCAACATCCTTAAAGGCATCATGCCAGTCCCTGGATCCAGCTATACCTGAAACCAATCCTACCCCTGGACTTTTCCATTGCAAAAATCAATATAGCTCATTTTTTGCTGAAGCTCAGTTCATAGGCTTAAATTCATCTGTAAATAAGAGTGCTAACTAACACCTCC
This sequence comes from Rhinopithecus bieti, assembly GCF_001698545.2. Classification (NCBI taxonomy): domain Eukaryota; kingdom Metazoa; phylum Chordata; class Mammalia; order Primates; family Cercopithecidae; genus Rhinopithecus; species Rhinopithecus bieti. The sequence continues at coordinate 272,626 of NW_016807971.1, forward strand.
TCTCTCCCTACCCTTGTTCCCACTCCTTTTTCTCCCCTTGGGGGATGCCCTACTCCATCCAAATGCAAGCCCAGTTAGGCTGACATACTCAGAGACCCATGCATGTGCATGCACACACACAGGCAGAGCCTGGAAATGCCCCAGATCACACACAGACGCACAGCGGCGCACACAGAGGCAGGGTCCTATTTCTACTCACATATTTGCGGTTAACAGGTCGCTCTCAGAGAGAGAGAAGAACACGTCTCTGTGGGGACAAGCTGGATCCAACCTGCTTTTGCTCTGGCTTGCCTTGTCACTTCAGCAGAAATTCCTGGGCAGAGTCCAGGGTCGGAGTAGGTTGGGCCTGCCACCCAGTTCTGCCCAGCGCCTCCCCAGAGGCCAGGGTCGGAGTAGGTTGGGCCTGCCACCCAGTTCTGCCCAGCGCCTCCCCAGAGGCCAGGGCTACAGCCAGGGTGGGGACCCCAACCTGGTCTCAGGGATACAGGAAGCAGGCCCACTTGCAACCTGGCTCCCTGCAACTCCTGCCCACTGGCTGCTGCTTCTCCAGCAGAGATGCCCTCCTCTGCCATCTCCCCAGTTCCCAAACTGACCTCTTCAGGCCTACTAGGGTCACCTCTTCCAGGAAGCCACCTATGTGATTATTTCCCTCCCCCTCCTTACCTCTTGTGGCCTCCTTTCCCCAGCCAGGCTGTTAGCTTTTTGCATTTTATCTTTCATTTTGCATCTTGCTCTATCTCCCTTTCTCACCTAATGGGGATTTATTATAACAGCAACCAATTTTCCAATGCTGGAAAATGAGGAAAGCAGTGTAGCTGTCAGAAATAGTAAAAGTGTTTCAGGTCTGCCAAGAAAACAAAACCAAATCACACCTTTTCCCCTTCATTTCATCTTTGCTAAATGAACGCCTGAGCCAACAGCGTGCAAAGTGAAGGACGGAACGCTGTAGTTTCTCAGTCCTCAAACTAAACATTAAACTCATCTGATGGGACTGATAACATCTCTTTAATAATTAATGGTATGCACTCAGGACAAAATCCTTTATGATGCATAAATACTTCCTAGTACTGGCACATCCTGGTTGTTTTGGAAGTTTGGAGAGGATGGTGGATGGATACCCCCTCTTTTTGAAAACATTTTTTCTTCATCTGTCATTTGAATTACCAAAGCATTATAAGTGCATCAATAAACATTTAAACATTAGAGAAATATACAGAATGAGGGAAGTTTAAATCCCCAGAATCTGAGCCCCCAGGGATGACCACTATTGAGTTTGTGGCATTTTTCTCCTTTATTTTTTTTTTTTTTTGAGATGGAATTTCACTCGTGTTGCCCAGGCTGGAGTACAGTGGTGCAACCTTGGCTCACCACAACCTCTACCTCCCAGGTTCAAGCGATTCTCCTGCCTCAGCCTCCCAAGTAGCTGGGATTACAGGCATGCACCACCATGCCTGGTTAATTTTGTATTTTTAATAAAGATGGGGGTTTCTCCATGTTGGTCAGGCTGGTCTCGAACTCCCGACCTCAGGTGATCCACCCACCTCGGCCTCCCAAAGTGCTGGGATTACAGGCATGAGCCACTGTGCCCAGCCTTTTCTCTCCACTTTTTTTTCCCTTAATGTATATTATTTTATGTTACTCATTTTCCAACAGGGGATCACACAGTAACAGTGTTCTCATAATTTCATTATTCTAGCAGTGTTCCACACACTGTTGAGAGCCCATGTGTTACCTTGATTGAAAACTAGCCACAAAGCAAGACTCTACCTTTAAAAAAAAAGGCAGGGGGGCGGACGCGGTGCCTCACGCCTGTACTCCCAGCACTTTGGGAGGCCAAGGCGGTCACGTCACTTGAGGCCAGGAGTTTGAGACCAGCCTGGCCAACATGGTGAAACCCCCTCTCTACTAAAAATACAAAAATTAGCCAAGCATGGTGGCAGGTGCCTGTAGTCCTAACTACTCGGGAGGCTGAGGCAGGAGAATTGCTTGAACCCGAGAGGTAGAGGCTGTAGTGAGCAGAGATCACACCACTGAGCTCCAGGCTGGGCGACAGAGTGAGACTCTACCTCAAAAAAAAGAAAAGAAAAGAAAACTAAATGTTGTCTCTGAGCAGGACTCCTGTCTCTGTGGGTGGCCACCACAGGGATGGGCCTGGAGCTGTCCTTGAAGAGATCTTCACCAAGCCCCAGTGAAGAAAAAAAGGACACCACCTGCTTTTCCACTTTGCCCTGTGCTACCCACTTCCCCTCCTTTCTCCAGTCCCGCCTTCCCTCCTCTCCTGCTGTCGTTAACTCTCACCCTTGTTTCTGTCAGCATCCAGAGGGAAGCCAGGAACACAACACGTCCAGCAGCAACCATGCTTGCTTCGAAACATTCCCGACATTGCAGCATATAACCCACATCGTTGTTGGCCCTAATCTCTACAACAAGGATTTAATGGGCTGTGTGTCTTGAGGTGGATCTTGAGCTTGGAGCCCAAAGGTCTCTACTCCTGACTGTCAAAGTTAACTTGCTGCCTCAACTGGGGGTGGGTAATAGAACCTATGAGGAGTCAATGTGCTCCTACTTAGGAAGTACCTGGCAGGGAGTCCAGCAGCATCAGGCTGGCAGGTGTCATTGCTGTCCCGAGTCTCATCCGGGCCTGTTCTGACACACTGCTCCCCTCCTCCAGGCCAGGATACTCCGGGCTTCTCCCCTGCTCCTCCCCTCAAGGAGGCATGGCCAGCAAGGATCCCAGCCCCCAGTAAGGATCCCAGCCCCTTTTCAGGTGGAATTTGGTGAAAAGTCACAGGCTGGGGAGTTGGGAGGCTGGATAGATGGGGGTGGAGACCCCAGGGAAAGACCAACAGCTAGAGGACCTCAGGTGTCCTGGCTGCGCCCATCCAGCTGTAGGACCTCAGCACATCGCTGGGCTTCTTGGTGGCCTGTTTCCTGAGGAAACTCTCTGAGGCCCGGCACACCCACTGGGGCCCGCTGAGTGAGACCCAGAGCCAGCTAGGCCAGGGCAGAGTGGGGAGAGGACCGCATAAATATGCATAGATAATTTCCCTCACCGTCCAGCAGAGCTCAGAAGGGTTGACAGTAAAGGGGCTGCTCCGCCCCTCCAACTCTGTCCCATTCCTCAGAGGCAACCACCTAACTTTTCTGGTTTTGTTCTTCTGCAGGCCACCTCCTGTTTTAGGGAATGATTAGTCAAAGAGTTGGAGAGAATTCCTTCTTGCCAGGCTCTGACATAATAGGTTATTTTATATGTAGTGAGTGAAACATTCAAAAGTACAAGAACTAGCAGAAGAGTTGCTCAGCAACCCCTTTATGTTCTTCTCATGATTCTGCCCACACTCATTTCTTAGCTCTTCACAGGCGAGGTCTCTTTCGTTGCATTGATTTGTGTATCCAAGCACTGGACAAATAAAGAGGCTCATCCCTCGTCAAGTTCCATGAACATGTCCTCATCATTCTTCTCTCCTAAACCTGGGAGGATTGGCAGAAAAGGCATCCATACAACTTTTTCTTTTGCATTTGGCATTGAAAAATGGACTTCCTGTAGTCTGTAGTAGAAATATTGGAAAGTAGCAATAATCCTAGCACTTTGGGAGGCCAAGGCAGGTAGATCGCTTGAGCCCAGGACTTCAAGACAAGCCTGGGCAACATAGGGAGACCCTGTCTCTACAAAAAAAATAGAAAAAATTAGACAGATGTGGTGGCATGCACCTGTAATCCCAGTCACTCGGGAGGCTGAGGTGGGAGGATCATTTAAGCCTGGGAAGTCAAGGCTGCAGTGAACCATAATCACACCACTGCACTCCAGCCTGGGCGACAGGAGTGAGAACCTGTTTTAAAAAACAAAACAAAACAAAACAAAACAAAACAAAAACAAACGAAAAAATGATGGCATAGAGTTAAATACAAAGACTAAAGAAATACCTTGGGCTTTTATACTCTTTACTTGTAACTCTTCTAGTTTTCCTGTGGGAATGGACTAGCCTAAGTGTTAGAGCACACTGCTCTCCTGGCAACTACAGAGCCAGTTCAGCTGGTCCCAGGAGAAGAAAGCATTCCAGTACCCCAAACGCTGGAACCCCCCAGTCTGCTTGGCATGATTATCCAACGGTCTCCGATACAGTTTACTCCGTGACCCACTCTACTCACTGAGAACATCTGGGCACACATGGTCATTATCCAATACAAAATGCAAGGCCGAGTCTGGGGCTCATCTACGGCAGCAGCAAGAGGCCTTGTAGAACTAGGATGCCTGGCCCCACCTGCAGGAGTGCTTAAGGCCACCAAGGCAGGGCAAATTTTACCCAAGCAGTTTAGAGATCACTGTTCACAAATATTTAATATTTAACTGATTGCACTTAGAAAGTGTATTTCCCTCGTTGTTGTTTTACCTTCCATTCCTCTTGCCTCTCCAGCTCATATTAGCATTTTATTTATTTAGTTGTTTATTTATTTATTTTTGAGACAGGGTCTCACTCTGTCTCCCTGGCTGGTGTGCAGTGGCACAAAATCAGCTCACTACAGTCTCGACCTCCCAGCAATCCTCCCACCTCAGCCTCCAGAGTAGCTGGGACTACAGATGTGCACCATACGCCAGCTAATATTTTTCTGTTTTTAAAAAATTTCATCCCAGTTGTTCTAATATTTATTTATTTACTTATTTTGTAGAGACGGGGTCTTACCATGTTGCCCAGGTCTAGAACGCCTGGGCTCAAGTGATCCTCCTGCCCCAGTCTCCCAAAGTGCTGGGATTACAGGTGTGAGCTACTGTACCCAGCCTCATATCAGCTTTTCATATAGTGAGAAACTGAGATAGTTCCTTTTCAGTTTGATCCAGATCAAGATGTTCTGCAAACCAAGGGTCTTAATTCATGTTATGCTCTTGGGTTCAGGGGTGATGTCCCTGTCTATTAGGTTTTATACTAAAGGCTATATCTTCCTTCTCAAGTACACTTCCTCCAGCTTTTGGCGGGGGCTGTGGAGACTATTAATTTGGATCTCCTTTGCCTTATTGATCAAGTCACAGTTGATAAGCTGATTCACTATACAGGCAAAAATGATTCCTTGACTGTTCCATCTTCTCCCCCTGTCAGAGAAGTGGTCTGATATGGCCCTCACTGGGCCTAAGGGTGAAGCCAGATACTTTTACAGGAGTAATCATGGAGAGGACTTAAGGCCTCCTGGGAGGAGCCAGGAAAACAATCTACCAAAGACCAGCAGGGTCCATACAGAACTGCTGACAAGTAGGGCACCACAAATTCAATACAATTGTTAGGTAGAACAAAAACGGACCCCTGATGTCCTGCTGTGGCGTCAAAGGCGTGGCTGTGTCTTTCACTCTACTCTCAATGGTAATCTCACTGTTCTTCCTGGATGGGCCTGCCAATCAGACACCATGACTCACTTGGAAACACTCCTTTCCATTTCACTACACCATAGAAGCAAGGTTCCTGATTCCCAGGTCTGTGTTCTGTGGCCGTGGAAACCTGACCCATCACAGAAGCTCAATACTGGCCAGCTCATGGGCCGGGAGCCTCAGCTGTAGCATTTCCTGTTGGTTCCCACCAGTCTCCTTCCCCAGGGCAGTGCTAGTCCCCCAGGGATGAGAGCTGGAAAGGTAGTACTCAGGGGCTTGGGCAGAGAGCTTTGTTAGCCACCCCACCCTCAGGAAATGGAGAGGCACTGGAGCTCCCAGGTTGGAGGGGAAGAGCAGTGTGTGAGGGGCCCTGAGATGGATCCTGTAGTTCCAGGAGATGGTGACAACAATGGTACCAGCTGGCACACTTAAGAGCTTGGCAGATGCCAGGCTCTGTGATAAAAGCCTTACCTGCACTATCTCAATGAACCCTCACAATAACCCAGTGAGGTAGGCACTGGCTACCGTTTCCCCTACCTGTCCTCCATGGAGGAGTGTGACTGGGGAGCCAGTACCAGAAAGGGAGCAACTATTGAGAAGTTGGCCAGCCTGAGGTAAAGCCAGGGGCCACTGCACTGCGTGCTAGTATTTGGAAGATCTGAGCTGGCTCTTGAGGTGTCTGCCCCATGTGACCATCTCATCGGCTGCATGGCAGGCAGGATGGATTCTGGACCCACACTTGGACTCTACTGCTGTGGACTGTGTTCTCTGGTCAGACTCTGTGTCATCAGGGTTACCGTGCCTCTGAATGACTTCCTGGGTAAGACCCAGTGTGAATTCTGCAAGGGTTGATTTACTGGGCAGTCAGCCCCATATCCTGAATAAGAATTCAGCTGCTCCAAGGCTATACGTTTTGCCACGATAGAAAAGATGAACTCTCATGCAGTGGCTCACACCTGTGATCCCAGCACTTTGGGAGGCCAAGGTGGGCAGATCACTTGAGGTCAGGAGTTCAAGACCAGCCTGATCAACATGGTGAAACCCAGTCTCTACTAAAAATATAAAAATTAGGTGGGCATGATGGTGCATGCTTGTAGTCCCAGCTACGTGGGAGGCTGAGGAAGCAGAATTGCTTGAGCCCAGGAGGCGGAGGTTATAGTGATCCAAGATCACACCACTGCACTGCAGCCTGGGTGACAGAGCAAGGCTCTATTTCCAAAAATAAAAAGAAAGAAAAAAGAAGAGCCGCCAGTGTGGTAGCGCATGCCTGTGGCCCTGGCTACTTGGGAGGCTGAGGTGGGAGTATTGCTTGAGCCCCGGAGTTCGAGGCTGCAGTGAGCCATGATAACACCACTGCACTCCAGCCTGGGCAATACAGCAAGATCCTGAAAAAAAAGAAAGAAAGAGAGAGAGAGAAAGGAAAGAAGGAAGGGAGGGAGGGAGGGAGGGAGGGAGGGAGGGAGGAAGGAAGGAAGGAAGGAAGGAAGGAAGGAAGGAAGGAA
>NW_016807971.1:280031-375267 GCF_001698545.2 Rhinopithecus bieti
GGAGGGAGGGAGGGAGGGAGGGAGGGAGGGAGGAAGGAAGGAAAGAAGAAAGGAAAGGGAAAAGAAGAGAAGAGAAGAAGAGAAGAGAAGAGAAGAGAAGAGAAAAGAGAAAAGAGAAAGAGAAAGGAAAGGAAAGAAAAGAAAAGGAAAGAGTCCCATTGAAATTTCTCTGTCAGCGAGAGCCAACACAGCAGGATGCCGGATGGATCTTATGCAGATTCCTTAGCCTGAGATGGGGATTCTGTTCAAGTGATTTATGGGGGAGTATTCTTGGGAGAAGGGGGAAAGAGAGGCAGAATAGGGCCAGGGGAAGAAGCAGCAGTGTGGTCTCGGCTGAGGCTTGGCTTTAGTCTGATCCCACAGAGACACTCTAGAGCCCAAACTCTCCCATGGAGTTAGTTCCACTTTGAGGTGAAGCAAGGACAGCCTCTCGTAGCAGTGCTAGTCATGGGCCAAGGATGGGGGCAAGGATTAAGAGTGGAAGTGGGGATTGCCTCCCAGGTGAGGTGGTTTCCATCTGGCTCAGGACAATGCTTCAAAATGTGTGCTCTTGGAGCAGTTGATTCTTTTTTTCTTTTCTTTTCTTTTCTTTTTTTTTTTTTTTTTGAGACATAGTCTTGCTCTCTCGCCCAGGCTGGAGTGCAGTGGTGCGATCTCAGCTCACTGCAAGCTCCGCCTCCCGGGTTCACGCCATTCTCCTGCCTCAGCCTCCCAAGTAGCTGGGACTACGGGTGCCCGCCACCTCGCTTGGCTAATTTTTTGTATTTTTAGTAGAGACGGGGTTTCACCGTGTTAACCAGGATGGTCTCAATCTCCTGACCTTGTGATCCATCCACCTCAGCCTCCCAAAGTGCTGGGATTACAGGAGTGAGCCACTGCGCCCGGCCTGGAGCAGTTGATTCTTATTCTCTGATTCTTTATCTCTGAGCTACACCAGCATGCTTCAGAGAAGGGGCAGCTGTGAGTTGCTACCAACTAACAGCACCTGCCGGATGGGCTCCCCGAGGTAAAGGGCATCTGGGCAGGGCACCAGCAGCATCCACTACAAGTAGGAATAGATTGTTTCTGTTGGCTGGAAGCAGGGTGCAGGCTCCTGTAGACCACCGCAGGCATGGGCCCATGACCAGGCAGGGCTTCTGCCCCGTAGGCATTCTGCCTGCCTTGAAATGGGTTAGTCTTAGGAAGGACCCTGGCTTTGTCCACAGCTTTGTTCCAATGAGAATCTTTATCAGGGGTTTGGTGGAACCAAGGCAGTTTAGTGTGAAACCAGAGTATTTAATTTTCAGAACTGTCAGCTGGCTGGACTCCACAGGAATGTGTCCCACGCTGAGCCTGGGTGCACTACTCCAACCACTCAAAAGCCAGTGGCCAGGCCAAGTGCGGTGGCTCACGCTTGTCATCCTAGCACTATGGGAGGCTGAGGTGGGAGGATCACTTGAGGTTAGGAGTTCAAGACCAGCCTGGCCAACAGTAGGTTGTAATCCCAGCTACTTGGGAGGCTGAGGCAGGAGAATCACTCGAATCCTGGAAGCGTAGTTTGCAGTGAGCCGAGACTGTGCCACTGCACTCTAGCCTGGGTGACAAAGCAAGACTCAGTCTCAAAAAAAAAGTCCAGTGTCCAGAGTAGTTGACTGGACACTACCTCAGCCCAGAAATCCATGTAGTCATGTCCTGTTGAAACTCTACCATCCAGGAATGTGTCTCAAATTCCAGGGTGAGGGTCCTTCGCCCTCATGTGTGGTGTGTCCCCTAAGACCCTTTGGAAATAATAAGAAAGGGCCATCTCTGAACCCGGTCAGTTCTGAGATCAGACATGGGAAGTGAGTTTCCAGGGCCTCTGGATGTCAGTAGGGGGCGCCTCCCGTCCAGAGGTAGCTCCAGCCCAAACACCAAGAGCCTCTTCAAGACAGACACTGCCCTCCCACTGAATTCCAGGCATCTTGTATCCGCCACTGCAACTTAACAATGCAGCTCGGATTTGCCTCGGCTGAGAGGGACCCAGTCCACTAAGACAGCTCCTGAAGCAGGAGGTGGTTGGAGTCACTTTGTTGGCCTTTCCATTTCAAGAAAGGTCCAAAGAAGGGACCAGCAAAGGAAGTTGAACGGAAGCTCACCACTGGACAGGCTTCGGGAGGCCAGAGCCCAGGAAGCCAGAGGCCAACTCTGTTGCCCCCCAAATCCCACCCAATTACAAACAAGTCATTCTTGTTTTTTCACTTCTAGTAGCAACTTCTTTTTTTTCTTTTCTTTTTTATTTATTTTTTCTTTTTTTGAGAGGGAGTGTCACTCTGTCACCCAGGCTGGAGTGCAGCCTCCTGAGTATCGGGGACTACAGGCATGCACCACCATACCTGGCTAATTTTTTGTATTTTAGGTAGAGACATGGTTTCACCATGCTGGCCAGGCTGGTCTCAAACTCCTGACCTCATGATCCTCCTGCCTCAGCCTCCCAAAGTGCTGGGATTACAGGTGTGAGCCACCGTACCTGGCCTCTGTTAGCAACTTCTATACATAAAATAGATAATAGATACATAGATGATAGATTTTAAAATATCAATATAGCTACTATTTTTATTAATTTACTTATTTATCACCTATCTATCTACCTGTCTGTCATCTATTCATTTATTGTTGCCCAGGCTGGAGTGCCGTGGCATGATTATGGCTCATTGCAGCCTCAATCTCCTGGGCCCAAGTGATCCTCCTGCCTCAGCCTCCCAAGTAGCTGGGATTACAGTCACACGCCACCACACCTGGCTAATTTATTTTGTCTAAAGACGGGGTTTCACTATGTTGTCCAGGCTGGCCTCAAACTCCTGGGCTCAAGTGATCCTCCTGTCTCAACCTCCCAAAGTGTTGGGATTGCAGGCATGAGCCATAATGCCCAGCTTTTATTTTCAACTTTAGACATTATCTATTGACTCTCTATATAACAAAGATTAGCTTTATATTACTATTCTCAATTATTTTCCTCATAATATTCCACTGGGGATCAATTATTCCTCCTGCGTCGGCTGGCAGGGCAGAGCAGAGAGCTTGAGGAGCCTGTTTGGATGATATCCTGGAGCTGCTGTGCCAGCCCTGGGTGGACCAGGTACAGATCTCCTACTGCCTACAGACTTCATCCTGAGGAAGAAATAACTTTGTCTTATTTAAAATCACTGTCATTCAGGGCTCTGTGATTTCCAGTTGTAGCTGATACTGGCTGATACACACTGCTCTTAGGATTTTTGCAAATGTCCTTCCATGACCTGGCCCTGCCTCTGAGCCTTGACTTGCGATATCTCTTGTTTCCCAGGTACGAGCTTCCATCCCTTGCCTCTCAGTAACCAGGCTGGGAGCTCTTGCACCAGTCGTTTCCTTGGCCTGGTATGCTTTTCTCCTTCCACTTCCTCTTACCAACATCCTTCCTCCCATCTCAGCTCAAATGTGAAGGCCCGGCGCAGTGGCTCATGCCTGTAATCCCAGCACTTTGGGAGGCCGAGGTGGGAGGATCACTTGAGGTCAGGAGTTCGAGACCAGCCTGGCCAACATGGTGAGACCACGTCTCTACTAAAAATACAAAATTAGCCGGGCATGGTGGCCCATGCCTGTAATCTCAGTTACTTGAGACGCTGAGGCAGGAGGATCACTTGAATCCAGAAGGTGGAGGTTTCAGTGAGATGAGATCGCACAACCGCACTCCAGCCTGGGCAATAAGAGCGAAACTGCATCTCAAAAGAAAAAAAATTGTCAAGCCTCAGAGAGGCTCCTAAGCCCATCTAAATTAGGTCCCGTCCCCGGCTGGCATTATCTCCTATTCTTCTGCTTCATAACACTTCATGCTTACATATTTGCCATTATACATTTTTGCTGTGTTTTTAAATGCTTGTCTCCCCTACTGGACTGTAAGCTCCATAAGTTCACTCTCATGAACACAGCAAATATAATAGGCAGTTTATAAATATTAGAAAAAAAGGACTGTTAAAAAAAAAAAAAGAGGTACTTTAGTTCAGAGAGGTTAAGCAACAAGCTCAAGTTCACACAGCCAGCAAAGCAGGATTTGAACTGACGCTTGTCTGACTTGTCCTAAGCTCATCAAATCTGAGAATTTGCATTTTCTTGAACCATTCCCTTCAGAAGAAGAGGATAATTGACTATCAGGTAAACACAGTGTCCAGTCTATTGAATGATTAAATTCCTCATTTAAAAAAATTTTATTTATAGCTGGGACTACAGGTGCGAGCCACCACGCCCGGCTAATTTTTGTATTTTTAGTAGTGACGGGGTTTCACGATGTTGGCCAGGCTGGTCTCAAACTCCTGACCTCAGGTGATCCACTCACTTCAGCCTCCCAAAGTGCTGGGATTACAGGCGTGAGCCACCGTGCCCAGCCAAATTTGATTTTTTAAATAGAGACAGGGTCTCAAACTCCTGGGCTCAAGTGATCCTCTCACTGAAAATTAGCAAGGTGAGTTTTTCATGTGTAAGTTCCATTTTACTGTAAATTTCACCAGAATGAGATAGCCTCCCTCAGTGATCAACTCAGAGGTATCAAGTTACAAAACTAAAACCCAGACCCTGGCCCTGGGGTAAATTTCCCAATTTAGTGCCACTCATCAAGGCCTCTTGGACCCCAGCCTGAAGGCCTCTCCATGGTGATAACCCTTGTGTTGAGAGCATCTTTCACATTTCCAGTGGCTGCTCTCTGGGGTTGGAATGAGCTAGGACTCTCTTACTTCGTATTCTGTACTAATAGTTTTCCAGTAACATTACTACCCCCCTCCGGTTTTTTGTTTTTTTGTTTTTTTTGGTTGGTGGGGGGTGGGCAGAAATCACCCCTCTTTCCCACAGTACCCCTGCTGCCCCAGGCCTCAGGGATACATGTGACTCAAGCCAGGCCAATCCAATTATCTTTCTTGAGTGGAGACACACAGTAACAAAAGGCAGTTGGGATTGAGTCATGAGAAGAGTGCACTTAGGGTGATGGTCAGCAAGTTCCTCAGGCCAAAGTCCTCAGAGCTGCCCTGGTTACCATTGTCCCCTAGGCTTGTCATTCAATTCTTCTTTCAGACCAGTGGGTTACCCTAGCATCCTTTTGTTCTTACTTAAGTTAGAGCCAGTTTATTGCTGGCAGTCAGAGAACTGTAACTGATGGTGACATTCACAGGGAAGATGTTAAAGGACATGGACTCTCTCCTTTTCCCAGGAAATAACAGGGGTTTTGGAATTGGTTATGGAGGTAAGATATGGTGAAGAGCATTGAAACTCCTGTTCCTATTCAGGGATGGGAAAGTAGCAGCGTTTGTACATCACTGGATACTTTTTAAAGCTAAACGATGGGCTGGGCACAGTGGCTCATGCCTGTAATCCCAGGACTTTGGGAGGCCAAGGCAAACGGATCACTTGAGGCCAGGAGTTTGAGACCAGCCTGGCCAACATGGCGAAGCCCTGACTCTACTAAAAATACAAAAAAAATTTAGCAGGGCACAGTGGTGGATGCCTGTAGTCCCAGCTACTCAGAGGCTGAGGCATGAGAATCACTCGAACCCAGAGGCAGAGGTTGCAGTGAGCCCAAGAGTGTGCCACTGCACTCCAGCCTGGGTGACACCCTGTCACACATGCACAAAACGAAGCTAGAGGATGATCATTAAACTCCTCCCACCTCAAGGCATGGAATGAAACTCAGGACCTTTCTATTACTGGGTAGAAATTCCCTTATGGCTTGGAGCCATAGAGTTTGTTTAAAAACAAACCCAGAGTCTGATTCTGCAAAACTGCTAGATTCACCACCAATTGAATTCATAACCTCATTCGGTTTCAAAAAAGGGTGGCATCCTGTCAATTGGATTAATGATATCTGGGAGTATTCAAAGGACATAAATAGGACAGCCCTCCAGAAATATTTCCTTCCAAATCCACTACCAGAAAAGGTGTACCTGTCTCTTGCAGAACAAAGCAAACACTTTGGCCATCACTCTCAGCAACACATCACAAGGACGGAAAACCAAACACCGCATGTTCTCACTCATAAGAGATAGTTGAACAATGAGATCACATGGACACAGGGCGGGAAACACCACACACTGGGGCCTCTCAGGGGTGGGGACTGGGGAGGGAGGGCATTAGGAGAAACACCTAATATGGATGATGGGTTGATGGGTGCAGCAAACCACCATGGCACATGTATTACCTATGTAACAAACCTGCACGTTGTGCACATGTACCCCAGAACTTAAAGTGTAATAATAATAATAAAAAAAGAAAGCAAACAGTTTCCCTCCTGCCCCACACCACAAGTTATACCAGTAACCAGAACCGACACTTAGCATATCCCAGGGGTTGAGAGTCTTAATCAGATCAGGAAAGAGAAGAGTGATATTCTGAAGAAACTACATGAACTGGCAAATACATTGTCAAAAAATATAGGGTACATTGGTGGACGTTTTTTGTTTTTTGAGACAGGGTCTTGCTGTGTTGCCCAGGCTACAGTGCAGTGGTGTGATCTCAGCTCACTGCAGCCTCGATCTCCTGGCCCAAACAGTCCTCCCACCTCAGTTCCCTAAATAGCTGAGACCATAGGCATGAACCCCAACACCTGGTTAGTTTTTTTTTTTTTTTTTGTAGAGACGGAGTCTCCCTATGTTGCCCAGGCTGTGGTGGACCTTTTAAAGGCTGTATGACCAAGACATAATTTTGGTTCAGGTTGTCTTTATTGATATGTTCACTCACCAGAGAGTCTACATTCTACGTAAAAGCTCAAATTGCCAGATACAGTTCTTACTATTTCAATCTGGACCAAATGTTGGCCCATGCTAAATTATATCAAAAGACCAAACATCCAAGAAAGGCAGGAATTCAAAGATTTCAGAAGATAAAAATGCTTGATTGGGTCCCTGGCATGCACCCAGCCCATCAACCCCCTCAGTGCCCTCTGGCAGGACCCAGAAGATGAGCCCCCTTCTTGTGAATTTATGACAAATAAATTCACAAGGCTCTGCTGATTTTCCTCTCTAGGCCTGGGAGGCTGCTTGGAAGAGCTGCTGGGAATGTGGGCTCCCTGATCTCAGCAGCTGAGATAGACAGAAGGAACAAAATAGGGCGCTCATCGTGATGGGCAGGACATGGAAATCAGACCTTGAGCTGTGGGTCCCAGGAATGAAAAAGGCCAGATGCCCCTAGGATATGGCCTAGTAATGACCTTAACTAAAGATTTCTGGGTCAACAGGTCTGTCTCAAGTGCCAAAGTCAGTATCTCCCACTTGATTTCCAGACCTTAAATGGAGAGGAAGTCAAATGTCTTTTTGAAGGAAAAACTTATTTTAACACTTAGATGCATATTGTGAACCTTCCTTGCAGCCTTCCCCAAAGGGATCTGTATCCATTCATCTGGGACTACAGAAGGAATGGGAAATCAGCAGCTGCCTAGTGCCTTGGTCAAACATATGTGAATCCGAGTGGGAGATAAATCATGTGAAAATGCCAAGGTCTGCCCCTTCTATAAAGTTCTAGGGGTTGAGGGATCTGTTTGAGGTCAGAATGTTTCCTTCATAATGTAGGACAAATGACTGTATGTTGAATCCCTCACCACTAAGGCCTAATTCCAAGCAATATATGTCACTTTGGGGCATCTTGTTCTAACCCATTTACCAACTGACCTAGAACGCTGCCAGCTTTGGGGTGGGCCTAGAGCAGGCGAAGGCATTCCAGCTGGGAAAGTCTTTCGTGCAGCCAGCTCTGCCATCAGGCCATGTGACCTGGCAGGTCAATGGTACGTGAGGTATCTGTCCATCGGTGGCACACCGGGGAGCCATATATAGCTTGCAGTAAGTCCTGACAAGAAAATATGATAGGAGAACCCAGGATTTGGAGTCAAGCGATGCTCTGGCCGACAAGTAACCATTATCCTTGTGCAAAATGCCCCTCTGGCTCACCACTGGGCTCTGGGGGAACCTAAACACTTGGCCCTGGCACAATCGTTGGCCATGCTGCCCCTCGTGAAGTAGTTATCTGACCACCTAGCCGTAAAGTCTGGCATGGCCAGTGCACTCTGTTATCAATGGGACACTGTTGCTCCAGGCTAGGGCTCTGAAGGCACCAGCAGGTCATGTGTGGATAGCCTACTCACTCTCCACAGTGCTTCCCCCTTTCTACACTTGTGGCTCTGAGAGGGGCAGTAATTTGTCTTGGCCCTTTTGGGCCCTTGTTCTGGATTTGGATTTGCTTTTCTAACCCATCACGCCTCTCCTGCCATCAATATCCACGGAATTATCAAATGCCATAAACATCATGTGACCTCCTCACATACTGCACCCAACCACAGAATTCCCTTTACAGCTAAAAGAAGAGTAATGGGTTGATGGGTAGGCATTCACTCATCCTCTCAGGAACCCACAAACCAGCAGCAGCTGGCTTGAGAGTGTGGTGAAATGGTTTGTTGAAAATTCAACTATGGCACTAGAAACAACACCCCGAGAGGCTGGGTCAGGACTGCAGGAGGCAGCATGCGCTTGGAGCCGGCAACCATACCTGGCGCTTTCTCCTTCAGAGATAGGACACAGTGTAGAGACGGCCCTGCTATTGCTAGATCTCAATGCTTTTCTTACACCTGAGGTTTGGGACCGGGCTGGTGTGGAGAGTTTAGTCCCCCAGCAAGGAGCACATCCTCAAAGACGTAGTAGCAATTCAATTGAATTGGAAGCTGAGGCAGCCACCGGGCCATTTCAGGCTCATTATAAAGAGGTCATGGGAGTATCTAGAATGATTAACCCTTTCAAGGAAAAATATGATTGCTGTTACGTAAAAGGGGGCAGGAGTAGAGATGGACATGGGGGGATTCCTGGAGTTCATCCTGGGACTGTCATGTCCAATGTAAATGCCTGTCACACAGGTAGGACCACTAAGGAGCTTCAGAACTGAAGGTTTGGGTCACTCCACCAGATCAAAAGTCCATCATCATAAACATGAGTTCTCACGACCAGTTTTAGAAATGGACTGTAGACTTTACCCATTCTTCCTCTCTTGCTGGATTATATAATTTTGGTTGAATATGGTTAATCTACAGGTTGTAGAATTTCAAAATGGAATTGTGATAACACTAAAAGAGGGAGATTATCCCTAGTGACACTGGACTTTGGAGAATAGGAGCCGTGTCATTACCCCTGGAATTCGAGGTTAGATATGATCTTGAATTCCCTAAGCAGAGGGAAATGTGGTTTTGATTATATGTGGGAGAGTCATCATACATGAGATGGGAAGAACAGCATGTGTGTTAGGAGCATCTTCAGGGTTTGCCTACCAAACCCTTTCTACCCTTCTGCACTCCACCATTCTTCTGGTAAGAGTCCACGTCCTTTGGAAAACTGCCTCCCTCCCACTCTATGAAGCCCTGAGCTCCAGGCCAGATTCCTTCACTTGGAATTTGAATCTTGAGTGGAAGAGGACCCACTAGAACCGATGGCAAGCTATGCCAACCATAGCAGCTCCTGGGAGGCAAGCCTTGGAGCTGCCCCAGCTCCCACCCTTCCCAAGGCCAATTGTTCAGCTATTCTTTTGGTTCTGTGAGCTATCCCAGCATCCTTCCCATGAACGCTTTTTCCTTGCTTAAGTTGGTCCAAGTTCTTTTCTGTTGGTCAAAACTCAAGAATCCTAACAGGTAGTCTCTCCTGAGATGGCCTCACACATCTTTGCCTCCAAACATCTGCCAGCTCAGGGTCTGGCATAAAGTAGCGCTCAGTATATGTCTGCTGAATGAGTGGGTGAATGAATAAATGAATGAACAGTACTCCAGCTCTCAGTTCACCAAAGTAATCTGAATATACAGGCTGGGAGAGGTGGGGACACATTGGGGCAGAAGATGTGGAGTCACCTGAGCACAGAGGAGGTAGAGAAGTCAGAGATGTTACCATAGAGGGGAAATGTCAGGCAAGGGGAGGCTCCGGGTGGGGGGTGGGAATGAAAAGCTTCTCTGCAGCTTGAGAAGCAGGAAATGGTCAGCAAGTAGCTGAGAGGCAGGTGCTGGTGGGCTCCTGGACTGGTCTTGCTGTAGCCACAGACACAGGGCGCTTCCAGAGCCCCCAGCTCTGTGCTTTCTTCCTGGGTGGCTTCCTTTGTGTTCCTCTTCTGAATGAAGAGCAATTCCAAAGGCATAAGTCCCCAGACACCCTGCTAAGGGGCACACAGCAGCAGCTCAATTGTGCAAGAAGCACAGGCTGTCTTTCTGTGGCCACAGAAGACTGCGACTGAACTTCGGTCCAGGAACCAAAATATAGATTCATTTTTCCAGTGGGCCTGGGACTACAGAATGCCCTCAGAGAGCCTGTCTGGGAGAGGGGGACCCTGACTCCGTGGACCTCCAACCACACCAGATGAGGGCAAGCAGAGCACACAATGCTGCCTTTATTGCATTCCAAGGGGAGCAGGCTAGCTACAGACCTACCCCATCCCAGGCCTCTGGGAGGGATGCTCTGGAAGGACCCAGGCTGCTGGGTCCTTGGGAGCCCATACATGAGGTCCAGAGCTGGGACCCCAGAATCAAGAGCTATGGTTGGGGCAGGGGTCCTAATTCCCAGGCACAGAGACTCTCCTCCACCCAAGTGCAAGGATAGACTGCATCCCTCCTACAACACCCAAGTGTACTCTCCATGGGAAAGGGACCTAGCCCTCCACTCCTGGTTGAGAGGGGATGTGAAATTCACTGTGACCCCACTTCCTTTCAGTGTGGAGTGCAAGGTCTCTCAGAGTCAACACCTCTCTCTGGCTACAGCTGCTGACACAGCCCTCACGCCAGCTCTCACCTCATGAGCAAAGAGCCCAAGAGAAGTTGGGGAAGACAGTACTGAAGTGGGGTGAGATGCCAGAGGTTCTGTTCCTCACCTGGGTATTGGTAGGCAGGGAGTGGGGAGCCCTCAAGCAAAGGGCCATGCGCAGAGCCATGAAGGGCAGGCAGCAGGCTGCAGCTGGGCCCCAAGACAGGGATGTGGTGAGGGGGTGCAAGGGAGCATGGGAAGCAGGCGAGTGAGTGAAGGGGGAAGAGCATGAACACACATCATCAAAGGCCACTGCACAAGGACGTGACAGGCTCTGGAAGAACCCTGAGCCCCATCTGGGCTCAAGGACAGGTTAGTTGCAGGATAAGCTGAGATCAGTGAGCCAAAGTAGCTGGAAGGAGAAGATACCCTGAGAGTCACCAGGCCAGACCAGCAGAGGAAGTCTGGAGCCCTGAGGACAGGCAAGATCAGGGCCAGGCAAAGGCAGGGGAGTAAATGCTGGCCTGCATGTCCTCACTCAGATTATAACATCTGCTGCCTGACTGGGCTGGGGCAAGGGCTTGGGGTGCAGAACTCATGCAGAGGACTCAGGGGAGCCTCCAGCAGTGGCAAAGTGTAAACTTCAAGGAGGGCCTAGGCTGCCAGGCACTCGGAGGTGGGGCCTGCTTGAGGCCTGGGAACCTTGGGTGACAGTGGCACCAGAAGAGGCCAGTGGGCTATGTGCCATGCACCAAAGCCATCTGATGAGGAGCTGATTCACGAGAGCCTGCTCAGAGAGGTCCCCAAGTGGTGCCTCCTTCGTGTACCTTCTCCAGTTAGTTCCATTTTTGGAAAGTCTCCTTCCGGTTCAAGCTGCTTCCTGGTTGGTCTGCTGCCGGGTGGAGGCCCCCAGCCTCCCGTTGAGGCTACCGCATGCCCTGGGCCTTGGAGCCCTCCTCTTGGGTGGGAGGCTGTCCCAACAACTGAGCGGCAACTGGCCCTGAGGCCTGAGGGGCAGCCTTGGAACTTGCAGCACTCTTCCGGGTGCCCTGAGGACTAGGGAGGCCTTTCTTCTGGGGCTGAGGACTCAGTTGGGAGCTTTTCCTGCCAGCAGATGGACTCTTAGAGCCTTTGGCTTTGGCTTGGGGGTGGGCCACCTCAGGGCCCTTGAGGGGTGTTAGCCCCAGCAGCTCACAGTAGGCGTTGCACTGGTGGGAGGAGGCAAACTGATCCAGCAGGGCAGGGAAGCAGCTTTCCTTGAGGCCCTGGTATCTGCAACCAGACAGGAAGAGCTGAGTGGGGGTCCCAACCAGAGACATAGGTCCTTGGGGGGCTAACTCTGGGGTGGCCATCATCAGGATGTCGTGCTCAGGGTACATTCTACCCTATCTGAGGGTGATGGGGAGTCTCCCTTGGGTGCTACCTCAGGTGGCAGCAGCCAAAACCTGAATTTTTCTTTTTTTAAAAAATAGAGACAGAGTCTTTCTACTTGGCCCAGGCTGGTCTCAAACTCCTGGGCTCAAGAAATCCTCCCTCCTCAGCCTCCCAAAGTGCTAGGGTTATAGGTGTGAGCCACTATGCCTAGCCCAAGGCCTCAGTTTTAAAACTGTGGTCTCATTACACCCTGACACATGGAATCCATCATGCAGGACTTTAACTGGCATAAGGATGGCTTAGCTTCTTAACATAAATTGGAGCAGACTTGAGGTCCACACTCTAATCACAGGGCCCTTACTCATCGGCACCTTGGCAACCATCCTCAAGCGAGAAGGGAGGAGTATGTGAGAGCTGTGAATTGCAGGGGACCCCATGTGTGGCATCAGTAATAGCTGCCACACCAGGCCAGAGATAAGGGGTGGGGACCAGTAACCTCTAGGATGTTACCACATGGCCATGGGTGTGTCTGGGATCACTTGGCCCCAGGTCCAGCACCTCAGGGATAGAGAACCAGAAGGACTTACGACATTTTACACCCAGAGAAGATCCCCAGAGGGCATTCTGTCCCCAAGAACCACTCACCCTCGAAGTTTGGTAGCAATCTGCACATCAGTCATCTTCCAGTCAACCCCTGAAAAGAGAGAAAGTTGGGAGTTGATGCCAGCCTGGGCTGGTTCTAAGCCCCCACGTCTCCTGCAGGAAGAGATATTGGGGTCTTAGAACCACATCTCTTCCTACTGGAGACAAGGGGGCTTAGAACCAGCCCAAGCTGGCATCAACTTCCTGGGTGTCAGTGCAGGTGTGTCTTCAAGCATCTTCTCATGGGTCATCACCACCAGCCTATCTCACAGCGTGCAGGTCTCTGGATTATTACTAGGAATAATATTCGTATTTTTACAAGTGAGGAGGATAAGCTCAGAGTTAAATGACTTGAACAAAGTCATACTCAGTCATTCAATAATTGAGCTCTGGCTATGGGCAATGGCCATTTGACTTAAAATAAGGGTTCAGCTTTTTTGGATTCCTAGAGCCAAAACTCTTCCAGCTATGCAATCCTGCCTCTACTGGATCAGACCAGGTCACAACCTGGACTGGCCTCTGGCTTTGAGCTAAAACCTTCTTCCTCTGAACAGATCAGTAGTTTGTCCAGACAAAAGAGAGAGATGGGAATGAGAGGATAAATCAGGGGTAGAACAGCAGAAATGCAACACTACAGAAGATTGGTTTCTGCACTACTTATAAAGGCAGCAAGCAAACCAGAAGCTAAGATGGTCTTCCAGGTTAAGACAGCCTTGGAAGGGCAGAGTCAGGAAAATGATGATAGAGAAAAACGTTTTCACTGTGGTCAGGCCACCCAGGTATCTTAGCATTCACACATTAGGTTTAGGATGTTCTTTCCCCCATTTTCAATCTGTCCAGAGCATTTTGCTAGGAACTTGCCTTTCACTAACAGGGCTGAGTACCATCATATGATAGACAATAACAAATGCGGCCTTTAGAGTCAGACAGACCCAGATTTACATTTCAGCTCTACCACTTTTGAGCTGTGGGAACTCGACCAGTCACTTCATATCTCTAATCTTCAAGTGTAAAGGTGAAGATAGCAATGACCATCTTATAGGGTATTGAGAAGATCATAATATGTGTAGGACTCTAACTTAGTGTTTGAAACATAGGAGTAATGTGATAAATATTAATTTCTTTGTCATTTCTCTTTTGGCATTCATAGCATTCCATTTTGTGTAATAATGATGATCTCTCTCATTTGCACAGAATTTTAGTTTGCAGAAGGTTTTCACAAATACGGTCTCATTTAATCCTCATAAAAAATCTGAATGCTAGGTAGGAGAGACATTATTCCTAAAGAGGGAAAGGAAACTGAAGCTCAGAGAGATTGAATGACCTAACCAATGTGAGCTTCAGTTTTCTTCTTTGTAAAACAGACTCAGCTAGAAGAGAATGGGGCTTTGACTTAAATCAAATTTATTTTTTTCTTTATTATTTTTTTGAGATGGCATCTCGCTCTGTCGCCCAGGCTGGAGTGCAGTGGTGCAATCTTGGCTCACTGCAACCTCTGCCTCCCAGGTTCAAACAATTCTCAAGCTTCACCCTCCCAAGTAACTGGAATTACAGACATGTACCACCACGCCCGGATTTTTAGTAGAGATGGGGTTTTGCTATGTTGGCCAGGCTGGTCTCGAACTCCTGGCCTCAAGTGATCCACCCTCCTTGGCCTCCCAAAGTGCTGGGATTACAGGTGTGAGCCCCCACGCCCAGCCGACTCTAAAGCCTTTCTACTATACCACGTTATCATCTTATAGTAGAAACTGGTCTACTCATCACAGCTTCTTGAGGACAATGACTATTCCTAATTCAACTTTTTATTTTTTCAATATTTAGTAGTGGTTGGATAGAAAAAGGATGGAAGCATGAATTTATAAGTTAACAAATAAGTTGACTGATAATGGCTTAATGTTACCTAGCCCTCCCTCCCCCCAGTATATGGAGTTATATATATAATAATTATTGTACAATTTAACCCCAGTGAAACACACATTTGAGTCAGTTTTATATCTCTGGTCTTTAGTTTTCTCACTTATTTACCACAGACACAAGATTTAATAATGCATGATATTCCCAGCAACCTCTCCTTCCCCCAAGCATTTTCTCTGTTCCTCTCCCCTGTCCAGTTCTGCTTAAAGACAGTAGGCCTGGAGAGAGCTGGTTGAAGAAGGAAGGAGGGTTCATGCCTGCTGGCCTTCCTTTGTTGGGGAGTTCTGGGTAATGAGGGGCATAGGAGTAAAACTAAAAAGAAGCGAGACTAAGTTGCTTTACATAACGAAAAGCTAACAAAGATGGAGGAGGAAGAGAGACAGTAAAGCTACTGTGCTAAAATGGAAGGGAGAGTTTGGGAAGTTTGGAGAGTGAGAAAGTCTACAGCAAAGCTGCAGGGAAGGGAAGAAGGGAGGTTTTGAAAAGGGTGGTTGTGGGTTTTGAATTAGACCCCATGTAATGATCTTTGAAATAAATTTCTTTTTAATTTTAATTGAGCCTGGACTGTGCTCCTTTAAATGCAACTGCAGTGATGGACTAGGCTACATGAGGTATGTATTAGGGTTGCGTGCAAAATGGTCCCTGTCCAATCTACTTTACAAGATTATTGTGAAAAGCAAGAAAGAATAAAGACAAAGGTGCTTTGTAAACGATCAGTCAAGCACTATGGCTCTGCCTCCTCTGCACGCTTTCACATCCATGCACATGCACACCTGTGCACCCTCACACCCTCATACCTGCCAAATCTGTGACAAGGAAGCTGCCATTTGTCCACTGATACAGCCAGTGCTGGAAGGTCTGGCATTTCTGCATGGCCTCAGAGCTGCTAGATGCTGTCACAGCCCCAGCACAGCCCCATTCCCGGGAACAGTAAGACTCCAGGGGCTTGCCCAGGTCTTCCTCCAGGGTAGCATATGGGATATTGTTTGCAGGCCGGTAGATCAGATACAGTGGGATGATCCTAAACATAGTTTCACCCTGCAGTAAGCAAGAAGTATGGCCCAGAGAGCTCCTCCCTCCCACCCAATTCTGTATTCTTGGACCTAAAAGAAGGGCCCTTCCAAGAATGGAATTCTCAACTCTGAGCCCAAAGGACAGCAAAGGAAAGCAACTCCACCCTGAGTTCAGGAAAGGAAATGGTATTTTTGGCTTCAGAGTCCTGTCCATTCTCCTGGTTAGTGGGATTAGAACAAAGCCTTGCTATGGGCATAGGCAGATTGTGTGGCTTGGGTGAGGGACTGAGGCACGTATGTATCAAACAGAAGGAGCATCTTTAGAGAGGATTCAACCAGATTGTGGTTCTCTGCCAGTGGGACCCCAGGTATGCAAAGGTCAGAGTTCAAGTCTCAAAATGGAAACAATTGCCATTTATAGCCGACTCCTACAAAAATCCACACTGACTCCGCCTGCCTACCACAGAAGGGTCCTGACCAGTCTGTCTAGCTTAGCCCACCCCATCACCTTCATGGAGTCCCAGAAACTGCTGTGCCCAAACTCTGCAATCAGCAACATCTGCGCTAAAGAATGAGGAACAGGGGTGGGCAGGAGGAGACTCAAGTCCAGAGCAGAGGCTTTTCTCAAGTGAGGAGTAAATGAGGTCTCTATTTCTAGATTTTTGTGAGGCCACCTCTGAGCTGAGCACGGGGCTGTGAGCCTATCTGCACATGGTCATAACCCAGGTTGCCCCTGGGAGGCTGTGAAATCACTGTCTTTGCAAAAGCCCAAGGCAACAGTGCTGCACACTGCACATCCTCCTCGCTGTGTACTTACTCAGGCACCTCCCCAAAGCCAGGCGCGGCCCGGGCTTCTGCTGCGAAGATTTTGCAGTACTCCCTACTCATGTTCTGGATCTTGCACCCCTGTGGATAAGGGAACCAAATATGATCAGCAAAGAAATTCCCCAGTCCTCCACTGTGTCTACCCCTATTCTGTTAGGGAACCGAGAGGAGGATCCCAGCCCTGGGGGAGGAAGGGCTTACTCCTCCCTGCTCCCCACTCTGCACCTCATTTTCCTCTTTTGTATAACAAGTGGCTTTCGACTTCTTTTCACAATGAGATTTTCAAAGTGATTTCCAAATTATTTTCAGGAGTTCTAATGGTATGTGACAGTGCCCCAGAGACCTCTCTGTGGAGAACCAGGAAGACGGTCCACCCCACCCACAGCACCACCCTTTCATCCCACATATAAACAAGGCTTCCATGAGAGATTATGTATGGAGCAGGGTGAAGGTTTCAGCTGCAAATATAGAGTTTGAAAACTATGGCCCAAGTTGTTTTGAAGCTCTCAAGCTCTCTGAGGCCAAGCATCTGAATTCTGGGCTGCATCTCAGGCTTTCCACAAGGTCCATCCTAGGAGCCTCGTAAGGTTGAGATTGAGATGCCTTCTGCCTCGATACTGGGCATCCCAACAGGAACTGGGCTGGGAAAGGGTAGGGGGTGAGTGAGTAAAGGGATAGGGCGTGAAGATGGGACATAGTACCTGGATGGTGACGTCGTAGTTTCTGCCCACGAGAGAAGTCTCACTGCTGGGCCCAAACACAAGCAGGCTGGACACCTTGATGATGCACGTGCGGCCCGACTCGAAGATGGGTTCCAGCCCGTAGATGACCTTGGCCTGGGAGGCCTTCCGAAGGACACACCCATATCCACCCCCTCGGAGCTCCTCGCTTACCAGTCGCCCAAAGAGCTTGTCCCCCCAGCAGCCAGAGTCAGCCAGACCCTTAGCAAATACCATAGGGGTCATCTCAATCTCTTCTCCAACTGAAGAGGAACAGGAGAAATGTGGGACACCAGGAGCTCCTGTCTGACCAATGTGGGGCTCGCAGGGAAGGAAAAGGCCAGAAGAGCCTCCCACCCTGCCAACCTGCTGGGCTCACTTTCTGTTCACGCCTGCTCTTTGGGCACATTGAGTCCCTACCAGACTATGAGCTCCTTGGGGCAGAAACTCTACTTGATTCAACCCCTGCCATCTAGTGGTACCCGTGTGGTATCCATCACATAAACCCTGCCTTCCACAAACGCATCCTGAGCACTGTCCAAACACAGTGGCAATAGCAATCAATGCAGAATACCAGAATTACTTTGTTTTAGAATTCATTGTTTTGATTAGATGAATACATGACTCCATTTCAACCAACATGTTTGACTGAAACAAAAAGTTTGCAGGACAAATCCAGCAGCAGTGAGTGCTCAAATTGTGACCACTAAATATAATTTCCCATTAAAGGGAAACCAGAGCTTTCTAAAGAAATGGTTGATTCCAGGTCTAGGCAGAAAGTGTACAGCAAGGACCTGAAATATTGTGTGAGACCAGAAAGCAAGAGAGCTAGCAAAAGCTATTAGAGACTTGGCAGAAGGACACAGGGGCCAACCTGAAGGGGCTCCCTTGGGCCAAAAAGGAAACAATCTTGGTAACAAAAATAATTACTGCAACATGTTGAATATATCAAATATGTTAAAAATCCATGTATTCATAGTGGTGACCAAAAAAAAAAAAAAAAAAAAAAAAAAAATCCAGTCTCCTCCCTCAAACAATAACCTCACTGGTCACCTATGGAAAATGGTAGGGCACCAACTCATTATTCTAGTAACTAAAGGGAAAAGAGCAAATATTTATCCTTCATTTCCTGTTGGAACTTACGTATTGTGATAACCAAATAATCATCCCTTTTTTACAGAAAAAAATCAGCTAATGAATGAAGAAGAAAAGATCAAATTAAACTATCTCCATGTTGCAACTGCTAATGAAATAATAGATTTAGGCAATAATCAGTGACTGCTAAAACCCCTAGATAACAATAGGGTTTGTATCAGATTGTTTTTAACTTTAAAATGGGATGGATCACACAGATACCACCTGAATGAACCAATGACCAATCTTAACATTACTAAAACGGAAACAATCTGACATTATGTGCCTCCAGATAGGATACAAAAGGTATACACAGCACCTGTGAGTTATTCTTGCAAAAAAAAAAAAAAAAAATTCACACCTGAATCTGACTGAACATCTAAATCTGATTACCAATTTAGAAGATGCACGTGCATGGGGGAGCATGTTAAATGGGAATACAATCAACAAAATCCAGAATGTTAGAAATTCTATACCAATGACTTTAACAAATACATGGCAGGCCGGGCGCGGTGGCTCAAGCCTGTAATCCCAGCACTTTGGGAGGCCGAGACGGGCGGATCACGAGGTCAGGAGATTGAGACCATCCTGGCTAACACGGTGAAACCCCGTCTCTACTAAAACTACAAAAAACTAGCCGGGTGACGTGGCGGCACCTGTAGTCCCAGCTACCCGGGAGGCTGAGACAGGAGAATGGCGTGAACCCGGGAGGCGGAGCTTGCAGTGAGCTGAGATCCAGCCACAGCACTCCAGCCTGGGTGACAGAGCGAGACTCCGTCTCAAAAAAAAAAAAACAAATACATGGCAAAGGAAAAAAACAAATAAAGTAGGAGAAACTGTTAAATATTAAGAGAGACTTGGGAGCTGCATCAGCCAAAAGCAATGAGTGGTTCCTGATTCAAACAAACCAACGTATATGAGACATTTGGGGAAATCTGACTGGATGTTTGATGATATTAAATAATTATTATTTAGTTTTGAGGTTGAGGTTATATTTGATATTGATTAAACTTTATTCGATTACTAAACAAAAGTCACTAATTGGCACTTCGGGAGGCCAACGCAGGCGGATCCTTTGAGGTCAGGAGTTTGAGACCAGACTGGCCAACATGGTGAAACCTGTCTCTACTAAAAATACAAAAATGAGCTGAGTGTGGTGGTGCACATCTGTAATCCCAGCTACCGGGGAGACTGAGGCACGAGAATTGCTTGAACCCAGGAAGCAGAGGTTGCAGTGAGCCAAGATCATGCCACTGCACTCCAGCCTGAGTGACAGTGAGACTCCATCTCAAAACAAAGTCACTAGTTGGATAAATGAGTGATTGAAAGAGTGAATGAATGAAGGAATTAATGCATTTGTTAGCAAGTATAGCTCTAAACATCTTTTCATCACTGGCTGCCTTCACAGTCCCAAGCCTTAGCCTGTCTCTTGCAAGAGCAGTACATATCCATCCCTATTTGAGCCCTTCAAATGTGTATCAAACTTTGCAGGTATTTCATGATCACCAGGAAGTTTGCTGAAAATGCAATGTTCCTAGGTCCTTCCTAGGTCATTAAAGATGTCCGTAGTGCAGCAGGGACCAGGAAACTGCATTTCTAACAGGTTCCCTGTGTGAATCTAATGCTGGGGTCCACAGAGTACTGTGAGAAATCCTGGGTAGGAGCTGGCAGGACAAGACATGCCCTGGTGGCCAGTTCTGCCCTGGATCAAAGACTCTGACATGGACAAAGGGCACAAGGGTGAGCTAACTCCGGTGCAGTGGCCCCCTTGGCCACTTCTTCCCCCACAACCTTCTGATACAGCAGTCCTCCTCTATCATCTCTCCAAGTCATATCCTAAACTAGGAGGCAAAGGCGAGCAGTATGTGGATTGAGATCAGACTCCAAGCCCTTAAAGAGGGTCCTCCCTGCAGATGGCAGGGGTAGGACCACCCTGCCTTCCCCAGGGGGGCACCATACCTTCACCTTCTTCTCTGGAGATGAATCCTGACAACACTAGATACAGAAAAAGAAGAAAGCAGCGCCTTCAGGCTGCTGTGCCAAGAGACTGCCTTCTCTCAAAGATGACTGCTGCCCACCCCCCAGGAGCCAGGCCAGGCTGAGACCCCGGGCTGCGGGGCACACTCACCCTCAGGGCTGAGGCAGAAGTCGGTGGAGGCCGAGCCGTGCTCGTTGTGGATGGTGCACCGATACACGCCGCAGTCTACGGGGGAGGCCTGCACGATGGCCAAGGCCGCCGGCCCCTCATCCCCTGCGCTGCAGATTGGAGACCCTACTCATGAGGGCCATCGCCATGGCATGGGGGCAGACTGTGGTCCTAAGCATCCTTGGAGCCCACTCTCAGAGGCTGCTGAGAACCCCAGCTCTGAGAACTCTGGGGAAGCAGTGCAATTTCAGGGCCAAGAGCTGGTACTGAAGCCCACAGATCTGGTTTGCAGTCCTGACACTTACTAGCTGTGTGGCTTTGGACAAGTGGTTTAAAGAATGCTGAGCCTCCATTTTCTCATCTCTACTATGGAAATAAAAGGACCTCCCCTGGTTATTGTGAGGATTAATGAGGCGATAGGCTCAAAGCACTAGGACAGTGCCCAACAGTATTACTGCAATCAGGGAGCCAGGTCAGGTGATGGTGGTATCGTTGGCTTACCTCCTGCCCACCTCGCCCACTGGGCACTGATCCTTGGCCCATGTCAAGACTGAGTCACTAAGAATGTTGAAAAACTGGCACCAGAGTTTCAGGCTACCGGAGGCATCAGGAAACTGCTCTACCCGAATCTTCCGGATGACCTGTGGGGCTGAGAGCAGGGTCCAGTCAAGAGGAGAACAACACCTCTCCGCTGGCCATATCCTTGCTTTCCTGGGTGTCCTTGGTGGAAAAGGCTGGGAGAAAACAGGATTCAAGTCTCCACACAGACCAACCAAGGTGCCTCACAGCCCCCAGGTGCTTCCTGCCTATATCTCAGGCTTCTGCCTTGACCCCCAAAGCACACATCTCAGCTAGACAGAAGCCCCTACTCCACCTTGGCCCCAGGCTGGGAGGGGCTCCTAGCTGAGGACCCACACAGCAGTTGAGACAGGAACTTCAGTTTGCATTCTAGGTCCCTAACTCTAGAAGCCCGCATTTGAATCCTGTCCCCACCACTCTGTAATCATGCGACAACTCTGTAAAGGGGGATTGGTGATGATGGAGAACTAGAACGCTACTGAAGCCAGGCCCTGTGCTAAGCACTTCACCTATTCCATCCCATTTAAGCCTCACATCATTGCAAAGGTGGTACTGTTATTTCCACTTTGTGGAGTGGCAGAATCAAAACAAGAACTAGGCCTTTCAGATTCCAAAGGCTGTGAGAGAAGGGTACCTTTACCAAGGTAATTTGTGAATCCTGAGGAGGGATATGCTATCTGTCATGGGGTGGTGCTGTTAGCAGCAGCAGCGTGCTTTCCATGGCTCCATGGCGGCCCTGTCCTGTGACGCCGTCCCCCGCCTCCCTCCCCATTGCTCACCTTTCAGCAGGTCTTTGGCTTTCCTGGGCTTGGCCAGTGTCTCCTGCTTGCCTTCATCCAGGGCCAGCTCTGTGTTCAGACCGCCAGCCTTGGGGCTGGGGCTGAGGTCTCCTGCCGCCAGCTCCTCCTCTGCCCGAGGCACCTCCAGCATGCTCGCCTTTCTGCCCTGCGTAGGGGAGCGTCTCTCCCGCCCTGGAGTCCCTGGGGACCCAGGCACCAGGCTTTTCCTGGGCCCCCGGGGGGAAACCGTGGGGCTCTCTCTTTCTTCAGGTGTGGTCGCCTCCCCATCTCCTGCTGCTCTGACCTTAGGGAGAAATCTCTTCCTCCGGGCCCCTAGAGCCAGTTCCTCAGGTGTAGCTGCCGGGAGACCTGTCAGAGCCTCCCCTGGGAACTTCTCCTCTTGGGAGGGTTCCTGGGCTATGCTCTCTGTTGAGGGTCCCTGCCCAGGGACTGCCTGCCTACCTGCCTCCCCCAGCCGATCACCCATGCTGCTCTCCTGAGAGGCCCCCAGGAGGCCAGGCCCCTCAAGGGAAACCTCTCCCTCACCCTCACTGGCTCCTTCTGAGGCCAGCCCAGGGCCCTCCTCGTCTACCACAATGGCAGGGACCGTGAGGGAGCTGGGACCAGGACCCCAGGAGCCTCGGGCAGCAGCAAGGGCCTGGCGGCCAGCCTGCACCTCGCGGTCCAGGAGGCCAGTGAGGCGGCGGGAGGTACAGGGGCTCAGCAGCAGGGTCTGTGCACTCTGCACCAGGTGGTTGTTCTCCACACGCTCCAGGATACGCCTCGATGTCCGGGGACTCAGCCCAGCCACTTCCACAGTGGGTGTCAGAGTGGCTGAGGGCGCCAGACCTCCGGTAGCTGCCCCGACCTGAGACTCTCCCCCTGCTCCACTCGTCTCTGTGCTGGACAGCTTCAACAGCAGAAGCAGGTAGTTCTTCAGGGAATCTATGAGGCCAGGGTCACAGCTCCGGGGACCTGGGGTCCGCCCCTCCACATCTGATACCTGGGCACAGGCCCCCTCACTGCTGGTGGCCATGGTTTCTGGTGGGTGACTCTGAGTGGGGGTCCCTGGCCCCAGGTGCAGTGTTGGGGCAGAACTTATCAGGGCCTGATCCTCAGAGGGCAGGAAGGCAGCCGTGCTCCTGTGCTGAGAAGTCAGGGTACTGCTCGGCCCCTCCTTTGGGCTAGCAGTCAGCTCAGTTCCAGGAAGAGAAGGCATTGTGGGTACCTCCTGGCTCAGGCCAGCTGGAGGACAGCCACCCTGATCCACACACAGCACTCCCCCTGGCTGCTCCTCCTTGGGGTACTGGAACGGGCTGTCCTCCTGCTTGGCCTGGACTGGCCCTGATGACTGTGGCCCTTGGCATCTCTCTCCTCCCACCTGCTCCACACTCCCTTCATGCGGCGGTTGTGCTGGGAGCATGAGGTTCCCTGACAGGGGACCCAGCACAGTTTGCTCATGGTTCCTGGAGGCTGTTACTGCTGCCTCCTCAGATCTGGGTGGGAAACCAGGTTTTTCTGGGACACAAGACCCTTCTGGGATCTGTGTAAAACATTCAATACTCAGAGGAGCTCTAGGACCCTCTGTAGGTGGGAGTTCGGGGGTTCTGGATGGTGGGCCAAGGCTGGTCACTGCCTCCTGCTCTGACTGACCTTCCGTGGCTGTGGGCGCACTCCCCGCTGACTGCATCCCCTTCTCTTCCTGCATCCTTCTGTCTTCCTGTGTGCCCTCATCTGCCTGGGCCTTCCTGTCTTCCTGTACCTTCTCACCTGCCTGTGTTGTTTCTAGCTGTGTCTCTGCCCTTCCCTGTGTCACCATGACCTTCTGTGCACTCCTCTCTGACTGTGGCCTCTTACTTTCTTGTGTCCCAGCATCCACCTGTGTCTTCCTATCTGCCTGTGTCCTCTGGGCTGTCTGTGTTCCGTCTCCCCTGGTCCTTCCATCCACCTGTATCTTCCCATCTGCCTGCACATTCTTCTTGCTTCCAGTTCTCTGGTTAGCAGATGTTCTCCCATCCTCCTGGGTTTCCATATCGATGGATTCAAAGATACCTTGACTGCCAGAGGTGCTACAACCAATGGAAGCTACACCAGAGCTGCTGCTAGCCGACACAGTAGGAGCCATGGTTGTCTGGCATTCCAGGACCTGAGAACACGGGGACAAAAGCAAGGATTTAACTACATGGACATTCAGATCTCTTTCCAATCTGGCATCCCAGCCTCCTCTGACCTCATCCACAACTGCTCTGATGGGAATCTTGCTGCCTGGTTTCTCAGGCCCGCTGGAAGTTGGGAGGCAAAGACATGTGACAAATTCCCAAAGCCCATCCATGCCCACCCACCCTAATCTCTGATCTCAGTATCTGGACTGGGGAATATCTAGCATCCAGACCCAGCTCTTGCCCTTCCCACCTCTTCCTGAAGAAATCCTGCCTTTCCTGAAAGACCTTGCTCATGGCTTATTCCACCCCTCACCCCTACCATATGAAGGAGAATATCCTCTCCCCAGGGCTCCCAGAGCAGTCCTTCTCCTGTGGCACTACTTGCCTTGGATAGAATTATGGGTGAAGTGAGACAGTGCCAAAGGATGTCCCAATAATGGCCTCAATGTCCCGGCATCCACCGGTAACATTGAGTGGTAATAATGGATGCCATCAAAGCAGAGAGGATTATAGTAATTCTGAATGGCATCTATGCCAGGAAATTAATGAAACATTATAATGTTACCCTTTTGAACATGTATTTGCAAAGCACTATGCTAGGCCCCTGTAGATGATATTACCCCACTTACTCCTCATACAGTATGACTACTTAGGAGAATCAGCCCCATTCTAGAGATAACAATGACAAGAAGGCATGCGATCTGTCCACCATCAGGTAGTCAGTAAGTGGCAGAGTTCAGATTTGCAGCTGGGTGTATTTCGCTCCGAATCCCAAGCTCTTTGTTGTTACATCATATTGCCACCCACTTTTAAATGACTTCCTATCAAACATGGTGGCGTTTAACAGTGATTTGCCTCTTTTCCTCCAAGATATCATCAAAACCACTAAAGTAAACATGAAATAAACAAAGCAAAATCCTTTGTTAGTGAACTGGAGGCAAATAAAACCTATTCTCAAAAAACAAACAAAAGGATAACGGCGGCCAAAAGCCAACAGATGCAGACACTGGGAAGCTGAGGAGGAGCAAAGTGATATGGGGAAATAAACAGGGCCACAGCTCAGCGCGTGGGGAGTGGAGCTGTTCAGCAGGTCTCAAGACGCTGGCAAAATCACAGCTACTGTAGACGAAAGTCTCATCCCGAGCTTATAAACCCATAAGTCCACATGCAACAAGAGCTGCAGGGTCATGGAGGCCTGGGTGGAAACTGGCCGAAGACACGGGAGCTGAGCAGAGCAGACAAGGAGAGGAGATGGAACGGAGGAGGCAGATCTCAGAAAACACTGGCAACTACACTCCTGAAGAAACCTCCGAAAAATTGCTAAGCCAAGAACATTATGTTTTAGCATACAAAGACTAAAGGAATACTGTTCCCACAGGCCCTGCTTGAGGAAATCACCAGGGAACAAATGTAGTCAACCAAAAGATGATTGAGGAAACAACAGCAAAAGAGCTGATGATAAGCACTAAATATATTTCACTTACATTAACATATATATTAATGCATATTAACATATAACTGTAGAAGCAAGACTAAAATCAAGTGGGGTTTAGAATGGCAAATCAGAATGTCAATGTTCTATGCCCTGACGATACAGATACAACAGAGCCAGCATGAAAGTGGAAAGGGGAAGAAAATAACCAAGTGAAGTAACTTCCTTGATTGTGTCACCTGTAAGAGCCAGGCACCAAAGACATTACTCAAAGCTGAAAAACCAAGTAACAGAAATAGAGGATATTTACCTACATAAAGATAATCACTTAGAAATCAAACTTTAGGTTAATATGAGATAGAAAATTAATGAAGGCCGGGCACGGTGGCTCAAACCTGTAATCTCAGCACTTTGGGAGGCCGAGGCAGGCAGATCACCTGAGGTCAGGAGTTTGAAACCACCCTGGCTAACATAGTAAAACCCCGTTTCTACTAAAAATACAAAAAATTAGCCAGGCATGGTGGCACGCGCCTGTAATCCCAGCTACTCTGAGGCTGAGGCAGGAGAATCGCTTGAACCCAGGAGGCAGAGGTTACAGTGAGCCAAGATTGCGCCATTGCACTCCAGCTTGGGCAACAAGAGTGAAACTCTGGCCCAAAAAAAAGAAGATGAATGAAGAAAATGCAGAGAAAAAGTGAAAACACTGTATCATTTTTCATCATAAAAAATTAGTAGAAACTGAGTGAACAGATGAAATAATTAATGGTATTATATAAAACTGAAATTATAACATAAAAATATTTTTAAATATCAGGACCACACACAAAATCAAAGCAATCAGATCACAAAATGAAAGACTTTAAAATATACATAATTAAAATGCATGTAAATTGAGTGTAGAATTTAAAGTTACTTTACTAAATTAGGAATTATCTGGTTTTTAAATTTTAAATTTTTAAATTTATTTTATATTTTAAAATTAGAGATGGGGGTCTTGCCATGTTGGCCAGGGTAGTTTCAAACTCCTGGCCTCAAGCAACGCTCCCACCTGAGCCTCTTAAAGTGCTAGGATTATAGGTGTGAGCTACTGCACCCAACCTAAATTCAGAATTTTGAATCAATGGTATGGATGTGGGAAAAATTGGTTTGGCAAATAGCAGGAAAAAGTCTGACTGAAGGATTTTTTTTTTCTGAGACAGGTTCTTGCCATCTTGCCCAGACTGGCATGCAGTGGCTATTCACAGGCAGGATTATAGCCTCAACCTATTGGGCTCAAGTTATCCTCCCACCTCAGCCTCCCAAATAGCTGGGACTACAGGCTGACTGAAGAATCTTTTTTTTTTCTTTTGAGATGGAGTCTTTCTCTGTTACCCAGGCTGGAGTGCACTGGCATGATCTTGGCTGACTGGAAACTTTACCTCTTGGGTTCAAGCGATTCTCCTGCCTTAGCCTCATGAGTAGCTGGGATTACAGGTGTGTGCCACCACACCCAGCTAATTTTTGTATTTTTTAGTAGAGATGGGGTTTCGCTATGTTGGCCAGGCTGGTCTTGAACTCCTGGCCTCAAATGATCTACCCACCTCAGCCTCCAAAAGTGCTGGAATTATAGGCATGAATCACTGCACCCGGCCTGACTGAAGAATCTTAATAAAGATGCTCTTCCAACTTCTCTGACAACCAGATATTAACAGACAAAACTGCCTTGGTGCCAACAAACAGCAGTTAGTAATATATTACAGCCTCTTTTTTATCTTTTGATATTCTAGGATTAGAAAATATTTAAATAAAGACATAAGATCTATAAATCTACAAAGAAGGTGCAGACTGTGTATACAAGCCTGTTGCTGTTCACAAGACTCATGGAAATAGAACTTCTTGATGAAAGCTACCCTCACTCCTAACGCACTCTCAGCCAGATCAATCCCTCAGTTCTATTGAACCTACTTCTTCTTTATCTCAATATCCATTTCCTTCATCTCCACTGCAAACTGCCTAATCGGAGCTGCCAACAATTCTGTCTTGCCTGGACTACTGTAAAGCCTCCTAATTGATATCCATGACTTTAGTCTTTGCCTCTGCTAAACTCTTTTCCTCACTGCAGCCCAAATGACCTTTCCAAAACACAAACCTGACTGTAACACTCCCCTCTTAAAAAACCTTTCAATGGCTTACCATCACTGACAGGATAAAGTCAAAAAACCCTAGCTTCAAGGAGCAAAAAGTTTAATCACACAGTAGCCCCTTCTTATTCACGGTTTTGCTTTCCATGGTTTCAGTTAACTGTGGCCAATCTTGGTCTGAAAATATTAAATGAAAAATTCCAGAAAGAAACAATTGATAAATTTTATAGGTCATTTCAAAGAGGCTGTGAAACCAAGAGCTCTTAATGCTGTGACCAAAGATGGAAGTTCTCTATAGGATGCCATGGCACTCGATGGTGGTATGTTTTCCTGTGGAGATTTAAGACTTAGGTGTTATATGACATAGTAATCCATGATTGTTGCCATGGGAGAGTTTTAAAGATTAACCAAAGTAAAAAGAAAAAACAAATTGTAAAATTTGTGCTGTTTTGAGCAGCAAGATAAAATCTCATGCCACCCCACCTGGGATGTGAAACAACCCTTTGTCCAGTATAGTCACAAGGTATACACTAGGCTGCCCATTACCCATTAAGTAGCTGTCTTGTTACCAGATCAACTGTCCTGGTATCTCAGGGCTTGAGTGCAAGTAATCATTATTTTACTTAATAAATGGCCCCAAAGCGCAAGAGTAGTGATGCCAGCATATTACTATAGTTGTTCTATTTTATGATTATGGTTGTTAATCTCTTATGGTGCCTAATTTATAAATTAAACTTTATCATAGGTGTGTATGTATAGGAAAAAACATAATATATGTAGGGTTTGGTACTATCCACAGGGTCAGGCATCTGCTGGGGATCTGGGGAAGTATCTTTTGTGGATAAGGTGGACTGCTGTACTCTCTTGGCCAGGGTTACAGGCATCGCACAGCCTCTACAGATGGCAATTTGACATTATCTATTAAAACTAAAAATACTTATACTCTTTAACCCAAAAATTCCATTCCTAGGAATTTATCATACAGGTATACCTTCATGTGCAGATGGACTTATATACAAGGATATTTACTGCAGCATTGTTTATGATAGCAATAGACTAGGAATCACCTAAATTCCAACAATACAGGACTGATCCAATGAATTATGGTATATCCACATTCCAAATAAATAAAACAAATATCCAAATAAAAAAGCAAGGTAAAGGATAGAAAATATAATATGCAACCTTTGTGTGGAAAATACACAGACACACACACACATTTTCAAATGTTAAAGAAAACAGCTCTGGAAGGATGCCCAAAGAACCTGCTTTGGCAACTGCCTTCAGGAAGAGGCAGTGGGGATAGGGAAGTGGGGAGACTTAATATTCTCTATATATCTTTTGTACTTTTGAATTTTATACCTTGTGCATGTGACATATAGTTAACAAAAATACAATTAAAAATGAAAGTATATATGGAAATCAATGCTTGTGTGATCAGTGAGGCCTGTCCCTCAGCAAGAGTCCCAGATCTGTCTCTCCAGGTTCATCTCTTGGGTCCCTCCGCCCAACACTAACTTCTGTACTGACAAATGTGCTATTTTGTAACTCCTTTATGTATTTTTTTCTGTGCCAGACATTCTCACCTTTCTCCTTGCCCTCCTGAAGGACTCCTTCTCATCCTTGAAGACCTCATTCAAGTTTCTTTTCTTCTTTAAAGACTTCCTGAGTTCTCTCCTCTACCCCAAAAAACGTTAGTGGCCTCCATAGCAAATTTACCTAATTCCATCATTATTCCCCCATTCTGTGTGGTAGTTATTTATTTCATGCATATGTCACCTGCTAATCTGTGAACTCTTCCCCTCTGAAGAGGGCCCAATGCAGGCCTAGGAGTTGGAAATCAATAAATACATGGTGGATGACTGAATATTCTCTGTACAATTCTACAAGGGCTGACCCCTCTTACTAAACATTATGACAGAGTGTGTGTGTGTGTGTGTGTGTGTGTGTGTGTGTGTACATCTATATCTGGAACTGTGTAAAGATATGAGAAGGAATGTCATATATTTCTTAAAAATAAAAATGGTGTGAGCAGAATGAACCTAGTTGGCTCTATGTAAGCTTTTTTACTACAAGTGATACTAGTAGGTTTAATTTGCCATCCTGTCTTCTTCCCTCTTCCCTCATAAATTCTCAGATATTAAGGACTCAGTCTATGGCCAGGTATGGTTGCTCATGTCTAGAATCCCAGTGCTTTGGGAGGCCACTGTAGGAAAATTGCTTGAGGCCCAAAGTTCAAAACCAGCCTGGCAACACAGCAAGACCCTGTCACTACAAAAACACAAAATACTTAGCCAGGTGTGATGGCATATGCCTGTAGTTCTAGCTACTCTGGAGGCTGAGGTGGGAGAGTTGCTTGAGCCCAGGAGTTGGAGGCTGCAGTAAGCTATGATCACACCACTGCACTCCAGCCTGGGCAATAGAGTGAGACCCTGTCTCTTCAAATAAAACATAAAATAAAATAAAAGTTTTATTCACCTTTGCATCCTTCACAGTGCCAAACACATAAGGGAAAGAACAGGAAAGAACAACTGAATGAAAAGTAGTATGGTTTACAACCTTCTAAGGGGTCATGGCCCTGGAATGCTGGTTTGGGAGAGCAAGGGACAAAACCAGGACCTTAACAGGGATGGGGCAGGGTAGTCACTTTTGCAGAAGTTTTGGTAGTTTGTAATTTTTAAATAATTGCTGTATTTCATGTAAGTTGTTAAACTTATGTGCAGTTTTTCATAGTAGTCTTTTTTTTTACCCTGTCAATCCTTACAGGGGCTGTAGTGATAGCCCCTCTTTCATTCTTAATACTTGTATTTTGTGTCTTCTTTTTTTTTTTTTCTATGTAAGTCTTGCCAGAGGTTTATTGATATTATTTATCTTTTCAAATAACTAGCTTTGGGTTTATTTTCTCCACAGTTTTCCCGGTTTTAGTTTTACTATTTTCTGTTCTTTTCTATCTATTTGCTTTGGGTTTTTTTCTCTTCTTTTTCTAGTTTTCTAAGGTAGGAACTCAGGTTATTGATATTTCAGATCTTTTTTTCTTTTCTAATATAAAAATTTTAATGCTATACATTTTCCTCAAGGCACTGATTTAGCAGCATCCAACATTTTGGTATGTTGTATTTTCACTTTCATTCAATTTAAAATGTTTTCTTATTGGCCTTAGGACTTCTTTCTTGGCCCATAAAAGTATGTTCTTTTTTTAAAAGTGTTTAGAAATTTTTCTATTACCTTTCTGTCATTGATTTCTAGTTTAATTTCATTTTGATCAGAGTGCATACTTTGTATTATTTCAATTACTTCACATTTGTTAAGATTTATATTATGACCCAGGATATGATCTATTTTGGTGAATATTTTATATGCACTTGAAAAGAATGAGTATTCTGTTGTTACACAGAGTATTCTATATATGTCTATTAGACAGTTGGTTGATAGTGCCATTCAGTTCTTTCATACCCTTACTGATTTTCTATCTACTAGTTCTATTGATTACTGAGAGAGGAGTGTTAAAGTCTCCAACTATAATTGTTGTTTTCTCTATTTCTCTTTTCAATTCTGTCAGGTTTTGCTTCGTGTATTTTGAAGGTATGTTGTTAGGTGCATACACATTTTTTATGGTTATGTCTTCTTGAATTGACCCTTTTATCATTAGATAGTTCACTATTTTTCCCTTAGTAATTTTTGTTTGTTTGTTTGTTTGTTTGTTTGTTTTTGAGACAGAGTTTTGCTCTTGTTGCCCAGGCTGGAGTGCAATGGCATGATCTCGACTCAATGCAACCTCCGCCTCCCGGGTTCAAGTGATTCTCCTGCCTCAGCCTCCCAAGTAGCTGGGATTACAGGCATGCACCATCACACCTGGCTAATTTTTGTATTTTTAGTAGAGATGAGTTTTCTCCATGTTGGTTAGGCTGGTCTCAAACTCCCGACCTCAGGTGATCTGCCCGCCTTGGCCTCCCCAAGTGCTGGGATTGCAGGCGTGAGCCACTGTACCCAGCCAGTAATTTTCTTTCCTCAGAAGTCTACTCTGTCTGATACTAATATTGCCATTCCAGCTTTCATCTGATTAGTGTTTGCATGATATATATTTTTCTATTATTTTACTTGTAACTGATCTATATCATTAAATTTGAAGTGGATTTCTTATCAACAGCATCAAGTTGGGAAAGTTTTTCTGGTCCTGTCTCACAATCTGTCATTTAATTGATATGTTTAGACCATTTATATTTAATATAATTATTTATAGGTTTAGATTTTGCTCAATAATTTTATTATTTGTTTTCTATTTGTTTCCTCTCTTTTTCCTTCCTGTATTTCCCTATTCTTGCCTCATTTTAGATTAGAACATCTTTTAGTATTCCACTTTAACTTATATAGTGTGATTTTTACTATATCTCTTTGTGTAGTATTTTTGTTGTTGCTCTAGGGCTTATAATATACATACTTAACTTTCCACAGTCTACTCAGAGTCAATATTTTACCACTTCAGGTGCCATACAGTAATCTCACCACCATATAGGTTTCTTTACCCTATACCCCTTTATGTTGTATTTGTCTTATATATTACATTTGCATGCATTAAAAAACCTCCAGCAGATAATGTATTTTTTTTTAACTTTTTACCTTCAAACATATTTTAAAGAAATCAAGATGAAATGATCTATTATATTTACCAGGATATTTACCATTTCCATTGCCCTTCCTTCATTCTTGATGTTTCAGGTTTCCTTCTGGTATTATTTCCTTTCCGTATGAAAAATTTACTTTAAAAATTTTTTTTTTTTTTTTTTTTTTTTTTTGAGACTAAGTCTGGCTCTATCACCCAGGCTGGAGTGCAGTGGTACAATCTCAGTTCACTGCAACCTCAGCCTCCTGGGTTCAAGTGATTCTCTTGCCTGAGCCTCCTAAGTAGCTGGGATTACAGGTGCTCCCCACCACACCTGGCAAATTTTTTTTGTATTTTTAGTAGAGAAGAGGTTTCACCATGTTGGCCAGGCTGATCTCGAACTCATGACCTCAGGTGAGTCTCCCTCAGCCTCCCAAAATGCTGGGATTACAGGCATGAGCCACAGCTCCCAGCCTAGCAATTCTTCTAGAACAATTCTTCTACATTCTGCTGACAATGTAGTCTCTTGTTTTTTCCATTATCTGAGAATGTCTTTATTTCACTTTCAATACTTCAAGATATTTTTGCTGAATGTAGAATTATAGGTTGAAAGTTCTTTTTATTTCAGCATTAAAAAAAAATATATGTTGTTCCACTTCCTTTTGGCCTCCATTGTTTCTGATGAGAAATCTGCAGTCATTCAAATCATTGCTCCCCTATAAATAATGTATTACTATAAATAATGTATTACGTTTCTCTGGCTACTTCCAAGAATTTTTCATTGTCTTTACTTTCCAACAGTTTGGCTATGAGGTTTCTGGATATGGAATTCTATGGGCTTTTCCTGTTTAGAGTTTGCTGAACTTCTTGATCTATAGGTTTGTGACTTTTGCCAAATTTTGAAAGTTTTCAGCCATTATTCCTTCACGTATTTTTTTTTCCACACCACTGTCTTTCTCTTTCTGATTATCCAGTGACACAAGTGTTAGACTTTCTGATACTGCACCACAAGTCTCTGAGGCTCTGTTCATTGATTTTTCTGATTCTCTCTCTCTCTCTCTCTCTCTCTCTCTCTCTCTCTCTCTCTCTCTCCCCCTCTCTCTCCCTCCCTTCCTCTCTCTCTCTCTCTGTGTGGGCATATGTGTTCAGATTGAATAATTTCTATTGCTTTAACTTCAAGTTCACTGACTTTTCCCTGTCATCTATCATTCTGTTGTTGTGCTCAACCAGTGAGTCTTTTTATTCAGTTATTGTAATTTTCAGTTCTAAAATTGCTATTTGGGGCTGAGGTGGGTGGATCACCTGAGGTCAGGAGTTCAAGACCAGCCTGGCCAACACAGTGAAACCCCCATCTGTACTAAAAATACGAAATTAGCCAAGTGTAGTGGCACACATCTGTAATCCCAACTTCTCCCTCAGGAGGCTGAGGCAGGAGAATCTCTTGAACCCAGGAGGTGGAGGTTGCAGTGAACCGAGATCATGCCACTGCAGTGTGCCAGGCACTCCAGCCTGAGCAACAAGAGCAAAACTCTGTCTCAAAAAAATAAAAAATAAAAATAAAATAAAATTGATATTTGGTTCTTCATATCTTTTACCTCTTTTGTTTTTTTTTTTTTTTTTCTTTTGAGACAGGGTCTCACTTTGTCCAGGCTGGAGTGCAGTGGCGTGATCTTGGCTCACTGCACCCTCAACATCCTAGGCTCAAGTGATCCTCCCACCTCAGCCCTGCAAATAGTTCAGCCTACAGGCACACGCCACCACACCCAGCTAATTTTTTTGTATTTTTTGTAAAGACAGGGTTTTGCCATGTTCCCCAGGCTAGTCTTTTACCTCTTTGCTGAGACTTTCTATCTTTCCATTTGTTTCCAGAGTATTCACCCTTACTTGCCACATTTTTATAGTAAAGTCAGATGATTTTAAAGTCAGATGATTCTAACATCTGTGTCACTGTGGCACTGGCACTCTTTGATTGTCTTTCCATGCAAGTGGAGATTTTCATGATTTTTCATATGCCATATAACTTTTATTGTATTTGGACATTTTAAATATTACAAGACTCTGATTCTTGTTTAAATCTTATGGAGAGTATTAACATCTTTGTCTTGGAAGGCAATCTACCTAGTTGTGTTCAGGCTACAAATTTCATTCAGGCCTCTGA
The DNA here is from genome assembly GCF_001698545.2 of Rhinopithecus bieti. NCBI lineage: Eukaryota > Metazoa > Chordata > Mammalia > Primates > Cercopithecidae > Rhinopithecus > Rhinopithecus bieti. The sequence continues at coordinate 314,356 of NW_016807971.1, forward strand.
GGTTATAGCTTCAATCTCGGCTATATTTTCCAAGCCTTTCTGGTGCTATTTGGGGTTTTCTTATTGTTGTTGTCTTGTTTTTGAGATGAAGCTTTACTCTGTCACCCAGGCTGGAGTGCAATGGCACAATCTCAGTTCACTGCAACCTCTGCCTCCCAGGTTCCTGGGTTCAACCAATTCTCCCACCTCAGCCTCCCAAGTAGGTAGGACTACAGGCATGTGCCACCATGCCTGGCTAAGTTTTTGTATATTTAGTAGAGAAAGTGTTTCACTATGTTGGCCATGCTAGTCTTGAACTCCTGACCTCAAGTGATCTGCCTGCCTCGGCTTCCCAAAGTGCTGGGATCACAGGCATGAGCCACCACACCCGGCCTGCAGGGCTATTTGGATCCACCATGTGTGTGTGCCACCCAGTGGCCAGTGTGGGACTTGAATGATGGTTCATTAGTCTTTTTATTCTCAAAGTTTTTTATTCTCCAAGTATTTCATTCTCAAAGTTTTTCATATGCTCTTCAGAATCAGATCCATGCAGAAACAGCTTGGGAATGAGCCCAGAAATGTAAAAAGAGTTTATAAACCCAGAGGTCATTAATGATTCTCAGAGGTCATTTTCCCAAGCTTTTCCCTCTCCATAGTTTCCCCATAGGGCCCCTTTTCAGTCCTCTGTCCAAATAGCTGGAGCTTCTTTTACTCCTCTCTGCCACATACTTTCACACATGAGTGTGTGATCTGGACCAAGGAAGAGACCCAGGAGAAAAAAAAAAGGAACAGGGGCTTGTCCCACTCTTAGGATCACAGCTCCTCTGATTGGAGGGGGAAGATTCTCTTCTCTTAAAAGTTTTAGGTGCCTGTGGCCTCTACTGCTACCACTGTCACTGCCAAGAAATCTCTTTTCCATTCCTGAAGCCTGATCTAGAGAGCTTCTGGAGCTCTCTCTGCCCATGTTAATGTTTACATCTGGGTTTCAGACAGCATTAAGACTATTGAAGACTAGGCCAGGAAATGCCGGGGGGGGGGGGGGGGCGAGTAAACACTGTAGGTTCAGTGGTACTTTGAGTTCTGGTCTTCATCCCCAATCTGTCCGTGACTATTTGCTTTTCAAAGTTGTCAAGTAGGTGTATCATATATTTTGCCTAAATTTTTGGCTGCATTCAGTGGGGGATACAGAATGGAGTGTATTTACTCTATCTTATCCAGAAATGAAACTGCCATAACCATAATAAATAATATTAGTTATTGTATTTTTCAATCCCAGAATTCTATTGATTCATTTTCAGGTCTTTTCCACCATTTTTTTTTTTTTTTTTTGAGACAAGTCTCACTCTGTTGCCCAGGCTGAAGTGCAGTGGCGTGATCCCAGCTCACTGCAACCTCTGCCTCCTGGGTTCAAGCGATTCTCCTGTCTCAGCCTCCTGAGTAGCTGGGATTACAGACATGCATCACCACACCCAGCTAATTTTTGTATTTTTAGCAGAGACAGGTTTTGCCATGTTGGCCAGGCTAGTCTTGAACTCCCGACCTCAGGTGATCCACCTGCCTCAGTCTCCCAAAGTGCTGGGATTACAGGCATGAGTCACTGCGCTTGGCCTTTTCCACTTTTTATAGTTTCTAGGTATTTGGTGAAATTTGCAATCTTGTCTTTATCTCCTTCAATATATGAAGGAGGTAAACTAATTTTAATTTTACAATTCACGTCTAATAATTCCAAAAGTTGGAAACCTGTGGGGCAATTTCTTTCTTTTCTTTTCTTTTTTGAGACAGAATCTCACTGTCACTGAGGCTGGAGTGCAGTAGCACAATCTCAGCTCACTGCAACCTCTGCTTCCCAGGTTTAAGTGATTTTTGTGCCTCAGCCTCCCAAGTAATTGAGATTACAGGCATGTGCCACCATACTTGGCTAATTTTTGTTTTTTGTTTTTTGGGTTTTTTTGAGATGGAGCCTCACTCTGTCACCCAGGCTGGAGTGCAGTGGCGCAATCTCAGCTCACTGCAACCTCTGTCTCCCGGGTTCAAGCAATTCTCTGCCTCAGCCTTCCAAGTAGCTGGAATTACAGGCACCTGCCACCACCACGCCCAGCTAATTTTTGTATTTTTAGTAGAGACAGGGTTTCACCATCTTGGCCACACTGGTCTTGAACTCCTGACCTTGTTATCCACCCACCCCAGCCTCCCAAAGAGTTGGGATTATGGGCGTCAGCCACCACGCCTGGCCTAATTCTTGTATTTTTAGTAGAGACAGGGTTTCACCACATTGGCCAGGCTGGTCTCGAACTCCTGGCTTCAAGTGATCCGCCCACTTCAGCCTCCTAAAGTACTGGGATTACAAGCATGAGCCAGTGTGCCCAGCAACCTGTGGGCCAATTTCTATCTTCTGTAGACTTATCTTCATTTTATGCTGAATATTACATTTGAAATACTTTTTAAAAATAATTTGAGGCTTAAGATGATGCTGTCATCCTCCAGATATGATTTTTGTTTGCTTCTGCCAGGTGCCTGAGGGCACTAAGTATCTTGAACCACCTAATTCTAATTTCAGGGATTGAGATATTTCTTACCACGTGACTTGGAGTTCGTCAATACCTCAATACTGTGAGAGTAATTTACTTGATTCCCCTTTCTCCCAGGGTACAAACCTTCAGAATCCCAACCCAAAACCCAGGGGGCTTACAAGGGCTCCCACTCTTGAGACCATGGGCTCTAATTTTTGTCTCCTTAGTCTCATGAGACTATCTAAACTATTGCTCAGTCTCTCATTCTCCTCTTCTGGCATAGGAAATACCTCCCAGGACAAAAGCTGTGTCAAATGCTGGGACTACCATTCTAGATTTCCATCTCCTCCCAGATCCTGGCCCAGTAATTCTTCACTTTGTCAGCTCTCCAGTGCCTTCAAGCAGATATTTTTATATTTTGTCTAGCTTTTCTAGTTGTCCTCAGTAGTTGAATTATGTAAGCCAGCACTACCAGAAGCTGATATTGAATAACTGTTAGTTCTCTTCCTTTTCTGTGTCACTCTTGGCCTTAGATAATGTTACAATTGGTGCTAAACAAACCAAAGCAGTACACAAGACATAGAAAGGAAGAAAAAATGTTGAGAAGCTTTCAATGCATTTAGGCATCAAAATTAGGATAGGCTGGTTTTACATTCCCTCTCTAGCCCACAATCTCACCTTTGTTTCATGCTATTCATCCTTCCCAGAATGTCTTCCTTTTTCTCTTTCAGCTAATTCCTTTCACCTGGGAATATTATCTTTTATATTTTAAAATTATATTAATTTTTTTTAATATGGCATTTCCCATAATAAATCTATACATGATGCCAACCAGTCTGGCCTCTTCCTAGATGCCTTCCCTGGTGACTCCAGACCACACCGTTCTCCCTCTCTGAAAGTCCTCTGTTATCATTCACCACATCCTCTTTGCACTTCTTTCTAGTGAGTCCAGTCCCCTCAATTCAGTAGATAATTCTTCAAGGCAAGGATCATGTCTCTCCTTAATCTCCCTCCAGCTCTCAAAAGATATTTACATCCATGTCCTCCCTGAAAACTAAAGAGCCCTGATTGTGAGAGCAGAGTTCCCATGCCTTGGGAAGATCATCCTCAGGACCTTCAAGGCTTCTCAAAAAGAGACACTTAGGTCTCAAAGCATTCAGCAGGGCTCTCCCACACCTACATGGTCCTCTCCGAGGATTTTGGCAGATGGGGCATTCTACCTTGTTCCCCTATGTACCTCAGCTCCAGAGATCTGAGGCAGTCCCAGGAAAAAAAAAAATCTCATAAAAAGCAGACTTCGAGGGCATTGAAGGCCAGTTTCCATTCATCAGCTACCTCCTGCCCAGAGAGAGAGCTATGTGAACAGCATGCCTGGGCTGGAGGAGAAGCAGACATTCTTAACAACTCAAGATGTCCCAGCTCTACCATCTGTTCCTCATCCATACCCATGAGAGACGCCTAACTCGAGCTTCCAGAGGTACCCCTATTCCCAGGAAAGAAAATCAAGACAGAGTAAAAGGGCACTGGCATAATATCCCAGAAACAGGGACCCCGAAAGTAACAAACCCTAACAAGAGAAATGCCAGGCTCAAATGAATTAAAAAACAAACAGAACTTAAAAAGAGAGATGAGAAAGAAGATTTGGATCATGGAAATAGAGACTGTGGTCCCAAATGAGAAGGCTAAATACTAAGGTTTTCGTTCTTCCAAAGTTTTACTAAAAGCCCATTCAAAATACAAATATGCCTTTAGTTATCCACGAAAGGATTTAACAGGCTTTATAATCTTGTTATATGTAATTCATGACTATTTAAAAAATGGTGAACAAAAAATTATAAAGTAAAAAACAATGGTATCTGGGAGTTTGGAGAATTTCAAACAATGATTCTACAGTTTTCCTAGAGGAATAAACAAGGGATAATAGTTAAGAAAAAATTTTAAAGGAAAGTAAGAGAAGAACTTGCCCTGCCAGAAATCAAACCTGTAAAAATTCTAACAAGATTGTCTTATAAAAAATCAACACACAGATGAATGGATTATGACAGATGTATGTGTAGGAATTAAAATTGGCTCTAGTATGTATAAGAATTAGTATATCAGGAAAGAAAAACAAAATAATAGATATGGTTTTAATATTCCACAAATAATGTTGAGGAAAATTACGTATTAGTCAAAAATCAAGCCAGAGACTGATGCTATATTATACACCCAAATAAATTTCAGATTAATTTAAAATCAAATGAAGGAATTCAAACAACAAAATTAGTAAAATACAGATTACTACTTAATCTAAGACTAGGGAAGGAAAGCATAAAAACTATGAAAAAAAGGGTTAAAATATTCGTACTATACCATCTCTTATATAGTCATTAAAAATAAAGTTCTTTTGAAGATTTTTTAGAAATCATGGAAAATGCTCATGAAATGATGAGAAGAAAGCAGGATAATCACGCCTTCAATCCTAGCACTTTGGGAGGCTAAGGCAGATCATGAGGCCAGGAGTTCAAGACCAGCCTGGCCAAAAAGGGTGAAACCCCATCTCTACTAAAAATACAAAAATTAGCCAGGCATGGTGGTGTGCGCCTATAATCCCAGCTACTAAGGGGCTGAGGCGGGAGAATTGCTTGAACCCAGGAGGTTGAGGTTGCAGTGAGCTGAGATCATGCCACTGTACTCCAGCCTAGGCTACAGAGCAAGACTCCATCTAAAAAAAAACAAAAAAAGAAGAAGAAAGAAAGAAAGCAGGATATAAAACTGGATCAGAATAAAATGCATATTAAGTGGTTAAAAAGGCCAGCACAGTGGCTCACACCTGTAATTCCGGCACTTTGGGAGGCTGAGGCGGGCAGATCACCTGAGGTCAGGAGTTTGAGACCAGCGTGGCCAACATGGTGAAACCCTGTCTTTACTAAAAATGCAAAAAATTACTCAGGCGTGGTGGCAGGCGCCTCTAATCCCAGCTACTCGGGAGGCTGAGGCAGGAGAATCGCTTGAACCTGGGAAGCGGAGATTGCAGTGAGCCAAGACCACGCCACTGCACTCCAGCCTGGAGTGCAGACTCCAGAGATAGAGCAAGTCTCTGTCTCAAAAAAAAAAAAAAAGTATAAAAAACTACATAAACTACATATACACATAAAAAGATTGGTAGATACACCAAGATATCCCTTCATCTCTTGGGTGATAGTCATCTCTGGATGGTAGATAATAGGTGGATTTTTACTTTCTTTTTTCTTTCTTTATTTCTTCTTTTTTGAGATGGAGTTTTGCTCTTGCTGCCCAGGCTAGAGTGCAATGGTGCAATCTCAGCAACCTCTGTCTCCTGGGTTCAAGTGATTCTCCCACCTCAGCCTCCCGAGTAGCTGGGATTACAGGCACCCACCACCACCCCCAACTAAATTTTGCTTGTATTTTTTTTAGTAGAGATGGGGTTTCACCATGTTGGCCAAGCTGGTCTCAAAATCCTGACCTAGGTGATCTACCCGCCTTGGCTTCCCAAAGTGCTGGGATGACAGGCATCACTGTGCCTGGCCTTTACTTTCTACTTCAAGTTTTCAGAGTTTCCTCCATATTTTCTACTATGACCATTTTTTAAATAATAAAAATATAACTTTTTTTTCAAAAAAATTTGGCAGGATGAGAGTATGAAAAAACAGACCAGGCTGTTTTATCACACCTGTAATAGCAGCACTTTGGGAGGCCAAGGTGAGAGAATCACTGGAGCCCAGGAGTTCGAGACCAGCTTGGGCAACATGACAACACCCTGTCTCTATATAAAATTTTTTAAAAAAGAAAAAAATAGCCAGGCATGGCAGCACATGCCTGTAGTCTCAGGCACGGAACCTGGGAGGCTGAGGCAGGAGAATTGCTTGAGCTCAGGAGGTTGAGGCTGCAGTGAGCCATGATCACACCACAGCACTTCAGCCTGGGTGACAAACAAAGCAAGTTCCTGTCCCAAATAAAAAAAAATCAAATTCATCCACTAAAAAGCAACAGCTTAAAAGTATACATACATAGATGTTAAACACGTTTCACATGTATGACCTATGTAACAATTATTTTAAGTTAAAAAAAAAAAAACACAAGGTTTTTGGCTTTGTTCTGCATCTGTGGGGGGTTTTTTTTTTTTTTTTTGGTTTGGGGGTTTTTTTTTTTTTTTAAGACATAGTCTCTGTAGCCCAGACTGGAGTGCAGTGGCGCAGTCTCGGTTCACTGCAACCTCCGCCTCCCAGGTTCTAGCAGTTCTCCTGCCTCAGCCACCCAAGTGGCCAGAATTATAGGCACATGCCACCACACCCGGCTAATTTTTTGTATTTTTAGTAAAGATGGGGTTTCACCATGTTGGCCAAGTTGGTTTCAAACTCCTAACCTCAAGTGATCCACCTGCTTCGGCCTTCCAAAGTGCTGGGATTACAGGTGTGAGCCACCACGCCCGGCCTAACCATGGGGTTTTTGTAGGAGCAGTGGAACCAACACAGACAACCTCTCAAGTACCACACTGCCTGAGCCCCTCCTCCTACCTTTGGGAGGCAAGGAAGAAGGGGCTAGTACTTCCTCCTCTGGCCCTACCAGGAGGATGCCACCATCTGGTATGGGGTTCCTCACCCTTTAGCCAGAGAAGCCAGATTTGCACACTAACTTGGCCAACAGCCTGGTCCCTTCCTAAATGAGCTATGAGGGCCTATGAGAGCCATCTCTTCCAAAAGGCCCTGCTATCCAGCCCGTGGGCTGTCAGGCATGTGCAGCAGCCCTACAAAGCCTTCCCCGGGCCACTGTGAACTTACCACTCCATTGGCCAAAACTACATGAGACCAGGCCTGAGGAGGGCAAGAGTCAGGAACAGGTTCCAGAAAGTCTGGTTTGAGGTCCCTGAGGTTTATTCCACTCCAAAGCCCTCTGAACCACTGTTCCTACAGTCTGACCTTAGCACCCATGAAATAAAACCATTTCCCATGGTCACCCTTGAAACTAGTCTTTCTCTCCTTCCCGCCATGAAAGTTCTCTCCGTGGGAAAGCCCCTCCTGTTCTCCACAAAGCATCCTTTCCCCTTTGCTCTCTGCGAGGTGCTGTATCAGCTTGTCCCTCACGTGCTTCCCTTCACTGCTCCGAGAAACCACCTGTCCTCTGTCCCTATCCCTGGGAAACACTGCTTTCCTCCTGTCTCCCCATGAAGCCATTCTCAGATCCATAACTCCCACTTCCTCTACCCCAAGAAATAGTCTCATCTTAGTTCTCACCAAAACCAGAGGCTGTCTCCACTTAAAGTTATCAGATTGAGCAAAAAAAAAATACCGCACTGGGCACGGTGGCTCATGCCTGTAATCCCAGCACTTTGGGAGGCTGAGGTGGGCAGATCACTTGAGATCAGGAGTTCGAGATCAGCCTGGCCAACATAGCAAAACCCCGTCTCTACTAAAAATACAAAAATTAGCCGGGCATGGTGCCTCATACCTTTAATTCCAACTACTTGGAAGGCTGAGACACAAGGATCGCTTGAACCCGGGAGTTGGAGGCTGCAGTGAGCTGAGATCGCACCACTGTACTGCATTCCAGCCTGGGCAACTCCATCTCAAACAAACAAACAAACAAAAAAACCAAAGAAAGAAATACTAGACACCCAGTTAAATCGGGATTTCAAATAAATAACCAGTATTTCTCAGTGTAAATATGTTCCATCTATTTTATCCACCCAGCTCCACTCTTGAAATATTTCTCCTTCTGCCACTCATAAGAAACACTGTCTTCTTTCTGTCCCACTATAAAACACTCTGTCTCCCAAAACCTCTGTGAAATAATGCCCTCTAAGCCCCTGAAACACGAAGCAATAACCAAAAGGGACAAATTGTTTCCTTCCTGCCCTCTCAATCCCGCCCCTCAAGCTCCTTAATGCTGCCACCCATCTGCCTCTTTGGGGAGTGGACACTCCACTACCCCTGTCTCCACACAAAACATCATCTTTTCTCTGTGGGCTACCTGTTCCCTAGAAGGTGATGGCACTCCTGTTATCAAGTAAAACACTTTTCTTTTGTATCCCACCATAGTCGTATCTGATCCCAACTGCCACTTACTTAGTTCTTAGTGGGCACCAGATTCTTACAACAGCCCTATGAAGTAGGTATTATTATTATTATTATTCCAGTTTTACAACTGGCTCTAGATCACACCATGTTAAGGCAGTCAGATTTGCATATAGGTATGCCTGACTCCAGAACCTTAGATAAACCCAGATTTAACCAGCATTTCCTGGACATTCAGCTTTGTTAAAAATCTAATGAACAGCCAAGTTGCCACCTGCTGTACACTACAGCACACACCTGCTCCTCCATCTCCCCCATGAAACACTGTTGCCTCAGCAAAGCCCACAGAAAGCTCTCCACTGGCCCCCTTTCCCACCCCAGAGAATATTATCTTCTTCCACCTCCCTCCAGGGCACAGTCCCCTTGGCTGTGAACTCCTACACTTCCAGAAGAGGGTCACAGTCAGGCTGTGCTGCCCACATGCCTGGCATCAGGAAACGGGCTGGGGCGAAGGGCATGCCTGCGGTTCCTGTAGCTGGCACTCCAGTCCCTCTCCACCCCTTTCTATAAATAGCCCTCTGCTCACTAGCTGCTGGAGCAGTTGCAGCAAGTTTCCATGAGGTCAGCTTCCCAGAGCGGCCTCCAGGCACCCAACACCACACTTACCTCTCCTGGAGTCCTGTGGCCTGCTTGCCCCTGCAGTGGGCTGTCCCGGGTGCCATGTCTCCGCCGGGCAGGGGGTGTCGGCACCTGGACAGAGGCCTGAGGTGGGGCCTTCATTAAGCTCTGGGCCCCACATTCTGGAGCTTGACTCAGAGAAGAAATGGGCTTACTGTCGGGGGTGGCCTCTCCTTTGGGCTTTGGAGGGGCGAATCTCTTTCTGTTGAAAGGCCTAGTCGGCTGGGGGGTGAAGGAGTGTGTGGGCTGGCCAGGAGCACCAGGCACCCCCTCGTCTCTAGCCCTGATGGGTGCCTTCCCCTTGAGACTCTCTCCAGGCGCCTGGACACTCAGGGTCTGGGGGCCGTCTTCCCCCAGAAGCCTGACTGCCCCGGTGTTCTCCAGGTACATGTCCTTCAAGGAGAAATACACTTCCTGGCCTGGGGCAGGGGCCTTCTGGGCCTTGTCTGGAGTGCCCACAGCAGAGGTTGGCTTCCTGGTACTATCTGTGCCAGAGGACCCAGGCCCCCGTGCAGCCCTGCCTCTGGGCTGGGTCTGAACCTGCTCCATGCCCGCGGGCCCCTGAGTCCCGCAGGAGTCAGGCTCGTCTGAGTTGGGGATGCAGTTTTCTGAAGAAAGGCGGCTTGGGGCTGCCTTTTCTAACTCTGGCTTCCGCAGGCCTTGCTTGGATTCCTCATCTTTCTTTTTCTTCTTGGCCCCACTCTCCTCTTTAAGGACTCTCTGAGGCCCCAGCTCCATGGCGTCACAGATGTATGTCAGCAAGCCATGCTCTCCACCGTCCTCCCCATTCTCGGGGGCAGCCTCCCCGTTGGTGGTCACTTCTCCAGAAGCAAAACTGTTGATCAGGCCCAAACCTGAGTGCTGAGCAGACTCAGTCTCTCCCTCCTGCCAAACCGCCAGGGTCCCACCCTCAGGGTCCCTGGTAGGGACCGAGGGGTCCAGCGCTTCAGCCCCACTCAGTCGGCGCTTTCGCTGGAAGCGGTCAGGGCTGAGCTTGCGCAGCGTGTCGGCCTCCCCTGGCGCCGCCTTCTCGTGCTTCCAGCTCTGCTCGATCTCGCGCAGCTTTGCCGCAGCCTTGCGTTTCAACTTGGCGAACCAGCGCTGGTGGATCTTGTACTCGGTCATGGTGCCCACCTCCAGGACCCCTGAGCAGGACACAATGCCCTTGCTGTTCTGGGCAGAGGCCTGGTAGATGGCGGCATCTTCTTCTCGACACCTAGAGGTAGGAGCTTGAGGTGCCACCTCTCCCCTCCTGAGAGGTGAGAGCCCCCACACCCCCCAGCCAGAGCCATTCAGAGCCAGGCATGCTTCCCCCTCCCCAGGGCAAGTCCTGCCGTGTGCCACGCCCCATCTCACACGTCACAACATACAACACCCTCCATTACAGTTGAGGGAACTGAGGCTGGCAAAAGGGTGGCGGCTGACCAAGGCCATACTGTCCCAGGAGGGATTAGACTCGGGGCCCAGGAGAGCTCCCTTCAGAAGCATGTGACCAACACAGCCCCTTGTGAAGTCATGATGATACAGTTGCTTTTTTTGGCCGCTGACCTCATGGAAAATATTTCTGTAGGTCAGGACCTCCGCTGGTTGCACCAGCTCTCTGTCAGGAATACTCCCACTCTGGCCTTAGGCAGATGTGGTTCACCAGGTGGTTCAACCACACAGCAGAATCCCGCCCACCATCCCCAGAGAGTCCCTGGTCATCTCCATCTAGACTGCTCCATTTCTGAGGGCAGGACCCCAGCCAAAGGGCCCTCGGGAGGGCAGAGAGAGCAAAACAGGCCCTTCTCCCTCACCTGTACAGCTGCAGTGTGTGACGGTTGCCCTGATGAGTGATCTCATATTTTGGCAAGCCACAGTAGCGGTCCAGCTCCATATCATCCTTGTACCAGGTCACCTCTGGCTCTGGGTATCCTGAGAAAGAAGCAGGAGATTGGGTTGCAGGAAGGCCAGTTCCAAAATAATGGGAAGAGGCCGGGCACTGTGGCTCACACCTGTAATCCCAGCACTTTGGGAGGCTGAGGTAGGCAGTTCACCTGAGGTCAGGAGTTTGAGACCAGCCTGGCCAACATGGTGAAACCCAGTCTCTACTAAAAATACAAAAAAAAATTACCCAGACATGGTGGCGGGCTCCTGTAATCCCAGCTCCTTGGGAGGCTGAGGCAGGAGAATCGCTTGAACCCAGGAGGTGGAGGTTGCAGTGAGCCAAGATCTCGCCACTGCACTCCAGCCTAGGCGATAGAGTGAGACTCCATCTCAGTAATAGTAATAATAATAATAATAATAATAATAATAATGGGAGGAGAGAACACGAGGCCATGGCTTTCCAGACCACCTGAAGAGACTGGACAGGACCACCTGCCCCAGGCTTGCTGGAAGAACAGAGCCACCGTATGATAGCTCAGCTTATTTTTAGAAGCTGGTCCCTGTCAAAGCTGAAAACAATTCCCCTTCAGCAATAGGAAGGAAAATATGGAGGAGAAACTTCCTAGCTTCCTAATGGGAAGGGAGACAAGGAGTTTCCAGAAATCCCTGGCTCCTAGGAATAAGCTTCCTTCTATAGTGGCCCATTCTACTTCCTCAACTGCAGTAAGGGCTCTATCTACAGAGATCTCCTCCCCCATGTCCCACCATGAGCATCTCTTCCAAGAGCCCTCCTTCTTTCATTTCAGGTTCCTGAGCTGTTAGGATTATTTGACAACATGGCTAAAGCATCTATCTGTCCACCCATTCATTCATTTACCTATCGTCCATCTGTCCACACATCTACACCTTCCTACCCACCCTGTCACTGCAGTGACACTGACTGAGGTGTCTGCCCAGCCCCTTCTCGGGCACTTCCAGCCCACCCACAGGAGGAGCTCCCAGCTGTTACTGTCACGTGTCCCTTATCTCTCTGTCCACAGTTGATTGGTTCAGTAATGGACGCCAAATCAGCTAATCTAGCTAATTATTTGACCAAGTATTTGGGAATTAGGACCTACAGACAGTCTACCATTGTGTCTGGAAATTTAGCTTCAAAAGGGTAGAGCAGCCATGTTCTGCCACATGGACTGAGAAGCAAACACTACAGTGAGAGATGGAAAAAGGAAGTCGATGTTCAGGATTGAATAAGAAGTGGAAGACAGAGAGAGTTCCAAGAGGCTTCTAAGTACTAGTTCCATTCCTTGCCTGGGCACAGCTGCCCTCCTCTTGTCAATTCCATAAGAAGCCCCTCTGGACTTACGAATGAATCCTGATTCATATCTTAAGCTGACTGATCTGCATTACTTGCTCGAAATGAGACTGCTAACATACATTCACTCAAAGATATATATTAAGTATATATGAACAGCAAGCTAGGGTTATGAGGACACAGAACCACATGAGACAGCGTCTCTGCTCTCCAGGAGCTCATTGTGCGAAAGACAAGGTGAGACATGGCCAGGTGCAGTGGCTCAAGCCTGTAATCCCAGCACTTTGGAAGGCCAAGGTGGGCGGATCACGAGGTCAGGAGATCGAGACCATCCTGGCTAACACGGTGAAACCCCGTCTCTACTAAAAATACAGAAAAAATTAGCCCGGCGTGGTGGCGGATGCCTGTAGTCCTAGCTGCTCAGGAGGCTGAGGCAGGAGAATGGCGTGAATCCGGGAGGCAGAGCTTGCAGTGAGCCGAGATCACACCACTGCACTCCAGCCTGGGCAACAGAGCAAGACTCAGTCTCAAAAAAAAAAAAAAAAAAGAAAAAAGAAAAAAAGAAAAGGTGAGACATGGCATGCACCTGGACAAGGCAGCAATGCACCTAGCATCTGCACAGGTGCTCTGCCTTTCCTACTGCCTACAGATACACCATGCTCCTAAGTAAAGCTTCCCCTCACTGGATCCTACCTGCTCATGCCTAATCAAGGACATTTCTCTAGCAATTATTCCAGCTCATCCTGCATCATCAAATTTTTCCTCTCTGTTACATCTTTCCCATCAGCGTACAAGCCTGCTCTACTGTGTCCTTCTTTAAAAAGAACTTCCTTTGACCCCACAGCCTCCTCCAACCCCTGCTCTCATTTCTCTGCTCTCTGCTTTACAGAAAAATTCTTTGAAAGAGCTGCCTGTACTCACTGTCTTCATTTTCCTTCCTCCAGTCATACTTTTATAGCCTCTCTTGCACCAGAATTGCTCTTGTCAAAGTCACCCATAACTTGTACATTGCCAAATCCAATTCCTATGCCCATCTGCCTAATCCATCAGCGGTACCAACCCCTCTTCCTGAAACCTTTGCTTCACTTGCTTTTAGGACACCGCTCTAACTGCTCCTCGTACTTCACTGGCCGCTTTTCCTGAGCTCTTCATCAGTCCTCCCCTCCCACCTAGACCTGCCCCAGAGCTCAGGCCCCAGAACCATTTTCCATATTCTATCCCTACTCACAACCCAGAAGGTCCTAATTCTGTCCTGTGGCTTTCAAATATATGTATGCTTATGGACTCCCAAATTTCTATCTCCAGCCCAGTCTCCTACCCCAGTCATTATTTCTGACTGCATATCTGGCATTTCCACTTGAAGGTCTAAGAGGTATCAAGCTTACCATATCCCATCCAAGCTCCTTAGTCTGCCCTCCAAGCCAGTTCCCACAAATCTCAGTAAATAGCAACTTCATCCCTATATTTGGTTCAGGCCAATACCTGGAGGCAATCCTGTATTCCTTTCCTTGTCTCACCTCTGCTCCATCAGGCAATCTTGCTGGCCCTCCCTTAGAATATATCTAGAATCTGATCACTCCTTGCCATTCCGCACCAACAGCTTGGTCCACATTCCCGTCACCTCACACCTCAATTCCTACAATAACCTCCTCACTGATCTCGCTGCTTGGCTCTCTTCAGCCCATTCTCAGCAGAAAAGACAGAGTGATCCTTTTAAATAATGTCAGATCATGGTGCCCCTTTGCTCAAAACACCCCAATTAGCTCCATTTCACGCAGCCCTCATGATCTGGGCCCTGTGACCATGCTGGCCCCACCTCCCTCCACTTTCCCCCAGCTTGCTGTACCCACTCATGTGGTCCTGCTGGCTTGCCTCACACACCACGGGAGCACCATGCCTTGACTCCTGCAGGGCTCTGTTACTTCTCTAGAGAGGCCTTCCCTATCACCCTGTGTAAAGCAGCAACACTGTCTCCCAGGCACTTGCTATTCCTCTTACTATGTTTATTTTTCTTCATAGAACACATTGCTACCTGACACATTATACACTTAGGAGTGTGTTGGTTTACGTCCATCCTTTCCATGACAAACATCAGCTCCATGACAGCAGGGACTTATCTGTGTTATTCACTGCTGTGTCCCCAGTTCCTAGAATAGTCCCTGGTATGGAATCAACACTCATTAAATATTTATAGATGAATAAATGAAGCAATGCACTAAGTGCTTAGGGCTGCAGAGAATGGAGCATCACCTCTGGCTAGGGACTCAGGAAAGGTTTTTGTAGTGAGTGGCACCTGAACTCAACTTGGAAGGTGGGCAGGATTTCAGGAAAGATGGGTTCCATCCCCCCGATCTCCCGCTTCCCCTCAGCTCTCACATCATCTGTACTTCCCCTTCACAGCACTAATCACAATACTGTCATTGACTACTTCCTTGCCTATCTCTCCTGCTAGACTTAGGTCCCATGTGGGTAGAAACTGTATCTTGTTCACTGCTATATCCCCACCACCTAAGACAGTGCCTGACACTGTGGTGTGGTAATTACTTAAAAGAAATCTGTGGGACGATAAGTAAATGAGTGAGTAGGGTGAACACACAAGGTGGATGGGAAGGGCATGCCTGACAAGGGAACCCCAACAGGAGAGGGGGAGGGTGACAAGCAAAGGGCATGCTGGGGAACTGTGTACAGGAGCAGGGAGCAGGGGAGGTGAGGCTGCAGCAGCATTGGCCAGGAACAAACTCTGGGCAAACCTGGCTGTAAAGCGAGCCCCATGTTTCCACTGTGAGCTAAACCCCCTGGTTACATCACTGTGTGTGTGGCCAGAGCCAGCACAGGTGTCCTCACCATCCTGTGAGATGATCTCATCCCTACAAGGGCCCAGCTCAGAGCCTCCCTGCCCCATGACCCACCCAGCACAGCCTCAGTCTCCAGGGCATCTGAGTCCAGTCAGATGCTCAGGCAAGAGGGCAGGGGTGGGGCAAGGAGAGAGGACCTGAATGGATCCCACAGCCCCAGGGCTGGGGCCTCAGCCTCCATGCCACCCTCTGGTGCTGCCTCTACACAGCAGGGGCCAATCCAATAGCTTAGGGGCTTCATAGCCACAATGAGCTTTGGAAGCAAATTTATTTGGGAGAACACATTGCCTTGAGCCCTGAATAATGTGAACTATATCCTAAAATGCATAAAAGCAGGAGAGCTCTGGGTCCTTCACTCCCAACTATGCATTTGTGCATGTCCACAGGCAGGTGTGCACACACTTCCAGCCCTGGCCAGGAGAGCCCACAGCAGCACTTGAGCCTGTGGCCTTCCCTCGGCCCCTTCACACCCTGTGACATCTGTTTCACAGCCAGCAGACCTGACTCAAGAACCCAGCTTGGAAACTTGCAGCCTTGTCCCAACCATTCCCAGTTCACAGAAGCTCCGATTCAAAAGAATAATGAATGGAAATGTAAAGTTTTCAAAAAGCTTTCAAATACATAGAATTTCATTTGACCCTCAGAACACTCCTGTGCAAATGATTGCTAACATTAATGAAGACTTACTATGTGCCAGATACTAAGCTGAATACTTCTCATGTATTATCTCATCTAATCCTCACAAAAATCCTATGAGGAATGCACTCTGCTACTAATCTCCAATTTAAGGATGAGGAAATCCCAGCTCATGAAATTAAAGCTCTTGTCCAAAGTTATCTAGCTAGCAAGTAGAGAGCCAGAATTCAAATCCCTCTCTTCTATAACACAGGCCGGTATTTTACTCCCTATTTTACACAAAAAGAAAATGAGGCTCGGAGAAGCTAAGTAACACCCAGGGTCTCACAGCCAGCACGTGGCAAAGCCCTAGGTTTCCTTTTCCTTTCTCCAGTACTCTTTCCACTGGGGTTTCTGAGACCAATATGTAAGTTTTTGCTCCCAACAGTCATTTTTAGACTTACTTCTCTAAAAAAGTTTCCTCAGGAACATGGTCCTATTTCAGAAGACTCAGTCCCTTTGTACAACCTGCCCACTGCTGATGCTTCCTCCTTCCAGCCCAATATGAACATGTGCACCCACATGCAAACACACACACACACACACATACACACACAACATAGAATCTACAACAGAGTTGAGGAGAGTGGAGGAGGGAAGCCCCTGTGCTGGAGAGAGTGGGCTGCCTCAAGGAAGACAGTAGCATTCTGGCCAGAGGGGCTCCTGGGGCAGACAGGAGCTAGCGGAGGCCCACTATCTTCCCATAAGCCTACTGTGAGTTGGAAGAACCCCAGGGCCTTGCCTCTCTTCTCCGTGACCCCAAGGGCTTCCATCACAGGTCTGCCAGCAGGAGCACTGCTGGCGCAGATGACTCTCCCTCACCTGGACTAAGTTCTGACCACCAGGAAAGCATCACCTCTGCCTGGCAGGGCCCTGGTGGGCTCACTCATCCTAGCCTTGTTTAGGAAATGCTATCAGCAGTGAGGAAGGAAGAGTGCACGTGTGGTCACTCTGGAGACAAGCCAGGAGCAAAACAGCAGCCTCACACAGAGGCCAGTCTCAGCCAGAGATCCATCCACCTTCCACCTCTCCAGTCTAGAGAGCTCCCGTGTCTAACCCTGACTCTAGTTTGCAGAACCTTCCACATTGCCCCTCCTCTCCTCTCTCCCCCTCTCCTACAGCCTGCATTTTCTCCTTGCTAATTGGAAAAGGCTTGTTTGAGGTGTACTATGGTGATCATAGAGACCTCTTTCCTAATGTACTACACAAAACTCAGGTAAGCTGAGATTCTGAATGTATGTGAGGATGAGTGAGGGCAGGAGAGGAGAAGATCAACAATGGACTAAGGTATGGATATCAGAGGTAGCCAGAGCCCCAGAAACTTTACAGACTTCATTGGTAGTGTTGTAGATCTTGGCACAGTAGGTGCTATGATATACACAGTAGGTAGGTTGTATGATATACAACCATATATCATAAAATAAATCTCTGAGCAGCCCTGCCTGGTCATCATGAGATGTGGCAGAAAAGGTTGCTCCTTTGGATTGGGCTTGAAACAGGGAACAGCTTACTTCCATGATGACACTGAGAATATTTGATAAAATACCCCATGATAAGCCAGACTCATGTCTGGCATCTCCACATTGCTCTCAAACTCCATGGCTACAAAGAAAAGAATGGAAAAGGAGAGAAAGGAGAGCCATCTCTGACACCTGCACCCCTCAAGTGGTCCCAGGTCCCCACTGCAGCTGCTGTTACCCAGGTATCAAAGCTGCGGCTGAAATGAACAGGCAATGTGGAAAGTGGAAAAGATACTGGTTTTGTCATCAGCACAGTCAAGGTTCACTGTGGTCATCTGATATGTACTGAGCATCTTCGTGCCAGCTCTGGAGAGGCATGATGTGTCAGGTGTGTGCCCTGTCCTTGTAGATGTCATGATCTTGTTGGAGAGAGAGATGTGTAAACAAAAAAACTATGTGGTGGAGGATGGATCAAGAGCTCTCCTGGAAACACTGGAGATGACCTCCCAGAGGGCAAGCCCCTTGAAAGGAGAGAAGGATTTTGCCAGGCAGAAAACGAGTAGGCTTCTAGGTAAAAAGGCAGAATGAACATGCCATCTATCTTCACACCCTTCCTCAAGCTCACTAAACTGCCCTGAAAAGACTTTTTAATCAATGAAGATGAAGTGAACAGGCAAGGAGAGTAATAGGAGCAACAAAATTTTGAAAGTTAGAAAGCAGATGGACAAGTGGAAACTGACTTAGCAGACTCAAGACAGCTCAACCCTAAGCTAGCAGTGGAGAAAACTGAGAACTATCCTTTCGACACCAGAAAATCCCCAAAGGGCCTAAGAATTGGCAAATTGGTACCTCTGGAACTGGGAGAAAGAGGAAGGAAGAAAGGTTAAAAGGTGCTTAGAAAATAGATCTCTGGAACCCTTCACCCATTCTATCTCACTGGATGACTGCTCCTTCCCCACCACAGCCAAAGGTAAAGTTTATTATTTGGAAATGTAAAAGTCTGCCCTGAGAGTAAGCCAGCATAACTGAGGGATAACTATTCTATGAAAAATAGACAAATGTAATAACCATGTATCATAAAATAAATGTCTTATGCTGAGAGCCCACCCAGCCCTCTGGTCTACATAACTCCCAGAAAATCTTTTGCTAGGAAACCTCACTAGTCCAAGAGGAAGAAACTAAAGAAACTTACTTGGCAGTTCCCAACAGTGGCTACCTAGATCACCCTACAGTAAACAGCCAAGTTTTCAGGCCCCTCCTCCTTGCTCAGAACCTCTGATCAGCTTGTAAGTCTCCTACTCTTGCTCATTATCTGACAGCCAAAGATTTCTAGATATGGGAGGAAAGCCTGTCATTGAAGATTGATGATAAAATTAAATTAAACAGAGAAAAGCAAGACAGAAGAAAACTACGCAAGGAAAAGGAAACTTTTAGTAAACTATCATTAATAAGCATTTCAGACAGCTAAGAAAAGATACTACATTCATGAAAAGTGCAGGATGCTTACAGAAAATGACAAAAATTAAAACCCTTGGAAATTAAAATTCAGTAGAAGAGTTGAAAGATAAAACTGAGGAAATCTCCCAGAAAGTAGAGCAAAAGACAAATAGATGAAATGGGAATAAAGGATAAGAAAATAAAAGTCCATGTCCAGGGGAACAGCTATCCAAACAGGAGTTCGTAAAGTAAGATGACAGAAAACAGGAGGATAAAATCAAATTTCCCAGAACTAAAGGCTCTCCGTTTCCAACTGAAAGCATCTAAGCATGTTCCAGGGTGAAGAGACCCATATCAAAATACATCATTATGAAATACCAGAACACTCTTACAAGCTTCCAGAGAGAAAAACTGGTCACATGCAAGGAATTAGGATCAAACTGTCTTCTCACTCTGAAAAGCAACATTGGAAGCAAAAAGATAATGGAACAATGTCTAAAATTCTGAAGGAAAATTATTTTCAGCTTATAATTCTATACCCAGCCAAATTCCCAAGAAAAAGTAAAGTAGAAAAAAAAGAGGCCGGGCACACTGGCTCATGCCTGCTATAATCCCAGCACTTTGGGAGGCCAAGGTGGGAGGATTGCTTGAGCCCAGAAGTTTGAGACCAGACTGGCAACATAGTAGGACTTAGTCTCTACCACACACACACACATACACACACACAAAAAATAAGCTGGGTGTGGTGGCACATGCCTGTGGTCCCAGCTACTCAGGAGGTGGAGGCAAGAGGATCACCTGAGCCGGGGAGGTTGAGGCTGCAGTGATCTGTGATCATGCCACTGTACTCCAGCCTGGGTGACAGAGGAAACTTTGCCTCAAAAAACCAACCAACCAACCAACCAACAAAAACATTTTCAGATACAAGGAATCCAACATTTGTTTCCCATGTACTCTTTCTAGAAAGCTACCAAAACAAGAATGTAAATCAAGAAAGAAAAAAATGTAGAATGCAAAAAGCAGGAAAGTTATCACAGAAGAGAGGTAAAACAAATCTAGAGGATGGCAACTGTGTACCAGATGCAGGGAGAAATGAAGGCACATTGGAGCAGTGGGACTCAAGGGAGAGCAAGGTCCAGAGCTTGCCATCACCATGCCCTCTGCTACTCCACCATCTTCAGGACCTGATGAAACCACTCGGGCAGTATTCAATAAAGCAAAAAAAAAATAAACCAAGAAAGGAAGACATGAGATCCAGGAAGCTGAATTAACCCCACAGAAAAGCAAAGGGAAGACCCAGGATAACAGCTGTGTATCAGGCCCCAAAAGGCTAGCAGTTCAGATAAAAGAAGAATGGAGAGCTCCAAGGGGAATATCTCCAAGGAAAGTAACTGCCAGATTACTGATGTCATTGACCTTGCAGAATATTGTCTTAAGAGGCTATTAGGAGGTATAAGAAAAATTAGCAACAGATACCAAAAAAAGAAACAAATGAAAAACGATGGAAAGTACTAACCTTAGGAAAAACAAAAGAAAAAAAAATAAGCATAGTATGCTACAATGTTCAGTTACAAATAATATTGCATAGGCATAATAAGGTAAACAGTAAATGTTGATTTAAGCAAAAATTATGATATAACTGAAGCAGGATAGTTTTAGAAAACTATCATTAATAAGAGTCAAGGAAGTAACCATGTCCTCAGGACACAGCAACCATCGGGACCATACAGTCAACACAATTAAGCCCTAACATGGGCATTGTAAAGTTAATTCAAGCAAAGCTATCTCCAGTAGGGAATTTCCCATGTAGAAAGCAGGAGGATTTTGATTTTACCTGTCCTCAAACTCACCCTTTGCTCATTGTAATAGTAAAAAACACACCCCTGGGTGGAGATTTAAGATACATGCCTCATTAGCATGGGTGTGGTGGCATACGCCTGTGGTCCCAGATACTCATGACGTTTGAACAAGCATGTACAGCTACTGCGCATGTGCACCCAGAAGACCACCCAGAACATGCTTACTAGCAACACCTCTTCCTACTGCCTCATGAATAATCATGTAAAACTTACAGAAAGGTAGTCTCCCTAGGTACCAGTCTTTGCTGTCTCATCCTCACGAGAAGCCCAAGCTGAATCTTCTCTCTCAGGTGTCCTGTCTATTCTGCACCTAACTTTTACAGTATTCTTTTTCCTTTGCAATAAATTGTTCTATCTCCTTTGCTGTGTGTCTTTTGTTTAAATCTTTTTAAACTAAGAAGATGAGAACCAAAGTCCCACAACTGCTATCAACATAATTATATGAATAAGATAAGTTTAGGGAAATAGAGAAAATGATAGTATAAAATAGCTAATTCCTTATCTACCATAACAGGAAGACAATAGAGAACATCTAAAACTGAAGAATTTCACGTAGTACTCAGCATGATGGAAATGTATACATGCCAGAAGAAACAGCTAAAAGCTGAAAACAGTTGCTTCTGGGAAGACAAATTGAGAAGGGTGAACTGCTGTATTTTGAAGTATGCCTTTTAGTATAATTTGAAGTCTTAAATTATGTGCATATATTAATTTGACAAAGTAAAATTTAATTTTCTTTAAAAAGAAGCATTAAGGACTTTCTAAATAGAGAATCAGATGTGCAGAAGCACGAAGCTGTGAAAGAACTGGGTTTTTCTAGGAAACTCTAAGTGCCACAGTAACACAAGAGATGCAGGCGGGAAGCAGCATCAGATGCCGGAGAGCAAAAGCAGTGTCTCCCTCACCAGTGCTGCAGACTTTGGCAATGCATCGGCCTCTTTCAGCTTCCTCCTTGGTAAAATTTGACTAAAAATAGCACTTACATCATAGGGATTTGTAAGAATGCAATGACAATGGAAACAGACAACTTGTGAAATTCACCATATGCCATACAAAGGTATGGGATGAATACCTATGTCCCTCGGAGCAGAGAGTGTTCTCAGTCTGCAGCTCAGAGGGTTGAGTAAGGGTGAGAACTGCCCAAGTGAGAAGCTGTTTACTGGCTGGGGTAAACAAGTCCCCCAGAATTAGGGAATGTCACAGCTGGAAACCACGAATGCCCTTGACTTACAGAAACAACAGGCTCTCCAGAGAGAGCCTGGGCCTGGGATCTGATAGCTGCACAGCTGGGAGGTGTGGGTACCCATTCATGGGTCCTGCAGGCCCTGAGGCTGGTCAGGTTGGAGTCTCTACTGGGTGGTCTGGGGGAGAGGCAATGTCTAGAACCACCCTCCCAGCACTCCCACCCACTATCCTCCCCTTCCAAGGAGTATCACTCTGCTTCCTATTCTGCCAAACAGTTGCTTCAAATTCCACCATGAAGCTCAGTGAAATGCAAATAACAGTAGTCAGTTTCTAACACTTATATGGTACTTACTCCAGGTACTACTACAAACACTTTGCATGTATTAACTCATTCAATCTCAATTAACCCTATGAAGTGCATCCTATCATTATCCCCACTTTACAGATGAGGCAGCTGAGAGGTTATGTAACCTGCTCAGTAACATCATTGGAAAGGGGATGAGCCAGGACTCTAAGCCAGGCAGTCTGCCTCCAGGGTCTGTAGTCAGAATCACCACATGCAATTATCCTCTCAGGCTTGAGACTCCCAACCATCTAATTACTCAACTATAACATGGGGATACTCAGGGAGATGGCCTCAAAGATCTCTTTCCATTGGAGTACTTCTTTTCGTGCAACACATATCCATTAGTCATGGATGTATGCCAAAGAAGAGTAGGGTATATATGTGGCTCCATAATGGGAGGAGCAAGGGGCACTAGCTCCTTGTTGGTGAGAAAAAGCTCAGAAAGTAAATATCACCTCACATAGTTTTGTGCACACAGCCTTTCCACCCCACCATTCCTGTCCTCACAGCCTCCTTGGACCCTGCTCTCTGCAGAGGCCCTGGCATGGAGCATACAGACTCCTTACCTGTGACGATGCAGGTGAACCTGACGTCGCTGTCCTCAGACACAGCCCGGGACTTGAGTGTGGTCTCGAATAGCGGCTGGGTCTCCTCTGTGAGCTGAGCAATGATGGAGCAGAAGGTGCTCCTAGGAGAGGCAAAGAGCTATTCAGAGCTGGCCTTCCCCACAACAAACAGCACAGCCTGGCCTGTCCAAGGTAGCTTCCGTCTCACCATGCCTGTCCATCTTCCTGCGGTCAGAGCTCCAGCACCCAGGCAAGTCTTTCTTCAAGGCAGCCTGTGCCTCTTGGCTAGGCTGGGGCCAGGTATCAAGGGGTTGAATGGAATCCTGACCCAGACCCATTACAATAGGCAAGTTACTGACTATGGGCCAGGCTCCTGAGCATGCCATGCTACCAGCTGAGGCATCCCCTCCCATCATTGTTGGGGGGGCCTTACTTCACCCTGCACCTTTCATCTCCAGGGACACTGGTGCATGAGGGAGACACACAGATAAGTAGGTCAAGCCTCGGGGATGGAACCCCCAGCATAGCAGAGCCTCCATTCATGCCAAGAGGGGAAGGCCAGCCAACCCTCAGTGACTCAAGGTCCTAAGAGCACAGGAGCCTCTCCTAGAGCTTGGGCTTAGGAGAAAAGCTCCTACATTTGTGAGTGCAGACCCACAATGGACAAAGAATAAGCTGGCCAATGCTACGGGTCTAGACCCAAAGGGGAACTCTAATTCATAAGGGTATCAGAAAGGAGAGACCCCCCCAAATGAAGCTGAGAAGCAGCCTTGGAAAGCCAGCTGTGGCTCCCCTGCTCCATCCCTGGATACCACATGCTGAAGTGAAACATGGTTGGCTGCTCCAGAACCAACCAGCAGGAGTGCCAAACCACAAACAGATCCACCCCTGCAAAAGCCAGAACTTTTAGTTCCCTTCTCCAGTCCATCTCCCAGATTTCAGGGGCATCAGTAAGCACTGAGTCCAGTACAAACTCACCAACAACGCTCAGGGCTTACAGTCTTCTCCCTTCTGGGCCCAGGAAGCAAACCACCATGCCAAACCCTTTCAAGGGCCAGCAGAGACACAGTGCGTTCCTAGGTGTGAAGCGTCACCACAGAGCCAGGTTGTGTGGTGCACAAGCCGTGCCCGGCCCTCCCTCCCCAGGCACACATCCCATTGTGAGCAGCAGAGAGGACTGTGAGGGGGGCAAAGTGAAGAGAAGCAGGAGAAACTGTAGTGAGAAAGACACATCATTCAAAGGTGCCTTTCCCTGTGCCTCAGAGGAAGGGATGGTCACCCAAGGGCAATGTTTGTCTGTCCATGGCCTCTCTGCCAGGGGCCAAGAGAGTCTGTGGAAGCAGAAGCAAACAGGATCTAGAACCCTACATACTTTGTGGGGAGGGGTTCCACATTCAATGTATCTTTTCTGTGAATATTATTCTAGACTTGAGTTTGAGGAGAAGGGTTGTACCCCAGAGAATATCTGGAATCAATAAGACTTCTGGACTGATGGGGGTCCCGCTATGGTTTCACCACAGGAATGCAGATACCTGGGCATTTCTGGAGTTGACAAGGGCCCTCCCCGGCAAAGATCACCCATAAAGGGGATCCCAATCTCACACACCTGAACATCTGAGCTGGGTCTGCAGTTAGACATATTCTGTAACACTCCCTACAACCTTCCCTCACCTACAGCTCATCTGTGCAATAAGCTTCTTTTCATTTTCTTCTTAAGCCAGTCAGAAATAGAGGGTCCTCAGGTCCTAGGCTATCAACTCCCTGAACACTCAGGAAGTGTTAATATCTGAAAATGTTTCTTGCTGCTATCATACTAACAGCAATTTCTGATTTGGGGAAATAGCAAATCTCAATCAACAGTTTCTAGAAACCACCAGGGTAAACATAATCCTACTTCCATGAGTCTGTAGTTAATTCAAACCATCCCTAATTATGTCCTCCCTGCATAATTTGAATACTATCTCATCCATAACCTTGAGCCTGGATCCAATATTCAGTTGAGGCTCCTAGGTATGAAGCCGCTTGGACAAGTCTAAGGAAATCATTTCGGCTACTGGGTAAGTGAGACAACAGGGAAACTATGCTTTAAGAAAATTTGCAGAGACAAATGCTCATGCTAGATATTGAAAAACAAGCCAGGCGCGGTGGCTCATGCCTGTAATCCCACCACTTTGGGAGGCTGAGGCGGGCAGATCACGCAGTCAAGAGATCGAGACCAGACTGGCCAACATGGTGAAACCCCGTCTCTACTAAAAATACAAAAATTAGCCAGGCATGGTGGCAGGTGCATGTAGTCCCAGCTACTTGGGAAGCTGAGGCAGGAAAATCGCTTGAACCCGGGAGGCAGAGGTTGCAGTGAGTTGAGATCGCACCACTGCACTCCAGCCTGGCGACAGAGAAAGACTCCTTCTCAAAAGAAAAAAAAAAAAAGAAAGAAAAGAAAACAAGTAGTTATTTTATTTCATTATTCTTTTTGAATGGAAAAGAACATATCTTCGCAAACTTTCCACATTAGGTCCTAAGCTGTATTATAAAAAATGTTTACATTAGAAAACAAGTAACAGCCGAAAGGTGTGGCTAGATGAAAGCCTTCTCTTTAGGGAAGTGGGCTTGGGGTACATTTGGAGGCACAGGGAGTCACTTTATATACTGTCACGTTCTGCTGAATGTCACACAGCTTCTCATTGCGACAAGCTTTCTGTCCCCATCCTCCAAACCACTCAAATGTGGGATAGACTCTGAGTGTGCTGCGCCCTATGCCCTGGAGAGTCAGGAAGTCCACACATCTGGAAATGGTCTTGTCCAACCCTGACGAGTCCTTCCAACTCCATGACTTCATAAGAATATCACAGACTAATCATATGTCTCTAAAGAACACCAGAATCATTGGTTTTCATGATGTTCAGAGGAACCTAACCTTGCCCTTAGGTTAGGTTTGGTTTGCCTAGGTCCTCTCCTTTCAACGCTTACCACACTCCACTTGGAATTAGTTGTGATATCCTCAGTTCCACCCATGAGCCACACAGAATAAAGTCTCCTCAGTGTTCATCCCCATCAAGGACCATGGACATAGTAATTGCTAATCATGTCTGTAAACATTAGCTATTCAGAAACCAGTTAGCTATTCTGAAATCTTTCTCTGTGTGAAGAAAATGTAGCTAACTCTCCCCAAATCTGTCAGAGTCTGGGATGAGGACCAAGTGGTGGGAAGGAGCCAGGAAATGTTCCCATTTTGATTGTAACAGTCAGTTCAGCCAAGGGTAAAGAGCTGTCCTTCAGTTCAGGAGGCAAGAAGACAGTCATTCACCCAGCAAACCTGGACCATGAGTCTGCTCAGACCTTGCCCTGACTCTGCAGCAGATTCAGAGAATAAGTTATGCAGGAATACACTAATGTGGTATTCTCTGATCTCACAGAGTTCAGTCTTCAGGGCTGGGGAGGAACCAAAGAAAAGGAAAATTCAGAGAAAGAGGAGGTAAAAGGAGAACTTAAATGACTGCAGAAAAACATTTTAAAAGGCAGTTGCCATGGTTAGAAGAAGATAGACAATAAGGTATCACACCTAGATATGTGGTTACAAAAAACATGAAAACCTAGAATTGGGGCCAGGCACAGTGGCTTATGCCTCTAATCCCAGGACTTTAGAAAGCCAAGGCAGGAGCATCCCTTGGAGCTAGGAGTTCAAGACCAGGGAATACAGTGAGACCCTGTCTCTACAAGAAAATTTTTAAAAATTAGCCAGGCATCATGGTGCATTCCTGTAGTCCCCGCTACTCAGAAGGCTGAGGCAGGAGGATCCCTTGAGGCCTGGAGTTCAAGGCTGCAGGGAGCCATTGCATACTAGCCCAGGCAACATGACAGAGCAAGACCCTGTCTCTAAGAAATAAAAAACCTGGGATGGGAAAGAGGTGGGTCATGTGACAGGACTGGTGGCTCCCTGTTCTGTTCCCATGGTGTCTCCTAGGGACACAGAGATGTCATTGCAGGCATCTCAGAGACCCCTGCCCATATTTCTATTCCTGATATCCTGTGCCCATCTCAAATGGCCCATGCAAGCATCAACTCTGGCCCCCTGTGAGAGCCATGTTCACCTGAGTACCTTCTTGCACTCTCCCCACCTGCCCTCCAGCTCTCCCCTCACCCCATGCAGCCTGGTTAGTGCACGAGCAGTCACTCAGTGGCCCCTCAATGCCCAGACCCAAGAAAAAAGCAGTCAGAGAAATGTAGTGCAATATGCATTTACCTTCCAGAGCTGGGGTGAGACAACCGGTTGCTTGATAAGCTAAGCAAAAACAGCAAATGGAATCATTAGGCCAAAAAAGCAAGGAGAAGGAAGTAGGCGAAATCAACAGTCGCAAACTATTAATCGGCCACCTTCTGAGGCCCAGAAGCCTTTCTATTAAAAGGGACCAGCTGTCTTAGTTGGCCTGCTCCATTTAGCAAGTGGCCTGACCACCAGACACCAATGTATCTGAAACCAAGAGCTCATTAAATGCAGCAAAGTCCAGGAAAATGGTTAGGCAGAAAGGAGGCCCCTTGGGGCTGTGCTTTGAGAAAGGTGTGTCCCAGGCATTTGGGTCACTGCCCCAGAGAGGGAGGCTTACAGCTGCCTGGCATGTTTCCCCACCCCACAGCATACCAGCCTGGGGGCAAGCTCCTGCTTCAATTCTTGGCCTTCGGGAGAAAACAGCCCCATTCCTGGAAATCCCCTGAGAGGCTAGGAGAGAGAGACAGGTGGCTTGGAGAACACCCATCATTAATATGTTAAAGTATGGTTAAAGAGGCCACACAAGACAAACCAGCTGGGAGAGTGAAAAAGAGAAAAACAAAGCAGTTAATTCAGCAGGAGCTGGGAGGCACCCAGCTTCATGGTCCACACAAGGCCCATTCTGCCTGAGGCCCTGATCATCCCTCCTGCCTGGGGCAGCTAGGAAAGGCCACTGCTTAGGGCACTAGGATGAGGACCCACACAGGACCACCCCTTACTGGAGTTCTAGCCCACTTACTATGAGCCAACTGTTTCCTCTCCCTCCTCCATTCCTGATACAAAAATCTCCAGTGGGGCCCTGGATCCCAGCTCCTTGAGAGGTGTCAGGGCTCACCCCATCCATACTCCCTTCAGCTGTCCCTATCATGAGAAGAGCTCTCCCTTCCTTATCAGCAGCCCAGCCTGTTCAGTGGTGCTCACGGTCTGTGTCTCTATGAGGATCCCATCTCTTTATAACCACAAAACCAAACCCATCCTTTTCCCTAAAACCTGGCTTCACCCCTAACCCCGGGCTCCTGGGTTGGTAGATACCTCCAGCATTCTCCCAAACTCCTAAGCTCAAAACCTGCCATCTTGGATTACTTCTTCCCCAACCCCAAATCCAGTTCGTCCACAATTCTTGGCCCTTCTTTCTCCCTTTCTCTCTACTCTTGTTGTACTACAATCTAGACTCTCATGGCTCCACATTGATGACCACCTCAACCCCTTCTCCTTAACCCCTCATATAACCCACTTCTCTAACAAAATGCTGCAGTCCCCCACTGTAGAGGACACTGAGTCTCCACTCCTTGACTGGGCAGGTGGAGGCCTCCCTGATCTACTCACACTCCCACTACAACCAGGTTCCCTCTACTTCCCAATGCTCTGGTGCCACCACAGCCAGGCCTGTCCCTTATTGGCATGAACAGTCCTTCCTGACCCCTGAGCCTTCCCTTTTGTTCTCCCTGTTTGGAAAGTCCTTCTTCCCTCCTACTGCTCAATTAAATCCTGCCCATCCAGCCTTCAAACCTAGTTCTTGTAGTTTCTGTGGCTCCTAGCACAGTGCTGCACAGACAATGGGTATTTAACTGCTGTTCTATAGAATGGAGAGAGAGAGAGAGAGGAAAAAAAAAAAAAGACAGAGAGAAAGGAAGAAAAAGAATGAGGAGGAAAGTAGAGTGGGGGTCCTGGGGAGAGAGGGCAGGGGAGAGAAAGGCATTTTTCAAGCAGGAAGGGTGCTGCCCCCCAGAGGGAGCTGCTGCTCCAGAAAAGATGGAAAGGAGTGTGCTAGAGTGCAGCTGCCTCTGCTCAGAACTTTAAAAATCCTCTGGAGGCCGCCTGGGCAGAACCTCCCATGGTTCCAAGGCACTGGCCAACTCCATCCTTTCCTGACCATAAATTTCCTTTGTCCCTCTCCTTTAGGATTGGGAGATTTCTTCTTCTTTGGGTATGGACTTCTTCCCTGGGAAGGAGAGGGGGAGAGTTAGCTTTCTAATTCAGAAAGGAAAATGACAAGTTCCACCTACACGTGGGTCAAGAAATGAGCTGGGACAGAGGACCCCTCCCCCAGCTCTGCTGCTCCTGGACCAACCATCCTGCCCTCTCTAGGCCTCGCCCTTACATCATTAGTCAGGTCAGAAGAAACCCTGGGCTAATGGAGGCACCTGGTCTTCAGAAGGTGGAAGATCTGCCTGTGCCCTGCTGGCTGGGCCACAGCTAGGCTCAGGGCTGTCACCCAGGCAGGGGAGCTCCCCATTTACTACCTCTGAGGGGGAGCCGAATGAGAGGCATCAAATGTTGGGGCAGAAAAACTTTAAAGAGTTCTTCATGCCACCTTTATCTCACAAAATGGGAATTCATACATAAGCAGAATAGGAAAAAAGAAAAAAATTGGAGGGTGGGGTTGGAAATCAGGGCCCAGAAAGGACAGGTCTCCTCATAAAGGAGTGAAGTTGGGACTGAGCACAGTGGCTCATGCCTGTAATCCCAACACTTTGTGGGGCTGAGGTGAGAGTATCGCTGGAGCACAGGAGTTCAAGATCAACCTTGGCGATATAGCAAGACCTCATCTTTATAAAAAATAAATAATTAAAAACTAAACTTGGCCAAGTGTGGTGGCTCTCGTCTGTAATCCCAGCACTTTGGGAGGCCGAGGCAGGCAGATGACCTGAGGTCAGGAGTTCAAGACCAGCCTGGCCAACAGGGTGAAATCCTGTCTCTACTAAAAATACAAAAATTAGCCGGGTGCGGTGGCAGGCGTCTGTAATCCCAGACTACTCAGGAGGTTGAGGCAGGAGGATTGCTTGAACCTGGGAGGCGGAGGTTGCAGTGAACAGAGATCATGCCACTGCACTCCAGCCTGGGTGACAGAGCAAGACTCCATCTCAAAAAAAAAAAAAAAAAAAAAAGAACACCAAACACTAAAAGAGTGAAGTAGGCTACGGAAAACCAGAACTGACCACAGAAGCTGGGAGACTCCATCCCTCCTGGCTTTCATCTATTCTGGGACATAAAAGGCCTTTGGACAGTCCTGGCCTGATACCTCAGGTTCCCTAAAAGCCCTAGACAGCCTGGCTGACCCATGCTGAACAGCAGAGCTACAGGTTCTGTGACTTCTCTGAGTCCACCTGGACCAGGGCCTCCAAGAATCCAGGGGGCAGGGGCTTCTGTAACTTCTGAGTATCCCATAAAAGCTAATTAATCATAACTGCTTCTACCCAACTATTGTGGCCCCTTAACTTCTCTAGCCTACCCACATCTCACTGTCCTATGGGGGTGAGGTCCCAGATGGCGGGTGACCTAGGGGCTGGGCCTACAGTTTGGTGGAACTATCTGCTTGTTGGACCTCTGACCCCAGTGGGCATTGGAAATATTCTTGCACCGACATGGACTAGAACCCTTTCAGAGCTGTAGGGCAGAGAAAGGTGCATGGGGAGATAGGTTCTGGGTCCTCCACCAAGGCCTCTGGTGTCCATCAGCTCAGCTGTCCATCAGCTCAGCTCCCAGGGGCAGGCCCTCCTCACAAGGGCCCATGAGAATGATGCCTGGAGAGCTCCATGACACATCTGTGTGAAGGCAGACCCAGATGTTGGAGCCAAGAGTGAGTGGGGACAGAACTTTCCTCTCAGTCAAGGACTCAGGACTCTGGCATAGTCAGGGCTTAGCTGGGCTGGAGTCAATATAGTTGGCAAAATTCTACAGGGACTGTCTTTCTCCCTGTCTATAGGGAGCTCTCCCCACCCCCACAGGCAGTGAGGCTGTTCTGAGGGCTCCCTCCAACACAGGTCAGGCCCTGCTAGAGAAGCAGGAACTGCCCCGCCCGCTCCACTCCCGCTGCAGCCACAGTCACTTTCTCCCCACTTTGGCAGGAAGCTTTTCCAGAAGCCTGATAAATCTGGCTGTCCTTGTCTCTCAGAACCTCTAGGGGTCTGTGGCTAGCTGGCAGGAGCAGTAAAAAACTCTGCAGGGGCAAAACACAGCCCAAAGTCCAAAGCTCTCTCCCACTCCTCCTGTCTTGCCCCCTCCAGATACTTGATGAAAGAGACTCCTTTTAAGAACATTCCCATTTAGGTCCAAAGGGACTTAAGCCAGCCACTTCTATCCCACCTCTAGCTCTCAGGCTGGCACAAGCTTTGTGCTCATGAGGTGTGCAATTAACATTTATCTATCATACAACTGCACAGTCAGGCAGCAGCACTGTGTCCACTCTCCAGCCCTTTTCCTAAAATCCCAGATCCCCTGCCCTCCCCATTCTGCCTGGTTTTCAGGGTACTATTTCCTCCCTTCCTTCATTGCTGCTGTCTCCAAGAAGGACCCTGGTTCTGCCTCTTCTGTTTGTTCCACTGGTATTGACAAAGGCCAAACACAGGAGGCAAAGCCCAGACAAGTCACTGTGACAGGTGTGAGGCTCCCACAAGGGAGTCAGCTTCTCTAAGGACTAGAATAAATGTCCAAATTTCATTCTGGTTTATCTGTAGAGCCAGGAGTAGGAAAAAGGGGTATTCTTTGCTGGCAGCCAGGGGCCTTGTTGAGTCTGACTCAGTCACTAACATCAGTCCTCAGCCCTGCCCCAGACATGTGACACCATTTGACGAGTTTTATGCAGAAACTGGTTCCGGTTACATTTGAACTTTCCCAACTCCAAGGTCAATAGGACTCAGCCAATTCACGAGGAAGTGCCCAGGA
This sequence comes from Rhinopithecus bieti, assembly GCF_001698545.2. Classification (NCBI taxonomy): domain Eukaryota; kingdom Metazoa; phylum Chordata; class Mammalia; order Primates; family Cercopithecidae; genus Rhinopithecus; species Rhinopithecus bieti. The sequence continues at coordinate 346,027 of NW_016807971.1, forward strand.
CTTTTCCTGAATGTCCTTGATGCCTGTTTTTATGCTGTTTTAATAATGGAGAACAAGAGGTCTCTGGACAGCCTCTTGGAGGAATGACTGTTTTCTGTATAATACACAAGCCAAGTTCTCAGGCTATGAAACAACCACTATCTCAACACATTTCCCTTTGGAAAACAGACTCTAGAAGTGGAGGGAAACTGAGCTGCCCACAGGGGGCAGGAAGTGTCTGTCTCCATGGCAATGTGCGTGTCCATGTGCGTCTGTGTGCCTTTGATTGCCTTGATGCGTGTCTATTGTCTTTGTGTCTTTATATCTGTGGGTGGCCTAGCTGCTAAAACAAAGCTTCCACACCTCTTAAACTCTTGGAAGACCAGTGAAGGGCTCATTAGTTCCACACCTCCCTTGGCATTTCACTTCCCCAAACTGGACAGGGCACTTCGCTCCCTCAGAGCTGCAAGTCCTTAATTCCCGACATCCCCAGACAGTACCTCATCCCACCCGCTATCTCACCAGCCCCCACTCAGGTCCTGGGGAGGACCCAAGTTCTGGGCCTAGTAGAGAAACCTTATTTACAAAGGTTTATTTCTTTCTGGGGAACCTCCCCACCCTGAGCTAAGCAGCCCCTACTCTGGGCAGCCCCCCAGCACCCTCTCCCTGTCCCCACCAGTTCTCTCCCGCTCCCTTCCTGCCAGGGAGGAATTTCAGCCACTCTGACTTTCCTTATCTCTAACTGTGGAATCCCAAGCTAGGGAATAGCAGGGTAGGGGCAGGGGAGATAAAGAAAGGCTTCAGACCCCATGAAATCACTCCAAAGTGGAGCCTTTGTCCTCTCTTGAGCCTCGCACTGCCAGAGGCCTCCGGCCCGTGGATCAGGAGGGGTCACAAGGGGCTACAAAGGCTATTCCAGCTACCATGTCCCCAGACCCTGGGCCTTGGAGCTGAGAGGGCTCGAGGGCGTAGGCCCAGCCCAGGCCTACAGGGACCAGGCCGCCCTCACAGGGACTGATCCCAGGGCCTCGCCCGGCCCGACGCCACCCTGCCCCTCGGTGCCACTCACCTGGTCTCCGGCCGCACGCTGAGCAGGTAGCTCCGGCTGGCTGGGCTAGGGATCCACACGGGGCCGTCGTCCTCACCGTCGCCCCCCGCCCCAGACCGCCCACCCGCGCCCCAGCCCCGGCTGGGGCCCCTCCGCGACCCCATGGCGCCGCCCTCCCCGACCGCCGGCCCTCACCCGCCCCTGCCTCGCCCGTCCTCCAGGCCCCGGCCTTCGGGCCCCTGCCCGCCGCCGCCGCTCCCGCCCGCGGCTGACGCGAGCCCCTATTTATAGCCGGTGGCCAGGCCGTCGTCACCTGCTGCTGTCCCTCCCCCGGCCCGGTCCGGGCAGCGCGGCTCGGAGACTCTGGGGGGCGCCGGGCCCCAGGAGCCCGCCCCAGGGTTGGCTCCGAGTACGCTCCCTGTTCCCTCGGCGGGCCTGGTGTCTGCAGCAGCGCCTTGTCCGGCGAGGCCCGGGAGCCTCGGAAGGAAGGTGCAGCGTGAACATGGAGACCAGGACAGGTCCCTTCGTGGAGCTCCCAGGACCTGACTCCCGGCTGGCCTTCCTCCCCTGCTTATGTCCCGTTTTGCATATGAGGGGTCCACAAGGCCTGGCCGGGGCCAGGGGGAGCCAGGCCAACCGCTGGCCAGCTTGAGCTAGACCGCAGGAGACCAGGGAGCCAAAGAACCGGCCCTCTTCCTGGCACCAGCCCTGACTGACCCTCGCCTTGCCTCGCCAGTGGCTGTTGGCCCAGCACGTAGACAAACCCAGCCACCTGCATTAGTGACCTGAGTCCCTGAGAGGCCGGAACTCCTTGGGATCTCTCTCTCTTGTCTCCCCCGACACCCTCAGTATCTAGCATAGATTAGGGGCTCAATTAACACATCTAGAATAACTGAACTTCCTTCTTCACTCCTTCGGCCTCCATTTCTCAGCACCAGAGGGGGAATTGGGCTGAGTCCTGATCCCAGAAAAATAATCAAATCATGCAACAATTTCCAAGAACTAGTGCCAAGCCCTTCCGAAACCTGGTCTAAATATTGAAAGTGCCCACAGACTTTTTATCCATCCTTCTTTCTGCTCTTCCTGAGAGCATCCAGAAAGTACCTGAAGCTAAATGACTGTAAATGTTAGAAAGTGGGAGCAAAGGAGTCCAACCCCTCTGTTTTCAAAGCTGTACCCATCCCCACTACTTTTGGAAATGGCTTTCCCCTACTTCGTGTGGTTCCAATGGCAACTACCTTGTTCCCACATGATCCCATGCCTGGCCTCAGCTGACTGGCATCAAACTCAAGCCAGGCTATTCACGGTACCCCATCTCCCTGACTATAGACCCTGGCTGTGCCAATAAAGTTCTTCTCTAAAACATTTTTTTCTTTTTTCGAGACGGAGTCTCGCTCTGTTGCCCAGGCTGGAGTGCAGTGTCGTGATCTCAGCTCACTGAAAGCTCTGCCTCCCGAGTTCCTGCCATTCTCCTGCCTCAGCCTCCTGAGTAGCTGTGACTACAGGCGCCCACCATCATGCCCGGCTAATTTTTGATATTTTTAGTAGAGACAGGGTTTCACTGTGTTAGCCAGGATGGTCTTGATCTCCTGACTTTGTGATCTGCCTGCCTCGGCCTCCCAAACATTAAAACATTTTTAACTGGAATTGGGAAAGAAAACCAGACCCTCTGTGGTGGAAAACTGAGCTGTGAGGCCACAGCTGTCAGCAGCCATGTTTCCTGCTGTGTGGAGTAAGCCAGTTTACAGTGAGGAATAAGGAAGCTAGCACAGAGAGAAGCAGAGGCGAAGGACACAGGGTCCTGATGGCTTTCAGGTGCCCTTGTTCAGGTGTTCCTGGGGTCCAGCTTTGTCCCTGGCCTTCCTGCAGGTAGGCAGTTCAAACTTTCCTTGAAATCTGTGTACCAAAAAAGTTCTCCCTTTGCTCAAGCTATTTCCAATTTAGGCTTCTGTTGGCAGAAGTATCCTGACCGATACTAAAGTGTTCTCTCCTAGTGATCCCAAATTCATCTCGTGATCACATGTCCCCATTCATTCTTGCTCTTGGCTCTCTGGAGGTGCACAGAATCTTCAGTCATCTACAGGGTAGTCCTTCAAATATTTGGAAACCCACTTGGAGTTTTGGTTCATTTGTTTAAATCATGTATGCTGGTTCAAGCAGCAGAGAAAAAAAGGGGGTGGGTGGGAAAGCATGTGTCAGGTTAGGGCACAGGTACTAGAGGCAGGGGTCACAGGATCTCTGCCTGCAAGAAACTCACAGTCTAATAGGTGGGACAGGCAACATACGATGCAGGGGAAAACATACAATTCTAAAACTATGTATAGGGAAGCACGAAAGTATAGAGAAAAGGGTGGTTAGTTTTGCCTGGATTAGGACAGTTTTACAATGAAGGAAGTAAAGCTTAGAAGGATTTTGTAAATTACATAGGTCCTCACCAAGTAGACTGTTATGGGTGGGGAGCAGGAGGAACCGAATATTCCAGATAGAGGGAACAGTATGTATAAAGATATGGAGGACTGAAACAGCCTGGCATGCATGTCACTTGAGTATGAAGTAGACCGGAAAGTAGAGAGAGGATGACGAGGCAGGGGCTAGAGCCTTGAGACCCTGCCTAGCACAATGGGGACTCTGGACTTCCCTTCCAGGCCATTTCTCATATGACAATGGATATGGTGCCACTAGTTACCCACTCCAACTTACCAATTTCCTCTGGAAAATGTGGCCCCTGTAGAGGTTAGACCATAGCAACCTACAACTAAATTTGCACCTACATTAGTGTGGGTCTAGGCTCCAGACATTAACAACTTCCCTGACAGACAGCCAAATTATTTCACTGACTCGATTTTTCATTGAGCCTGTGAGTTTTCAACAAAAACCACTATTCATCAAAGTTTTCCCCACTCCTAAAGTCTTTTTTATCCTAAGTATACAATCTTACCTGTTTTTTTTTTTTAAGTTAAATCTCATCTTCCTACTCTTATACTTCCTTTCCTTCTTATCTATATCTTTTTAAATTCTGCCCATCATCCAGTGCTAACCTATAGGACAATCTATCCTTCCCTTCTTTTTTTTAAGAGACAGGGTCTCACTATGTTGCCCAGGCTGGTGTTGAACTCCTGGGCTCAAGCGATCCTCCTGCCTCAGCCTCCCAAAGTGCTGGGATTACAGGCATGAGTCACCACATCTGGCCAAGATTTGGAACCCAGCTTCCTGCTATCTGCAAATTTAACAAGCACATTTTTTCTGTCTTCAACCAAGTTCATGATAGGGGTCGAGCTGAGTAAGGAATGTCAAGGCACTCAGGGATGGAGAGGTCAATAATGTCTTTCCTTTCCAAGTTTACAGTCTAACAAGAGAAAGAGGACATGGGAAGTGGTGTTGTCTAACAAGGACTAGGCTAGGAGTCCAGACACTAACCCTACTCTTCCACTAAGTAGCTCTGTGACCTTGGCCAAGTGGCTTGCCATCCCTGAGCTTTAGCTTTCTCCTTTGTAAAATGGAGTGGGGCATTCCACTTACGATCCTGAAGGTCATAGCTGTTCATTCAGCAAGTATTTATTAACTATTACTTGTGAGGCATTATGCCAAGTGCTGAGGGTACAGAAATGAATAAGTTATAGTCTCTGCCCTCAAGAACCTCTCAAGCCTGAAGAGAGAACAATTAAAACAGAATCATTACAAATCCTGTGATAGAGGTTTGTACATGGTGCTGAAAGAGCACAGACGAGCACATGCCTTGGTTCTGCATTAGGAAACAATATACACCAGGCACAGTGCCTCACATCTGTAATCCCAGCACTTTGGGAGGCCAAGGCAGGAGGATTGCTTGAGCCTGGGAGTTTGAGACTAGCCTGGGCAAGAAAGTGAGATCCCATCTCTACAAAAAAATTTAAAAATTAGCGGGCCACACATCTGTAGTCCTAGCTGCTCAGGAGGCTGAGGTGGGAGGACCACGTGAGCCCAGGAGTTGGAGCCAGGTATGGTGGCGGGCGGCTGCAGTCCCAGCTACTTGGGAGGCTGAGGCAGGAGAATGGTGTGAACCTAGGGGGCTGAGCTTGCAGTGAGCCAAGATCGCGCCACTACACTTCAGCCTGGGTGACACAGCGAGACTCTGTCTCAAAAAAAAAAAAAAAAAAAATCAGGCACAATGACTGTGCCAAGGTACCCTACAAGTTGGCCATGAGGGGGACCAGAATCTGGCGCTGGTGGTGGAAGTAGGAAGGGGACCCTGCTTTCCCGGTGTGATTGCACCACTGAACCCCAGTTCAGGTGACAGAGCAAGACCTTGTCTCAAACAAACAAAGTAAACAACACAGTATAAGGCAGTCAGTGTTTACCATGTACTGAGGAAGCACTGTAGGAATTTGTTATTGGTGCCAGGATCCCATCTCCCAGTTATTTCGAACTTCCCAGGGCCCCAGAATAAACTGGGTACTTGTAGTAGGAAAATCTTGGGCCTGTTTTTGTGTTAGTGAACATACTCAGTGAAACAAAGGAAGCTGCTCCCTGTTAGAGAATGGTGGAATCTCCCAGGACACTTAGATCCTACTACATGAGGCCCTCTCAACAAGGTCTGAATGAGTTTGAACATGCCTTCTCTTTTAACTTAGTTCCATCCCTTCCCCTTCCTATCTAGCCCCCTCTCTTCCAATGCTAACAAAACTCAAAGGGGACAATCCATCCTCCTTTGAAGCACTGCCCACAGCATGCATTACCCAATCCTTAACCCCAATATTATTAGCCGTCACATTCCTCATGACCATTCACCTAAACTGATGAAAAACAATGGTCACCTTACATCGAGTGCAACCATGGCAGACTCTGGTCCGCTAGCCTCTCTGATGACAGCCAACACCCTGGCAGAGGTCCAATAACCTTGTCATCACAAAGAACTTCACCCTCACTTCCCTTTCACATCTCAATCAAATGCCCACCACTTGAACCTTGCCACCACAAATTTCTCTACCTCTAAAATGTCAGCTCCCCTGTAGCCTCTATGATCTTGAGCTCCTTCCTGGCTGGCTTCTCTTATCTACCCCCACCTCATCCCCCCACACACATGAACACAGTACAAAGTGGACAATAACTTCAACTACACCTTCTTTAGGGAACTCATTGCACTTGCCCTTGACCTTCTAGTAAATTTACCTGGCAGGTTCCTAACCTGGAATTAGGTTGTGGGCTTCTTCCTGCTCCAGGGTTGCCCAACATTTCTCAGGCAGGCAGCATGGCAATCCTTTACATTCTAAGTCCAGTCTCTGGCAGCGTGGCAATCCTTTTACATTCTCCCAAGCTTACCTTTTCCTTTCCCTACAGCAACTGTTCCAAACAAGATTACAATCTCCCCTTTGCCTTCCTCACTTGTGATGGTCAATTGTTCCTTCAAAATACAGGGGAAAGTGAGACCATTGGGCAAGAACATCAACTTTAAAGGAGGACAGGCTGTCGATATCATCCCTGTGTCACACTAACCTCGGCTTCCTATATTTTCTTCCCTTCCAAGGCTCTCAAACTTCTGGCCTTCTCAGCAGCCCTACTGTAACAGCTCTCTGCCTCCCCTGCCTGGCCTCCTTCCCTCCTTCCCCACACCCTATGATGATGATCAAATGTTTGCTTCTAAAATATTTACTCATCTTTTTTTTTTTTTTGAGACAGGGTCACCCAGAGTCACTCACTCTGTCACCCAGACTGGAGTGCAGTGGTGTGATCATGGCTCACTGCATGGCTCATGCTCACTTTGATTTCCTGGGCTCAAGTGATCCTCCAGCCTCAGCCTCCCAAAGTGCTAGGACTACAGGCACACACCACCACACCCAGTTAATATATTTTTTTAAATTTTTTGAAGAGACAGTGTCTCCCGATATTGCTCAATCTGGTCTCAAACTCCTGGGCTCAAGCAATCATCCTGCCTCAGCCTCTCAAAGTGCTGGGATTACAGGTATAAGCCACCATACCCTGCCAACCCCATCTTTCACTTCACTATCAAACTTCTCAAAAGAGCCCAAGGGGAGCCAGTCACAATATCAAGCAATAATGGGTTAACGGAATTGGGTTATGAAGTTGCAGACATTGGCCTTCTGTACAAGGTAGAAGCAACCCAATGACTAGAGCTGAAACATAAGGTCAGAGACAGGCCCACCCAATGACAGTGGCCAGATGCCAGTCCCTCAGGGTTAATGTGGAACTCCTGGGGACCACAGTTGGTCCCCAGGCTTGGGACAGAGAGAGACTAAGGGGAGACACATGTGGCCCCATCTGTGTGGAGGAGAGGAAATGGGGGGGGGGGGGAAGGGACTGATCACAGTTGGCAGGAAGGGCCATCATTAAGTACTCCCTACACCTCTATTCTCTCCCTGCCACTGCAGGGCCTCAGCACAGTCTAGACAACCCTGGTGGAGGGGCCCTAGGCTGTGCCTGCACATTTCCAGGGAGTGAGAATGTGCTACTCCTCCAAGCAGCCCATTTCATTTTCAGGCAGATTGTCCTTTTATTCTGAGTCAAATTTTGCTCTGGAACCACACAGAAGTCTAGACTCCTTTTTGATACGATAGCCCTGCAAAGATGTGAAAATACTGATCATGAAATACCTCTTTTCTTGATGAAACATTAAATTCCTTCAACAGCTCCTTGAGCAATATGGCACTGACAGCCTCAGGCCATGCAAGATGTTCCTCTCTGGATGCATCCACTTTGCCAATATTCACCTCAAACTCCTGTGCCATGAATGGTAATACTTCACATGTGAGCTTTTTAGGGCAAAGTAGAGTACAACGATCAACTTCATTCTGGTCAGACTTACCAGGTCTTATTTTGCTTCTTTGGCACTCATGTGGACTCACGCTGAGGTGGCCTTCTCCACAAGCTGTGGCACAGGTCTGAGGTCAGGGGTCACTGAAAACTTCCTTATGAAGCATCATTGGCTTCCACTCCAGTCCTCAATGCTCCTCAAACCACATTTCAATGCGGGTCACTAACAGCATGGGAAATGAATCAAATACCTATCCAACCCCTCCAGTTTCCTCTATTTTTCCTTCACTCGATTCCACTCATTCTAAAGTCTTAGCTCTGAATTTAACAAAGCCCAGTTCTTTCTGCTGATCCTGCCCTCCCATGGGAACTTACTGCCTTGTGCTGCAAGCTGCCCTTCCTGCCAGCTGGTCTGCAGGGCTCTTTGCTGCTTGTCTGACCTCCCTCTAAGGGCTGCCACAGCTCCCAGCTCAGGCAGCTGAGCCTCTGTTCCAAGAGGGTGGACACTCCAGGTCCTACTGCTATGGGATGAGCTGGCCACTCTGGCATGCTTCTATCCAGGGACTGGATAGCTGTGTGGCCACAGCTGTGCTTTGGCACATGGACAGCAATTAAAGGATTACTGGCAATGAGAAGTCAGTCCTGATTCTCATTTGATTGGAAAGGGAACTTGGGACTCAATGATAGAGCTGCCACAGCCAAGTGTCTTCCCCAATCCACCTGCTCTGATTCCATCCAGGACTGCCACAAATCTAGGCATGTCCCAAAATAAGGCAATCATTAGATAAGAGGGTGAGTGTGTGGTCAGGGGCCAGCAATTAGTCAGTTGGGCCCAGCATATAAACTCCATTATCTTCAACTGAACCTAGAAAAGGCTCTTCCCAGCCTAGGCTTCTCCTGGTCTTCTTGCAAGGTAAACTAGTCGTTTTCCTCCCTTTCAAGTCTTTGTCTTTTTCTAAGGAAGTCTTTGAATCTCAGCTCTCCTTTTCCTCAACAGCTGTATCTTCTCATTCTTTAATCCTAGCACTTTGGGAGGCTGAGGCAGGTGGATCACCTGAGGTCAGGAGTTCAAGACCAGCCTGGCCAACATGGCAAAACTCCATCTCTACTAAAAATACAAAAATTAGCCAGGCGTGGTGGCGGGTGCCTGTAATCTCAGCTACTGGGGAGGCTAAGGCAAGAGAGTCACTTGAACCCGGGGGGCAGAGGTTGCAGTGAGCCAAGATAGTACCATTTCACTCCAACCTGGGCGACAGAGCAAGACTTGTCTCAAAAAAAAAAAATTAATTCCTTCCAACAACTGCTGCCACAATTACTGCTCACCCAAGTGCTGCCGTTGACAAATCAAGCCACTACCTCCCTTTTGAGCTCAAGCGCATCATTTCTGTCTATCACTGTCTTAAAAAATGCGCTGTTTCCAGGTTCTAAACTCTCCATCTGTTCAAATTCTCCTGCCTGCCCCTCCACAAATTTCTATCCTTTTTCCCACCATTACCTCCCCCCACAACCCCTACTTGCCATTTTCTCCTTTTCCCCACTTTTAAGTCATATCAAAACCCCTTCTCCATAGGAAAAGAGCTTCTTAGAAAGCAGCACCTACGTTCTTGTTCAGATACCAAGAATATTCAGCTCTGTTATGCACAATGGATCTTAGGGGAAAATTCTAAGCAAATTGTTCTATAGACTAAAAAAACCCCACAGGAAAGTAGGGATTATGTGTGTGCCCTGTGCTGTAATTGATAGGGGAGACCTAGAATCAGTGGGGCTTCCAAGTTTAATGAATGCCAGATTGAAGAGGAGCTTAATCACTTTCTCCAAACATCAAATGCATCATCTAATATCCCCATTTTCATACAGAATAGAGGCAAAGCCTACAGGATTAAGTCTGAGAAGATCTAGTAGGTCTGTACTTGATCTCAACCAAAAGGCCAAGAAGCAAAGCGATTTAATAGATCTGGATGATCACTCTACGTATGACCCCACATCCATTCATGAAATACACTGGTGCTGCAGATCCACTGTTACTTGGAGACTCATTGTGATGGAAGCTTCTCCTAGTTAGAATGGATTTACATGGCTTTATCACATCCTTCTGCACCTCTTTTTCTTATGGTCAATTAAATATTTGCTGATTTTAGTATTCATGTACTGGAAACTCAATTTAAATCTGTAAATGGGTATACAGAGATATAGATATAAAATAAGAGCTTTTTTTTTTTTTTCTAGACAGAGTCTTGCTCTGTCGCCCAGGCTGGAGTGCGATCTCGGCTCACTGCAGCCTCCACCTCCGGGGTTCAAGAAATTCTCCTGCCTCAGCCTCCTGAGTAGCTGGGACTACAGGCACCTGCCACCACACTCAGCTAATTTTTGTATTTTTAGTAGAGACGGGGTTTCACCATATTGAGCAGGCTAGTCTCAAACTCCTGACCTCATATCTGCCCACCTCAGCCTGCCAAAGTGCTGAGATTACAGGCGTGAGCCAAAATAAGAGCATTTTTAAAGGCCAATACATGACACAACAAACCAACTCAAGAATTCACCTGGACCTAGGACCCTAATGAAAAATGCCTGGTGACAGAAGGATTTAAAGATGCTTGGAAGTTACGAAGCAGACCAAGTTCAAACTTCAAAAGGCTTGACAAAATAAAAAAAAAAAAAAAAAAAAAAAAAAAAACCGAGGTACCAAGGCTCACACCTGTAATCCCAGCATTTTGGGAGGCTGAGGCAGGAGGATCCCTTGAGCCCAGGAGTTCAAGATCAGCCTGAACAATACAGCGAGACCCCATCTCTAAAAAGATAAAAATAACAAAATTTGCCAGGCATGGTGGTACACACCTGTAGTCCCAGCTACTTTGGAGGCAGAGGTGGGAGAAGCACTTGAGCTCAGGAGCTTGAGGTTGCAATGGGCTATGAATGTGCCATTGCACTCCAACCTGGGTGACAGAGCCAGACCCTGTCTCTTAAAAAAAAAAAAAAAAAAAAAGTAATAAAATTTAAAAAGTTCCAAAACTTAGGATGATTAACAATGAGACTTTTTTAAAAAAATAGGTACTCATAAAGAGCTAGAACTCTGAGAAAGCATAAATATAATGCAAACTGAAAAACAAATAAATGTAAATAAAAGCGATATTGCCTTGGAGGGGCTGAGTAAAAGGGATCTTTTCCATTTGTGTATGCATCTAGGTCAAAAGTAAACAAAAAAATAAGCAAAAGAGGAAATACAAGTTCTTGCCTTTGGGAAGGTCTATTTTGACATGAACGTAAATAGAATGAGAAGATAAAAATCAAGATCCCCAGAGATATAAACCAACCCCTTCATTTGACAGATAAGAGGAATAAGACCAGGAGAGACCAAATGACTGTCAGTTACAGAAATGAGACTGCACGCTAGGGCGTCTGATTACTAGTCTGATTAATATTATGACAATGATCTTTTCCATTCTATTACTCCACCAGTGAGTTTACTCAAGAAAAAAATTGGGTTAAACTCCCATGGAAATAATTCTGCAGAAGCAAGAAGCCATATGCTCAGGACTCTTCATTGCATTGATGAAGTAGGGAATTTAAATGTTAAACAGGAAATGGTCAATTATATTGATTTGGCATGATCAATAGAACTCTATCTGAGAAAGCATAAATATAATGCAAACTAAAAAACAAATGTAAATAAAAGTGATATTGCCTTGGAGGGGCTGGGTATCAAAATTTGCCTCTAAGGCAGTATTACAATTACTGAATTATTGAATTCAATTATTGAACATGATGATTTAGGCCGGGCACAGTGGCTCACACCTGTAATCCCAGCATTTTGGGAAGCCCAGGTGGGCAGATCACGAGGTCAGGAAATCGAGACCATCCTGGCTAACACGGTGAAACCCCATCTCTACTAAAAATACAAAAAAAAAATTAGCTGGGCGTGCTGGCAGGCGCCTGTAGTCCCAGCTACTCAGGAGGCTGAGGCAGGAGAATGGCATGAGCCCAGGAGGTGGAGCTTGCAGTGAGCTGCGATCACACCACCGCACTACAGCCTGGTCGAAAGAGCGAGACTCTGTCTCAAAAATAAAAAAAAAAAAAAAAAGAAAGAAAAATAAAATGATTTAAAAGCCATATAGAAACATGTACTGGACATTTTCCACGTTCAGTGGAGAAAAGCAGGGTACAAAATCAGAGACAGTATACTGTTAGTATACTGTCTGAGTGTGAATTCCAGCTCTGAGTGTGAATTCATCCCTGAGTGTGAATTCCAGCTCTGCCCCTTATTAGCTCCATGGCCTTAAGGAAGTCATTTAACTACTCTGAACCTCGATTTTACTGTCTCCAAAAGAATAGTAGTAGTATGTATCTTACAGGATTGTTGTGAAGCTAAATAAAAATGAATGTGAAAATAATGTCTGCCATATAGAAATGTTCAATGTTAACCACTGCTACTGTCATAATTATACCATAAATTCAATTATGAATGTGCTGAAAAGGATTGGAAAGTTATAGGCAAAATGAAAACAACTGCAATGGTAGGAGGAAAAGATTATAAATATGTGTGCTTTTTAATTTTCTCTAAAATGTTACATCATTTTCCAATAAAGAAAAAAGCATTTTAAGAGGAACCTTAAAACCAAGCATTTTAAGTAGGACCTGGGTCTCAACTTTTCCCTCCAGGGGCCCAAGACTTCCTGTGCCCAGTTCCTAAGGCTCCTGTGGCATCTGTTGGAGAAGGTGAATAGTATCCTGAACCCCTTAGTCAGGAGAACACATTCTAGAATCTAAAAGGTACTGTCTTGATCAGATCAGACCCCAAGAGAACAGCAGTAGCTACCAATTGAATCAGATTCATTCATTCATGCAGGCATTCACTCATTCATCCATATACTTTTTGAATCACTGTTATACGCAAGGAACTTTTAAAGAATTACTCTGACCCAATGTTTGAATTTGGAATAATCTCCAAAATACTATATAAGAAAGCAAGCTTCAGAACACTGTGTATAGAATTCTACTATTTGTATTAAAAATAGATATATAAATATACATATTTATAAACCTGTAAATGCATAGAATTGCTCTGAAAGGATACACAACATATAGATAACAGTGATTAACTCTGGAGAGGGGACTAGAGGCTGACCTCCATGGGGAAGCTTACCAGTTATTGTATACCCTTTTGTATTGTGGAATGTCTTACCATGTATATGTATTAATTTTTCAAAACAAACAAACAAAAAATAAAAGAAATTGCCTGGTGCTGAATATACAGTGGTGAACAGGACAGAGGTTCCTCAGTCTTGGGGAAGGCAAAGTTTTGAGCTTACTGGGCCACAATTATTAATTTTTTTAAAACCAGACTGTTTACATAAGTTAAGGGGAAAGTTCTTTCTACAACAATTAGCTTATAATAATTCAGCATATCATTTTACAGAGATAAAGCAGTTGGAAAATAAATACTAAGTAATTTGTCAAGTCTTAGAGTGTATTAAGTTGTAGTTTCTACAAGGGTAGGGATCTTATCTGTTTAATTTGATCAGTAGAGCATTCACTGCAGCATAATGTGCAGATAAACGCTTGTTACAGCAAGCATTTTCTGATGATGACAAATGATAGCACAACCATTTAAAAAAATCTTGCAAAAGAAAAGACCAGAAGATATTGGACTCTGTGTTCCCTGTGAGGGTTAGGCAACCTTTTCTAGATAGTCCTCAAAAAATGATGGTGTTCAAATGGCAAGGCAAATCCCAACGAGAATGAAAGGTTGTAGAGATACCACGTGTTTTGGAATGTCACAGCGTGATGCTCGAGGTCCTCCTTGGGGTGACAAGGCACAGATGGACTCCAAAGAGAACCTGGAACTTGGCAGGGCACCTCAACTGCATGGGAAGTAGGAAAACAAATATCTGGGAGGCTGCAAACCACTGACAAGCTGGCAGCCTGTCAAAGCAGCCTGGGTCACTAAGGAGCACAGTGGTTGACAGGCTTGACTCAGCACCATCACTACAGGTGGCCTCTGCACATCGTTTAACCTCTGTGAGCCTCGGTATTCTTCTCCGTAAAATGGAGGACAACTGTGAGATCTTTGTGAGGATTAAAGGAGAGAATCACCAGGAAGTGTTCAGCAAGATGCTGGGCACACAAGCAGGGCTTAAAATGCTATCTTCACTCTTACTAAAGAATGGCTAGGTGTCTGGGCCACTTCATAACTGCTCATCAGCATCTAAGGCCGAACAGCAGACAAAATGTGCTCCACCCTCCATGCCCTAAGGTCAAGTAAAGATTTCCCCACATTCATATAGTGTTTTATAAACTAGAAAAGACTTTCACATTCATGAGTTCACAAAAGCCCGTGAAGCCAGTTGGATGGGAACTACTAAGTGTATCGTGAAGGGGAGGAGAGAGTGAGGTTAAGGGATTTGTTAAGAGCTGGCTAAGGGCAGAATCCAGGCCAGGACCCAGGTTTTCTAGGGAGTGGCTCAACATTTTTCCAACTCATGTTCTTCCCAGGAAGATGTATATCTGGGGTCAGTACAGGTGGTCAAACCTGCAATTCTACCATCTCTGCCTGCTCTCCAGCTACCACTGTGTCTGAGCAGGAAGGGTTCAACCAGTCATTTCAAACCCTTCCATCAGCCTTCTCTGGAACCTGTTCCTGTGAACGGACCCAGGGTACAGGGATGGCTTCCTGCAACTAGAATTAGGCATGGGACAACAGCTATGGCAGGGCTAGGTCTGGCTTTGTAGGTAACTGGAAACACGCCTGGGTTGCCCCACTGCCAGTCTGGGAGACAGAGAGGTGGCAGCCTTGCCAGGAAGAGCAATTATTAAAAGGGTGCAGACAGTGAGAGTCTCTCTGAAAGTGAGGCAACCTTTCCCACTGCCATTAGTATTTCCACTAAAAACTTGGCATTTGATAGAGGAAAAAAATGTATTTTTTTCAACTGTGAAAAGGCCAGGAATATTTATCTGACTTAATAATTTATAATTTATATTTAATGCCTCCTTGAAAGATGACTTCTAGGCACCCAGCTAGCACCCTCTTCCCTTTACTAGATCCTGCTGGGCCCAGCCCCATGCCACCTGGGTTAGAGGTCACAGGACACCTCCACACAGCCTGTTCCTCCTGCTTGGGTGGGCCCTGACTCCACCATCAGTGAAAAGACAGCCAGTCTTCCAAGTCTAATCCCAGTTCTGCCACATTTGAGTTCTCTGTGGCAGCAGCAATGCTGTAAGAAACAAGAAACCTCTTGAATGCTATACGAAAATTATAAAATTCCTCTTCTCCACCCCCTTTTCCCTTTTTACCAGTAAGGGGTTCTGTTAGGTTGAAAATCATGTGAAGGAAAGATGAAGGTACCCAGAAAATTTCGATAGGCCCTAAAGCCAATGCCACTAGCCTAGGGGAGATCTTAGAGGTCTCCACATGGTGGAGTCCCTCCCCTCACCCCTTCAGAAGGTCTCTAGAGAACTAAAAAGTACAGGGCTCCTGGTTTCCTAACCACAAGCTCCAGAATCTAGAGAAGACCTTCCTTAGACAGCAGGAAGTGTTGTCCTCCCTCAGAGATGGGACAAACAGGGGAAGTCTGGGAAAGACCCTTGGGTGGAACAGGGTGGGGCCAGGCTCACTTGGAGAGGAATACAAGAGCCTACCTGCATGGTGAGAAGATTTTT
Organism: Rhinopithecus bieti; assembly: GCF_001698545.2. Lineage (NCBI taxonomy): Eukaryota > Metazoa > Chordata > Mammalia > Primates > Cercopithecidae > Rhinopithecus > Rhinopithecus bieti. The sequence goes on from NW_016807971.1 coordinate 361,454, forward strand.
TATTTGAAATATAGTCTGAGCAACATGGAGTGTAGCCAAGGAGGAGGAGGGGGCTGGCCTTGCCTGCCGTTTTTTTTTTTTTTTTTTTTTCTTTTTTTTTTTTTTCGGCGCAGCCAGCCTCTCAAATGCACAAGAGCCGCAGCTGAGTAACAAATATTCCAATGTCTGTGCTGCCCCAACCCCACCTGTCAGGAAAGGCAAAACTGGCAGAACAAAGACTCCACCCACAGCGCCTTCTCAAGGGGTCTGGCTCTTGGTGGCTGCCTGCCTTTTGCTTACCTCCTGCTCTCCCCAGGCTTCCAAACAGAGGTGTGCCCAGCAGAGGTTTTCTTCCCACCCCACCCACAGAGACATGATGAGCCAGTGTGGACAAATTAGTTCTCAGACTATTTTGGGAGAGAAAAGAATCAAAGGACAGGGAGATCAATTTTTTTTAGGCCAAGGCCAATCAAGGGCCTCATTGCCAAACCAGGCAAGGCAGCAGCCTCTCCCAGGAGGGACTGTGTCAGCACCCTCTCGGCTTTTCCCTCCTTCTCAGGATCAAAGGCATAAGGGAGAGCTGGCTGTCTTTTGCAGGAAAATAGAGCTCTGGAGCGAGCGCCCTGGCTGAAGGCCAGCAAGCCGGCGAACCTCCCAGCAAGAGCCACAGCCCGCTTGTGGTATTCAAGCCCTAGTGGCTGACAGACATCTTGGGGGGTTGGGCCCACATAAGCCAGGCCTGGGGGGGCTTGGAAGGACACAGACAAGAGATGGGGTTACCAAAAAGCAGCACAAAGCCCATAAATAACAGAAGCAAATACAGAGCTGTGAAGGTCCCCTACAACCCCACATTTCCTGGGGGGCTGGGGGGATACCCAGCACTGGCCAGCTCCAGGGCAGACACTACTCCAGGACGTACAACTGGCCGCCACACTCACACCGGCGGGCAGCAGCCTTTTATTTTCCCACGGTCCGCACGGGCAGGTGGAAGACGCTTTGGCGCCACCCCTGACTATGCCACCACTGCAAGCGCTCTCCAGTCACACTCTGAGGGGATAGTGCCGTGGCTGTCCTGGGTCCTGGGAGAGGCCTGGGTTGGCTTGACTGTGTATCATTGTGGGCCACCATCGTCCTCAGGCGGCCTGGCCCAGCCCAATTCTCCTCACCTCTCCGGTCAACCGACAAAAGGCTCACCGGCACATTCTTCCAGGTCCACTCTTTTTTCTTAAAGTCCTCCATGGGCACCTCCTCCCCGGAGCCCTCCTCTGGCTCTGCCAACCTCCACTGCCCATCTCTGCCTGCCACACCTCCTCTTCCCTCTTCCTCCTCCTGGTCTCTCACCTTGTGGACAACTGAAGAGGTGACGGCTGAGGGAGCTGGCAGAGGTGTAGCACAAACCAAGGAGGCTACATTGGGCTGTGGAGCTGTCCGCCTGGTGCTGAGGTATGTGGCTCTGAAACTCGAGCCCCGAGTCTGTGGCAAAACTATATTTCGCGCACTGAAAAAGGGACTTGTGCCTTTTGGTGGAAGAGACGGTTGCGCCATTGCTGGTGCCTGGAGCATCCCCTACTCCACTGACTGGTCTTTTCAGATGGTTCACCTAAAAGGAGAGACAGCGTGAGCAGAGTCCAGGCCAAGCCCTGGACATGAGCCCCCAGATGTAACCATGAGTCCAAGGACTCAAAGAAAGCACCACCCGGGCCAGGGTCACCCCAGCCCTGAATGCTGGTTTATGTTTGGTTTGTTTCAATTCTTTGTTTGTTTTGTAATGTAACATATACATGTGTCACAATACTCTAAAGGCATGGGAAGGGTACAGAGACTATCCCACTCCCCAGGCCTGCTCTCCAAAGAACATTATTACCTGGGTTTGTGGCTCCTCCAAAAGGTATCCTATGCATATACAAAAACAAAACTATTGTCTTTTGCAAAATGATGGCATGCCATGCATACTTTTCTTTTTATTTTTGAAGCAGGGTCTCACTCTGTTGACCAGGCTGGTATGCAGAGGCACAATCACAGCTCACTGCATCCTTGACCTACTGGGCTTAAGCGATCCTCCCACCTCAACCTCATGAGTAGCTGGGACTACACCTGGCTAATTTTTTAATTTTATTTCATTTCATTTTTGAGACAGGGTCTCACTTTGTTACCCAGGCTAGAGTGCAGTGGCGTGATCACAGCTCACTGTAGTCTCGACCTCAGGACTTAAGTGATCCTCCCACCTCAGCCTCCTGAATAGATGGAACTATAGGTGCACACCACCACACCCAGCTAATTTATTTACTTATTTATTGTAGAGATAGAGTCTCCCTATGTTGCCCAGGCTGGTCTCCTAGGCTCAAGTGATCCTTCCACCTTGGCCTCCCAAAGTGATGGGATTACAGGCATGAGCCACCACACCTGGTATATGCATGCTTTTCTTCACCCTGTTTTGTTTTGTTTTGTTTTGTTTTGTTTTTTCTAACTTAACAACATATATTGGAGTGTGTCTCCACAGGAGAACATAGAGACTTCATTCTTCTACAGGCAGCACACTAACCCACTGTGGGAATGAGAAGTCCCCAATGGCTGACATTTAGCTGAGTTCCATCTTTGTTACTGCACACAGTGCTGCAGCAAACATCCTTTAGCAGACTTCTTTATGCCCAAGGCAAAAGATCTCTAACAGATAAATCCTAGAATTGCTGGATCAAAGGCTATGTGAATTTTGGGGGAAGGGAGGATGTGCATTTTACAATTGGACAGGTTTCGATACCCCCAGCTCCTATGCATGAAAGGACCTTTGCCAACCACTGACTTGCCTAATCAGATGGTTCTGATTAGGCAAGAAAGTTTTAAGAATGCCCTGAAACTCCAGGCAGCTCTTAGGGCTTCCCAGACACACCTGACCCTTCTGTGGAACAGCCCCCCTACCATGGTATGGAGAGAGGCTGCAGCGAGGAGGAAAAGCCAGGCTGCTCCAGAAGCTCACAAGAAATGAGAACAGGGCATGGAACAGGGATAAAGTCATAGGGCAAGGGGCCAGGTTAGCAGGTTCTAGGCCTGGCTCCTCCTGTAACTAGTGAGAAGGTTGGGGGGTAAGTTGGTCAAACATCATTATCCTCATCTGACAAGGTAGTTCTACGTGCACACGCCTCAGGACTGCTGTGAGACAGAAAGAGAATGGTATGTGTGAAAATGTACCAATGTCCACAGAGCACAGCACACCCCTACAGAGGGGGCCATGGTGACAGGAAAGCAACAGTAACAAAAGGCTGACAGGCCACCTTATGGGTCTTTGTCCTTATCCCCTACTTGTGTCCAGTGCCAGGTGGGTCACACAGGACTAGAGAGTGACCCACATTGAGGGAAGCTGTCACTCTGGTTGCTCCATGGCTGCAACAGTAGCCTTCCTAATGCCCTTCCAGCTCCAAGCCTCACTGAGCAGCCAGCTCCAGTGGGCAGGGAGCCCACACTCACCTGAGGGGAATGTCCACCTGGAGGTTTGACTTTGGACGTTTGGCTCAAATCAGGGTTTCTGATGCCATGCATAAGGCTGATGTGGCTCTCCAGGAGGGAGGGCCGAGGAAAGCTGGGGCTGTCCTCTGTGCAGTACCTGCAGAAGCACAGCAGAGAGGTCAGGTAAGTGCCTGGGCTGCAGGCTCCCTCAGTGCTATTCACACCAAGGCCAGGAGGGAGAGAGTCTGGAGCAGACTCCTGGGCTGGCTGGTGCTGGGATCCCCGGAGAGATCCAGCCAGCAGGTCAGCTGAGGTGGCAGACAATAGCACGTTAGAATACTTGCATTCTTGACACCTGGCCCTCAGCCACAATCTCACTGAACACTCCCTGATGTCACCGCCCACAGACCCAAGTGCTAGGGTAGTAGTCATAGTGAAAGGGCCTGGGTATATCCTAAGGCACAGGCAGACGGTGTAGAAGCCTTTCAGTCCCAGGGGTGCATGGTCACATCACCATCCCTCCTCCTAAACCTCAGGGTGCTTCGTGACTGATGGGCTGTGCAGTCCTGGGCTAGAAAGTGACGCGGCAGGGCTCAGGAGCTACCAGGTTCTGGAAGCTGATTTCTGACCTGCCCGATTTCTGACTTAGCTGCAATTTCTTCCAGTTGGAAATCCCTTGTCTCTTGTCTTAGACACCTGATCTTGCAGCAGAGAAAAGCCCCAGTGGTGCCATGGACAGAGTCTTTTGAACCTCAGGCCTCCTCACTACTATACCCAGGGACTCACCCGCAGGTGTAGACCTTCTTTACTGTGTCATGGTTGTTGCGGATGTGTTTGCGCAGGCTGTTGGGGGTGTGGAAGGATAGTTCACACTGCCGGCACGGGTACCGCTTCAATGTCTGAGGAAGGAGGTGGCAACACACAAAGCATCAGAACTGTAAGATAGTTCTGGGTGCATCTTTCTTCTCAGATGCTATAGGCAGAAAGGAGGATAATCCCAAAGACCTCAAGATCTGTGGTACCCACGCTGCCCAAAGCACCAGGAACACTAGGAGTTCTGGCCTCACAGAAAGAAGTCCAGAGGACTGGGCTCTGCATTGTGACTATGTGGCTGCACTTACCCGACCGTGGCTCTTTTTCATGTGGGACACATAGCTCTCCCGATCTGGAACCCACTCCTGGCACTCCTGGCAGGTCCAGCCAGTGTTCCTCAGCCGAGGCCTGGCTTCCACCCTGCGGTGGGCTTCAGGCCTACCCCAGCGGCCAGAAGGCAGGGAGCTGCTCCGAGCAGCCACACTAGTGGCTGGGGGCTCAGTGGGAACTCGAGAGCTGGGGCGGCTTGAGGATGTGTCCACTGAAGACTGGAGGCTTGACAGCTCATCCACATTTCGGGGAACACCGTGAGTGCTCTGGGGATGGGGAGAGCGATTACTGACTGGGCAAGGGGAAAGACGCACAGAGTCAGACCCCCAACCTGAGGCATGTGCCCTCCTCCCCAGCCTCCTCCCACAATGCATCCCACCTTGACATGTTGCATCAACTCCGGCTTTTGCACGAACAAGAGTGGGCACTCAGGGCACTTGAAGACGCCCACCTGCGTCTTGCTGACATTCTGGTAAAAATGCTGCTGAATGTGCCTCTTCTTATTGAAGACCATTTCACAGGAGCACTTATAAATGAGCCTGATGAGACAAGCCCCAGGGTGTGAGGTGGCCAAGGCACCACGCAGCCCCTCCACCCATCTCTGCTCTCTCTGAACCAGGGTCAAGTTTGGGAAAGCACTACCCCGAGCCAATGTGGATGCTCCCCTGCCTCAGGACATCCTTAGTATGACCCCAGGCACCTCTGCCACTAACCCTAGCTCCCTCACCCATTCCTATGCCACCCACTACAGCACCCAGGCTACTCCTCTCTGCCCCACAGGGCCTGCTGGCCCTGGAGCTGCACTCACTGGGAGGGTCTGTGGGGCTGGGTGGGGTGCTGGGTGGCACTGTGGTCCGCGGTGCTGCTGGCAGTCTTGAAGGCCATGGGGCAGAATGCACATTTGTGGAAAACCTGGCAGTGTCGCTCCTGGATATGGCTTTTCAGCAAGGCCAAGGTCAGGTGGACGACACCACAGTGGATGCACCTAGACAAAAGTGGGGTAGTGTAGGTGGAGTAGAGGGAGTACCAGACCGAGAGGAGGTGCTGCAAGAGGAAGGATGGAGAAGAGGAACAGAGCTATCCAGGCACCTTCTCCCTCCCTCAATCACTCAGACTTCCACCCTCCACAAGTACATCCTGAGGGTCTGCTTGCTACAGTCTGGCACAATGTGGCCACACAGGGGCCCCCAAGCCCAAGGCCATGCCTTGTACAGAAGGGAGAAACCCCAACCTTCCCTGCACTGGCCAGAGGATATTCTGCCAACCAAAAACCTGAGCCTACCTAAGAGAAGTCGGTGGAAGTGGAGAGGGAAGAAAATGGTTCAATAACGGCATAAACGTGTATTTAAGTGTGAGACAACTGCAGAAGTCCAAGAAATTCCAAAGGAGGCTGCACAAAACCCATGCCTTCCCACAGGCTGGTGGTACGAGTAAGCAGGGATGGCCACTTAACAAAACATACAGTCAGGCAATGCTATGCTCACCAAAACAACAACTACATTAAAACAACCCTTAAAGACCAGGAAGAAATACTCCATAGTGTTGTTCACTGGAACTTGCTGTGATGAAGGAATCGTCAATAGTTCCACTGGGGCAGGCACAGTAGGTCACGCCTGTAATCCAAGCACTTGGGGAGGCCGAGGAGGGTGGACCACACGAGACCAGAAGTTCAAGATGAGACATGGCTGACATGGCAAAACCCCATCTCTACTAAAAACACAAAAATTAGCTGGGCATGGTGGCCCGTGCCTGTAATCCCAGCTACTCAGGTGGCTGAGGCAGGAGAATCGCTTGAACTCGGGAGGCAGAGGTTGCAGTCAGCCAAGATTGTGCCACTGCATTCCAGTCTGGGCGACAGAGCGAGAACCTGTCCCCTGGCTGGGGGGAGGGGGGGAAGCTCCACTGTTCATGTGGCCATGTGGCTATTTAAATTAACAAAATAAAATAAAAATTCAGTTCCTTAGTTGCACTGGCCAAATTTCAGGTACCCAGTAGCCACAAATGGCTGGTACTATACTCTACTGGACCACGTAGCTCAGAAGTGCTGTGATATCTTCTTGGTGGAACTATGGGGATAACTTTTCATTTCTTTTTCTCCCTATCAATTTGTGTTTTCCGAGTTTTGTTTGGTGGATATGTTTTTTTTTACAATGCATAAATAGGATATACAATTGTCTTAAACCATTTTTCTGAAATTGAGGCCATACGGAACTTGTTTCAACTTCACAACATCTCTCTATAAATACTGCCTTCCCTTTTTTTGATATCGGAGAATAATATGACCTTTCTCCATGTCAACCTGCATCCATAAGATTACTAGTCCCTTGGCCAGGCGCGGTGGCTCACGTCTGTAATCCCAGCACTTTGGGACGCCGAGGTGGGCAGATTACGAGGTCAGGAGATCGAGACCATCCTGGCAAACACAGTGAAACCCCGTCTCTACTAAAAATACAAATAAAAAAATTAGCCGGGCGTGGTGGCGGGCGCCTGTAGTCCCAGCTTCTCAGGAGGCTGAGGCAGGAGAATGGCGTGAACCCGGGAGGCGACGGAGCTTGCAGTGAGCGGAGATTGTGCCACTGCACTCCAGCCTGGGCGACAGAGCGAGACTCCGTCTAAAAAAAAAAAAAAAAAAATTACTAGTCCCTCTCTTGTGTTCGGTCTTTCCTCCTGCCTACAAACACACACAGGTCTCCCCTACATGAGGAAACATCTTTCCCCTCTCTGCTATTTCTTTTCATCTTCCTTTTGTTGCAATACTGTCTGCCCTCATAATATTGACATCCCCATAGGCACTAAAGAGAGGCAGCTGCTTTGCTAAAATAAAAGGCATGCCTTCATTTAAGAATTCTTTGACTCCTGAATGTTACCCTTCATTTTACTACATATATATATGTTTTTTTTTTTTTTTTTTTTTTTGGACACAGAGTCTTGCTCTGTCACCCAGGTTGGAGTGCAGTGGCACAATCTCGGCTCACTGCAACCTCCGCCTCCTGGTTTCAAGCAATTCTCCTGTCTCAGCCTCCCAAGTAGCTAGGATTACAGGCACCTGCCACCACACCCAGTTTACTTTTGTATTTTTAGTAGAGACGGGGTTTCATCATGTTGGCCAGGCTGGTCTTGAACTCCTGACCTCAGGTGATCCTCCAACTTCAGCCTCCCAAATTGCTGGGATTATAGGTGTGATACATTTTCACAGTCCACATAAATCACCAAAGAATCCTGAACAATCTTTTTTCTTCCTTGTATGTATCGGAAGGGAAGGGTAGAGAATCACCTTCGAAAATTTAATTAGCAATGAAGAGCAGCCCACAGAACCAGAAAGCTTTTTGCAGTGAACTCCATAGAGCATTCATTACTAAATTTGTGTATGCTTTAAATTAAGGCTTCTATACTAGCTACTTACTTAATTTTCCTTTCTCTCCTGCTAAACAGAAGAGTGAAACCAACTTCTAGCACACACAAGTATTTCCACACTACAAAGTATTATGAGGAGAAAAAAGCACATAATTCCACATTCATCCAAAGTGGCCAAGTACACCTGATATGTGTAAAGAATCTCTTAAGTGGCTTTTTTTGTGTCATTTGACCAAACTCCTGCAGAAACAGTAGAAATATATCCTTCTCGAATGCTACTGAAAATTCCTTCTATGTATCTTGTAGACATTTCTTTGAGAAACCTCACTGAAAGTGAGAACACATGCAAAGTACCCTCAATGAAGGACTGAATCCAACGGGGTTTACAAGTTGATGAGAAAGTGTGCAGAAAAGAGTGCCTACCATATGACACCGCACTTGACCACAGCTTAAGAGAAAATAGACAATTATAGAATCATATGTTGTGAAATATGTAGTTTTAGAAAAGATAAACAACATAAAGTATTTAACTTTGTTAATAATCACAAATAAGAAAATAACATTAAAACAGTCTAAACTTGCTTCCTTATGACATCATTAGCCACTCTCCAAATTATTAACAAAGAACAATTTATAAAATTCTGAAATATATGTGCATGCATATTTTACATAAAATACATATGAATTATATATATTTATATTATATAAATAACCACATAGAGATTTTTACATTATCATCAAGTAAAAGCAAAAATAATATAAAACATAAAATAATATTGTAAAACTCTGTAGCAGAGTTCAATAAAATGGAACATAGGTATCTTGAGAATGTACTAAAAAAATTAACATACACAGAATGGGAGAAAATATTAGCAAATCTGACAAGGAACTTGTACTCAGAAGATATAAAAAAACTCTTACAACTCAATTATAAGATGTCAAATAACCCAATTCAGAAGTGGGCAAATGATCTGAATAGACATTTCTCCAAAGAAGATGGAGTCCAGGCCGGGCACAGTGGCTCACGCCTGTAATCCCAGCACTTTGGGAGGCCGAGGTCGGGGGATCACCTGAGGTCAGGAGTTCAAGACCAGTCTGGCCAAAATGGTGAAACCCCATCTCTGCCAAAAATACAAAAATTAGCCGGGCATGGTGGTGGGCGCCTGTAATCCCAGCTACTCAGGAGGCTGAGGCAGGAGAAGTGCTTGAACCCGGGCAGGGGTGGAGGTTGCAGTGAGCCGAGATAGTGCCACTGTACTCCAGCCTGGTCAACAGAGTGAGACTCTGTCTCAAAAAAAAAAAAAAGATGGAGTCCAATAAGCACATGATCAACACCGTTAGTTAACCACCAGGGAAACAAGATTCCATTTCATACCCATAAGGATGGTTACAATCAAGAAGACAATAACAAGTGTTGGCAAGTGTGTATAGAAACTAAAACCTTCATACAGTGCTGGTGGGGATGTAAAAACGGTGCAGTCACTTTGGGAAATAGTCTGACAGTTTCTCAAAAAGTTAAACAGGGTTACTATTTTTTTTCCTTTTTTAAAATTATATTTTAAGTTCTGGGATACACGTGCAGAATGTGCAGGTTTGTTACATAGGTATACAAGAGCCATGGTGGTTTGCTGCACCCATCAACCCATCACCTACATTAGGTATTTCTCCTAATGCTATTCCTCCCCAATGCCCCACCCCCTGACAGGCCCTGGTGTGTGATGTTCCCCTCCCTATAGAGTTACTATCTGACCCAGCTATTCTACTCCTAGGTATACAAAGCAACTGAAAACATGTCCACATGATAACTTGTACATGAATGTTCTTCAGCAGCATTATTCATATTATTCATTATTCATGAAGCCAAAAGGTAGAACCAACCCAAAGGTCCATCAGCTGACAAATGGATAAACAAAACATGGTATATCCCCACAATGGAATCTCATTCAGCCATAATAAGGAATGAAATACTGATATATGCTACAACATGGATGAACCTTGCAAATATTATGCTAATATTATATAATTCCACTTATATGACATGTCCAGAAGAGCTATGAGACAGAAAGTAAATCAGTGATTGCCTAGGGTTATGGGGATGAAAGAAGTAGTGGATATGAAGTTTCTTCTTGGATAGTAAAAATGCTCTAAAACTGTGTGTAGTGATTGCACAACTCTGTTATGAATACTGCAGTGTTGTGTATGTCTTCTGACTTCAACTGCAGATCACTGAAAATTTTAATATCACTATCTTCAGTAATCCCTTTAGCTGAATCACAATACATTTGGTCTGGCATTCCTTACAAAAAGGTTTGATAAACTGAATTGCTTTTGAGATATTTCTTTTACTTGTACATAAGAAAATATGTAATTAAAAATGAAAAGTATTAATCCATCCATACAACTAAAAATTTCTTGGGCCAGGTGCGGTGGCTCATGCCTGTAGTCCCAGCACTTTGGGAGGCCAAGCCAGGTGGATCACCTGAGGTCAGGAGTTTGAGATCAGCCTGGCCATCATGGTGAAATCCCATCTCTACTAAAAATACAAAAATTAGCCAAGCATGGTGGCACATGCCTATAATCCCAGCTACTCAGGGGACTGAGGCAGGAGAATCGCTTGAACCCGAGAGGCGGAGATTGCAGTGAGCCAAGATGTTGCCACTGCACTCCAGCCTGGGTAACATAGCGAGACTCCATCTAAAAAAAGAAAAAGAAAAAAAAAATTCTTGGATTCAAGATTCAAAGATAAATATTTAAGTGTTGATTGTATTACTATTGGATTGGATTTGATCTTATAACAAGCAGCATACACTGAAATCAAGGCTAGAAAGGTATTTTTAAGTGTTACAGGATACTGTAAAAACATACTCAGATGTTTGGTGTGAAATGTAGCCTGGGATGTTGCCAAGCAATGCTCTTCAGCAACTTGGTGGTAAGTGCTTTGTATAATCCTGTCTTAGGTTTGTCTTGTTTTTAATGTACTTTAGATACTCCATCCTCCATAAGATGAAAAAGAAATCAGTCTACATTTTTAAATGTTTATACCAGCCAGGTGCAGTGGCTCACGCCTGTAATCCCAACACTTTGGGGAGTTGAGGTGGGAGGATTGCTTAAGCCCAGGAGTTCTGCAACCAGCCTGGGCAACATGGTGAAATCCTGTTTCTACAAAAAGCACAAAAAGTTAGCCAGGCATGGTGGTGCGTGCCTGTAGTCCCAGCTACCTGGGAGGCCGAGATGGGAGGATCACCTGAACTCGGGAGGTCAAGGCTGCAGTGAGCCACGATCACACCACTGCCCTTCAGCCTGGGTGACAGTGAGACCCTGTCTCAAAAAAATATAAAAATAAAATGTTTACCCCAAGTCAGCAATGTGGGAGTCACTGCAAAACTTTAATATATGTGTTAGCTTCCCAGAATGATCTTTCTAAAACACACTAGCCAGATTACTACCCTGCTGCAAATCTTTCTGTAGCTCCTCAATGTCCACTGGAAAATGCCCAAATGCCTGCCAAGAAATATAAGGTCTTGCATAGCCTCGCCTTGCCTCTGTCAAACTCCTCATCCCTCATTTCACATAAAAGCTATTATCAAATCTTGATGCTTCTTCCTAAACCCCTCTCAAATCTACCTTCTCTCCATTCCCACGATCATAGCTTCAGTGAAGCCCTCAGCATCTCATCTGGATCATCACACTTGCCTTTCAAGAAGTCTTCAGTCTCTCCCCTAACTAATATATGTATTTGCTTCCCAGAATGAACTTTCTAAAATACACTAGCCAAATAACTTCTCTGCTGCAAATTTTTCTGTAGCTCCTCACTGTCCATTGGATAAAGTCCAAATGTCTGCCAAGAAATACAAGGTCTTGCATGGCCTGGCCTCTGCCAACTCCCTAGTCTCATTTCTCCCCACTCCCACAATTCATACTGACATTCCTCTATACAACCATACTCATCATTCCTGACACCCCTTTTGTGTATGCTGGTATTCCTGCTCAGGCCCTTGCCAGGTATGGTTTCCCCTTCTTCTGCCTGAAAATCTCCTAATATCTCCTTGAGGAAGCCTTCCTGACCATTTCTCTATTGTGGGACTTAGCACTCTGAGTTATAATTACTTATGTTCTTATGTTTGTAACCTATGAGGGCAAGCGCTGTTTCTTTTCTTTTCTTTTTTTTTTTTTTTTGAGACGGAGTCTCGCTCTGTCGCCCAGGCTGGAGTGCAGTGGCCAGATCTCAGCTCACTGCAAGCTCCGCCTCCCGGGTTCACGCCATTCTCCTGCCTCAGCCTCCCGTGTAGCTGGGACTACAGGCGCCCGCCACCTTGCCCGGCTAGCTTTTTGTATTTTTTTAGTAGAAACGGGGTTTCATCATGTTAGCCAGGATGGTCTCGATCTCCCGACCTCGTGATCCGCCCGTCTCGGCCTCCCAAGGTGCTGGGATTACAGGCTTGAGCCACCGCGCCCGGCCGTGCTGTTTCTTAATCATTTTTGTATCCTTAGTGTCTAACACAATGCTAAAGACAATAATAAGTACACACAAAAGTCAAATGAACTTAAAACCAAAAAAAATTTAATGTCAAATAGCAGAAAACAAATTACAGATCAATGAACTCTAGAGGGAAGCTTTTCCCTCACTTTGATCTTTTCCCGAAAACGACTTCTTGCTTATGTTTGACACAAAGGAGGAGATTCCATTTAAAATAAGAGTTTTCTTGATTTTACCAAGAGGCTGATCCTTTCTTCCAGTCTCAGGTTTTGCCTATTTTGCCACAAACTGACAAAAATTAACAAAAAGAAAGATACTAAAGCCCTTTGAGTTTGGCATCTTGCAGCCCCATTTGTTAAAACCTGCAAACATTTCCAAGTACTGTAATTAGTACATTCATTAATGAAACAGTACTTTACATTTAATGTGCCGAACGTGATAACTTTGTGAGCAAATTAAACTTATATACTTTTAAAAACCAAATAGACAAAGTATTATATGTATTCTAATCTCCCCAAAACTTCAAAGCTAATTTTTTAATATTTAAGTTTTTTAAACTCCTTATTCTTCTCTCTCTTGCTCTTCCCGTCTGCTACCAAATAAAAAATGTCTGTCCCGGACAGCAAGCCAGGCAGCACCCACCTGTAGCCCACCTTGCGGGCATAGTGCAGGCAATTCTCCTTTACATGGGTCTGGAAGTAGGCAGAGCGGCAGAGGACCCCACACTCCAGGCAGCAGTAGGGGGACTTGTGTGCGTGAATCCGCTGTTGGGCACAGAAACTGCACTGGTTGGGCAGCAGCATCTGGCATACCTGGCAGGTCTAGGAAAGAACACCAAGAAAGCAGATCATGCAGGAGCCATAGGCCTGTGGCTCTCCAACAGGGGCTGTCTGGCTTTCTAGCACATGGGTCAGAATAACCCCTTCCCCCAACCACTCTCTCTTCCAACTCTCCTGGACACTTCTGATACCCCTAGACCTCATTTCGAATGCTGATACTGATACCCAAGAAAGCTTTGTCTGACACCCTATTAATTGGAGACAGACCTGACTCTATTCTCTCAAAGACCAGTTCTGCCCCTAGGACTGTTTCTTTCCTGTGGCTTAGCAGAGGATCAGCTTTTCCTTTGCAGAGGCCGAAAGCACATCTTGAATTCTAAGACCTCACTGCACTGCTAGACCCACCAGGGTCTCTGTCAGAGCTCAGTAGAGGCAGTTCTTGCCATCTACCCCCAACACTGGCCTGATAGAGACCTGCTCAGCACCTCTAGTCAGGTAGTTCAGTGACTTCCAAAGTGGATCTGAGACCACCCTGACTGGTACTCAGAAGGCTCTCAATATAGACTGACTGAATAGTCTTGTCAGTTTCCATTGCTCTAGTCCTATTTGCCAACTCTGGGGGGTAGGAGAGTTGCGGGGGT
>NW_016807971.1:376031-394012 GCF_001698545.2 Rhinopithecus bieti
TTTTTTTTGAGACAGGGTCTGTGTCGCCCAGACTAAAGCGCAGTGGCACGATCTTGGCTCACCACAGCCTCCACCTCCCAGGCTCAAGCAATTCTCCTGCCTCAGCCTCCCAAGTTGCTGGGATTACAGGCACACACCACTACTGCCTGGCTGATTTTGTTTTTTAGTTTTCCAGTTTTTTTTTTTTTTTTTTTTTTTTTTTTTTTTTTTTTGTATTTTAATAGAGACAGGGTTTTACCATGTTGGCCAGGCTGATCTTGAACTTCTGACCTCAAATGATCCCCCCACCTCATCCACCCAAAGTGCTGGGCTTACAGGCATGAGCCACCACACCCAGCCAAAAAAGAAGGAGATTGTGACATATGCTACAACACAGACGAACCTTGAGGACGTGCTAAATGGAAAAGCCAGTCACAAAAAGACAAATGCTGTGTGATTCCACTTGTATGAGATCCTAAAATAGTCAAACTCCTAGAGACAGAAAACACAAGGGTGGTTGCCAGGGTTTAGGAGGAGGAAGATAAACGTGGAATTGTTTTTTGTTTGTTTCTTTTTAAAAATGAATACAGGGTTTCAGTTTTGCAACATGAAGAGTTCTGGAGACTGGTTTCACAACAGTGTGAATATACCTGACATCAACACTACAGTACTACTGAACTGTACACATCAAAATTATTGTAACGGTAAATTTTACGTTACATGTATTTTACCACAATTTTTAAAAAATAGAAGAGGGACTCTCAGAATACCAATTGAGATTTTCAGGGTATCAACTCACAACTCTGAGAACTATTAATTAAAAGAAACAAATTATCCCATTTTCCAACATAAACTATATTTTAGAGTAACCAAAGAGCCCTCATGGAAGCAAAAAAGATACTTTATACAGAAATCTAGCTAATAAATGAGAAAGAAACAAAGAATTAGAAAAACATCCTTTGAAACTCAATAAAATTAGACTCAAGCAGTGATTACTGATGGATAATGAGGTAAAAGGTGGGGAGCTTTACATGGAAGGGATCAGAATATTATCACCTAAATTCACTCTCATCAATTCAGCATCATTAAAAGCGAGACAATGAGGCACTTTGTGCCTCCTTAAGTTATGAAACAGGAAGAACACAGCACCCTCCACTCCCACCCTCCATCAAAACTGACCTGAATCTAATCAAGTCTTTACTGCCAACTTCCAGTCTACAGAAAAAATATGGGACATGGAGGAAAAAATTCCTTGCATGAGGAAGTAATCAGCAAAACTCAAAGTTCTGGAAAACTTAGGAAGTAATCAGTTAAACCCAGAATTGTTCTGGAAAATGCTCAGAACACATGACCCAGTTTCTTCAACAAGTCAATGGCATGAAAAGAGGGTGTCTACTAGGATGGAGTGGGAAGAGGTACTGTTCCAGACTGAGCTATTTATTAAATATAAACAAATGTGATGTGTAGCCCCATGTTCAGATCCTGACTCAAAATAATCCCAACTGTAAAAAGACATTTTTTGACATAACTGGAAAAATCTGAATATGAACATATAGTAGGTAATGTTAAGGGATTGTTATTAATTGTGTTGGGTGGAATGACAATATCCATCTGGCTGACATCCTGCCCCACCAATGTAGCTTGGAAAGCAAGAGGAAGGATGAAAGACTCCCTGGGTCACTACAGAGGGAGGCATGCTCCATTCAGGGGCAGACTCCCAGGAAGAAGATGGAAAGCTCAAACCAATGCTGTTCCCGCAGTCCCTGCTGTGGTGTGGAGCCCAACCTATCTGTCCACCCCCTGCCCTGGACACGTGGGCTGAAGCTAGGTACTGTCCTGTGGAAAACCCAAGCCTACTTTTTAATCCCATCGCTCAGGCTTCACCCTTTCCCTGAGACTCAGAAGCCAGTGGCAAGAGGTTTTGTGAGGGATTTGGAGCTGGCTAAGAGAGGCCTGATAGCCTTCTGTGTACTCCTTCCCTTCCTGTTGGCCGGTGCTCTTCTCCGGCTCCCACTAGGGCAGAATGACACAGAGAGGATGTAAGATGAGAAAGGTGCCATGCCAGCCTGGGATCCTACATCCAGACCTCTGCCTCCTCAAATTTTAGAAGATGCACAAGGAGGCCCGGTGTGATGGCTCATGCCTGTAATCCCACCACTTTGGGGAGCCGAGGCAGGTGGATCACTTGAGGTCAGAAGTTCAAGACCAGCCTGGGCAAACATGGCAAAACTCCATCTCTACTAAAAATACAAAAATTAGCCAGGCGTGGTGGTGCACACCTGTAGTCCCAGCTACTCTGGAGGCTGAGGCAGGAGAATCACTTGAACCTAGGAGGCAGAGGTTGCAGTGGGCCAAGATCGTACCACTGCACTCCATTCTGGGTGACAAAGCAAGACTCCATCTCACCCAAAAAAAAAAAAAAAAAAAAAGAAAGAAAGAAAGAAAAAAGAAGAAGATATGTAAGGACCAGTGTGAAAAACTCCCAGGCCCAGGCATCAGATCTCCACTGCCAAGGGTCCTCATGGCCCCTTGACTCAGATAAAATAAACCTGGCCCAACTCAACCATGCTGGGGCAGCAAGAACACTGAAGCACCAGGGGAAGAGACCCAGAGTGACCACACCCCATCTGACGCATCAGAAGAAAAACGCAAACTGAAACAGAGCAGGAGAAGATGAGAAGCCATAGTGGGATCCTATAGAACCTTCTGGCCCTTTTGGGGGGGGCTGAGTCCTCCACAGAAGCCCTACAGGTCCACCAAACTCAACCTCTGACCTCTACCCTAATATTACCAAGACCAGCCTCATGCATAACAATTTCCTCTTCTTCAAACCCACTCTGCTCTCTCACATTCCTTTGCTCTCTATACTCAGAACACCCTTGCCCCTCCTACTCCTCCAAACTCATCCTTGTAAGCCCAACTTAAATGTCACCTCCATGCAGCATCTTCCTCATGCATGGAGTCACCATGAATTAGTCCCTCTGAAGCACTCTACGCAATCAGGTTTATAGCCTTGGTTTAGCCCCACTCAGTTGGCCACGTATTGTAGCTGTTTGGGTGGTGACCACTGCCCTTGCTAGGCCACTGTGAGCTCCTAAAGGTGAGGCTCCCTTCTGCAGGCATCCCCTGGTTGGCACAGACTGCCAGCCCATGCACAGTGGGCACTCAGGGAACACATGCAAAGCTCATCAGCTACCAACACACGCACAGACCCCTGGCTGAACTGAAGCAAAAAGAGCTGTTTTGCTTTCCTCCCACCAGGCCTCTGTAGCACCAGCTTAGGGAAGCACCATGAGGGGTGGGTTTGGCTGTGTCATGAAGAGAACCACCTTCTGGAGGCCTCCTTCTTCAGGGAAACCACTAACACATAACACAGACACAGAAGGTGCCAAAGGGTATTCTCAGTGCAGAAGGCTTTTTTTTTTTTTTTTTTTTTTTAAATGAATCTCATCAAGCATAACCAAGAATCAAAACAAGCAGATAAACACAGTTGCTTTCCTGGAGTGGTGAGAATGCAGTTGAAAGAAGGAGGCTCCAAAAACCTCTGCCACAGGCCCCACATGTCTGTCCACTCTCCTTCCTTCTCTACCCCAGCCCTGCCATTGGCCCTACTGCAGTTTCCACAAAAGGACTGCAAAAACGGCTATGTCACTGGACTGCAAAAACAGCTGTGTCACTGCAGGTCAGAACAACAACTTATTAAAGACACAGTTCTTTGGCTGGGCACAGTGGCTCACACCTATAATCCCCGCACTCTGGGAAGCCAAGGTGGGCAGATCACTTGAGGCCAGGAGTTCAAGAACAGCCTAGGCAACATGGTGAAACCCTGTCTTTACTAAAAACATAAAAATTAGCTAGGCCTGGTGGTGCACGCCTGTAGTCCCAGCTACTTGGGGAGGCTGAGGCACAAGAATCCCTTGAACCCCGGAGGCAGAGGTTGCAGTGAGTTGAGATCCCACCAGTGTACTCCAGCCTGGGTGACAGAGTGAGACTCCGTCTCAAGTGGAAAAAAAAAAGACAAAGTTCTTAGAACAGACTGAGGTGCAGGGGCAGTGACTCACCTATCTCTGCCCCCAAGTTCTTTGGTCACATGCTAAGACTGTGCTGACACCTGCCAGAGACCAGAGGGAGATCATGCAGTAAAGACCTATCTCCAGCCTGACACTTGACAGACCCTTTGAGGGGAAGCTAAATGGAAATGGGACATGTCCATAAATAAACTTGCTAATTTAGGGTCTCACCTCAGTAATGGGCAGGACACCTTTTCCAACAAACACCAAGCACTAAATATTCAGGCAGACGTCCTCTTCTAAGACTCATAAGATTCCATCACTGCCCCCATATCAATGAGCTTTCCTCTCCATGCCCAGTCATGGAACCTGTGTGAGCCAGGGGCCCAATACCCATAACAGTGAGGGTCTGCTTACCAGCCCCTCTGTCTCCTCTGTTGTCCTCTGGAAATGTGCAGCCAGGACCATGTAGTCCCGCATCTGCTTGTGACATTCAAGACACTTGATTGAGTACCGGATGAGCCTCACAGGGTCTGGGTAGAGTGGCAAGGCTGGAGGAGGAGGACTGGCACTGCCCGAAGTGAGGCCATGTTTGGGAGACGATGAAGGGGCTGGGGCTGCTGGTGCCGTGGAGTTCACAGGGGCCGACACGAACATTTGGTCTGCAGAGATGGGCTTCACCAGCAGCTGGGAACACTGCATGACGAGCCCCTTGCTCTTGTGGTCACGGGCATGCCGGAGCAGGCTGCACTTGTTGAAGAAGAGCAGCGTCTTGGAGCACAGTGTGCACAGTACCTCAATGTGGACGCTCCGCCGGCCATAGTGCTGGCTCAGGCTCTTCTCTAAGGCAAATGCGTCTCCACACTCCAGGCAGCAGTACCCACTGGCCGGCATGTGGATCCTGCTGTCCGCAGGCGGGCTGAGATTTGGTGCGTAGAGGGGCACGGGGTTGGAACTGTGGAGGACCTTGTTGAAGACCTCTACAATCAGTGGAGCAGCCTTTTTCACCTGGTGGACCAGGGGCACCGACATTTGTGTAAGCTGTGGCTGGCTCCGTCTTTGCACTGAGGACTTGGCTGTCACTGATGCAGCAACACTGTGGGGGACGAGGTTCAGGTTGGCCAAGTGCACAGCTTTGGGCAGGAGGTTGGCAGGGGCCAGGGTGGATGCCTGCAGTGCTGTGCTCTGTTGCTTCTTGCCTGTCTGTGAGCCTGGGGCAGCCCCCTTTGGGACCTGGGGCCCAGAACTGCAGCAGGGAGATGAAGAGTCACTGGCCTTTGTCAATGCTCTCGTCCCCCTTTCCTGGCCCCCCCTGGGGGCCTCCCTGAATTTGGTGCCTGCCCCTCAGGAAAGTGCTCTTCCACAGGCACCTCATCCCCTGGCACCTCGCTTGGGGCCTCGGCAAATGGCGCTCCCTGAGGTGACCCAACAGGGGACCTTACTTGGATCATCAGGATCTGGCAGGATCCTTGTGACAGTCCGTTGATTTCCCCTGATGATGTCTTAATGGTTTTGATTCTCACCTTTGGGATTGCTGGGTGGGGAGCCTGGCAGCCCACAAGACGGTGAGCCTTTGCTGCTCTGTCCACTGCAGATGCTACGAGGGCTGTCCGATGGCTTGATACTTTTTCTAGTGGCCTCCAGAGGGCTCCGGGGGACTCCTTTGGTGACTTGGGCATTTTGGGCTACCCTTTAAGAACCCTCTTTAGCGGTGCCCTGAGAGATCACTTTGTGTGGCCAGGCTGATCCTCCTTAGTGACACAGCCACTCTTTTGGCCTGCAAGGCCACCAAGGCTGCCACACAAGAGGACAGCTTGGGAATGAGCTGGCTTTAGACAGCTGCCTAGGGGGGGACTGATGAGCAGGTACCAAGCTCCCGGGCAAGCCCCTTGGACCTCTCCGATACTGGTTGCTAGGATGGGCTGTTGACTCCAAAGCCTTCCCAAAGAACTGAGTGGCATCCGGATCCTTGTGAGGTTCCTACTGCGTTCTGCCCACCTCGCTCGTGTTCCTGCTGGCTCCCCAAGGGCAGGGGTTCTGGCTTGGGTTTCTTTCTTACAAAAATGATCAACATATGGTAGCTCGGAACCGGAACTTAGCCAGAGCCTCCAGGCACTGGGCCCCCTGCAGCCCCGCACCCAAGAGCGGGTGGGAAATAACTGTCAGAGTGTTTGGGCTTTATCCGAATCCGTTATCCTTTGATGGGATCCTCCGGTTCTGGGCTGGAGATTGGACTGAACTGGTTGAAGGTGGGTAATGGCCTGATTGGGAGCTCCACGTTTGCCAGGGAACTCCTGGCACTGTCTCCATTCATAAAAGTAGAATCAAATTTCCCACAGTTGTGGGGATCTGGAGGCAGATCTGAGCACCGGAATCCTTGTGGTAGGAACTGGGAGTAATGTGGTCTTTCTCTGCTTCAAAATGACTCCTGGCGCTGGTGTTCTTGACAATGACACTCACGGCGGCACATCAGGGGCTGTCCTGAGTGAGACAAGGACATCACTTTCATCCATTACATATGCCTGGAGGTTTGAGGGGACTCTCATTCTCCTCACTGGGTGTCTGGATGGCCTCCCTTGGCATCAAGGCTGGTGGGGTCTGGGAATGTCAAAGGCACCAGAAGGTCCATCAAAAATCTGGGGTTTTATATCCCCCATGGCTGGATGCTGGCAAGGGCTATAACAGAAACAGAGAACAGAATCAGTGACCACCAGGGTCCCACTGGACCATCTTTACTACACACCCATCAAACTAATGCACACACAGCCAGGACACCCATGCAAAACCCCACATACTATGACAGGAAGCCACCCACCTCAGTTTTACCCCAACAGGTTTCTAAAATGCTGGAGAGGTGGGGGCAGAGATGGAAAGAGTAGTGAGATGTAGCGACAAGCCTGCTTGGATGATCTTAAACCTCAGTACCTGGAAATTGACAGCTAGTTATAAAGCCACAAAGAATACGCTCCTACCATACTCCCCCAGCTTCTCAGGGAACCTCATCCCTCCACAATCATGTGCACTAGCAAAAAGCCACTCAGCACTTCCAGCCTTTAGAAAACTACTGATTAATACATGGAACCTGGCTATAACTTCTTCTGCTAATTTACTCATAGTAATTACTCACTAACTTTATATAACTTTGGGGGTTTTTGCTGCATAAATTCAATCAAATCCAAAATGATTTGCTATTTGTGTTGTCTCATTAATAAACTCTAGAAAATTATACCATCCCTAGGTATTTTTTCTCTGTTCAGCAGACACACTTGATTCCTTTTCATCCTAAAACTGTTACCAGTTGGTAAATGCTCCTCCATTAAACCTGAGGAGCAAGGTGACTTGCAAAGTACCAACAGTTATCAAATTGGTCAGTTGACAATTTGGGGGAAGCCTAAATTCTATTTTGACTTAATATACAAAGAACAAGATAATAATTCTATTTCAACTTCATGCACCTGTTTCCTTCATGATCTGGGGAAGCAGAGCTACAGAACTACTGCAACAGGGGAAACACAAGGCCCTAGAGAGACCTTCCATTAGGAAATTCTCATAAAACTCACACTTAAGATGAAACATGAAACTGGCTGGCTCAAACCTGCTGGAGGGAGAAGAAAAACCTCACCATCTCCCTTTAAATCCTGGATCTGCTTCAGCATTCCAGGGCCTTTACTGGCTTATGTGTTTCTTACGTCACATTCATGTTGAAAACCCTTCTGGATGCAGACTGGCACAATTCTTTTAGAAAGCAGTATGGTAGCTTCACAGAACCAGAAAGTGGCAAACTTTAGGTCCAGGAACCCCACTTCCAGAAATTTATCCTAAGAACAAAATTCTCAAAACTATATGCAAAATTATATGTTACAGCATTATTTAAAAGCACAAAAGAGAGAGAGACACACACAAAGAATTTAAATGTCTTAAAACCAAAAAAAAAAAAAAAAAAAACTTGATAGGCTGTAATGCAGTCATTAAAAATTCTCATTATGGGCCGGGCGTGGTGGCTCTTGCCTGTAATCCCAGCATTTTGGAAGGCTGAGGTAGGCAGATAGCTTGAGGTCAGGAGTTCAAGACCAGCCTGGCCACCATGGTGAAACCCTGTCTCTACTAAAAATACAAAAATTAGCCAGGTGTGGTGGTGGGCGCCTGTAATCCCAGCTACTCCGGAGGCTAAGGCAGGAGAATCACTTGATCCCAGGAGGCAGAGGTTGCCATGAGTCAAGACTGCACCACTGCACCCCAGCCTGGGCGACAGAGTGAGACTCCATCTCTAAATAAATAAATAAATAAATAAATAAATAAGAAATTTTTAAAAATTCTCATTATTAAATCTATATAGCAACCAGGAAAATTACTTATAATGTCAAGTTTAAAAGACTAATACAAAATGTTGTCAGACTATAACAATGTAAAATTATGCATGCATTTAAGCCAAGATTTAAAAAAAAATGAAAATGATTATGTGCAGAGTAGTGGAATTACTATTGGGTTAGTTTTCAAAACTTTTTTAGGGGCTGATAGACTGCTTTTGTAATTTTAAAGGGAAAATAACAACAATAACAACAAAAACCCACTCAGAACCACAGGGCAGCAGGTGGCATAGCAGAGGTATATCTCTTACCACCCCATGGGATCAACAGGTTTCCAGCTTTGGTTTCTTGCCCCCCTCCCAACTCCCAGCAAAACACATCTGCCTGCATAAGAGTTTTCACAGAAAATGAAAATTATACTCCCTTCCATTGGGAAGATATCTAATTATGGTAATAATAAAGTGCAATACCAATTACCTAAACATGGGTTGGCAGAATACACCACTGGAATGAGATACAAAGTTTTGAACAGAACAAATGTTTGTCTCTTGGAGTAGGAGGTGTTGGAACCCATAAACAAGAGGAACATACCCGATGTCACTGAAAGCAGTGGGTACTCAATACCAAGTGACTTACTATGCAGGGTGATCATAACTATAAGGAAACACCTGCATGATATTTGCTTTATAAGCTTCTTTTTTATTTCTTTTTTGTTCTTTCTTTCTCTTAAATGTCTAGGAAAGGCCAGGCACAGTGGCTCACTCCTGTAATCCCAGCACTTTCGGAGGCCGAGGCAGGTGGATCACCTGAGGTCAGGAGTTCGAGACCAGCCTGGCCAACACAGTGAAATCTCGTCTCTACTAAAACTACAAAAATTAGTTGGGACATGCCTGTAGTCCCAGCTACCTGGGAGGCTGAAGCAGGAGAATCACTTGAACCCAGGAGGAGAAGGGTGCAGTGAGTCGAGATCTTGCCACTGCACTCCAGCCTGGGCAACAGACTGAGACTCCATCTCAAAAAAACAAAACAAAACTGTCTAGGAAAAAAAAGATTGAGGGGAAAGGGCAGAATAGATTTCCCAGCTCTCATTAAGGAGATGGAGAAAGCACGTGGGAGAAGAGGAGGAGAAGCTGATTGTGTGTATAAGGATTAGCTGGGAGTCTGCTATTATCTAATATGAAGTTGCAGAGGCTTGAAGCAGAGAAAGATTACATCAGAAGTAAAGCTCTCCTCATAGAGAAATCTCAGGGATTGACTGAGAATGGTCAGAAGTAAATCTTTTGCTGGAAAATCAGGGCTAGTAAATGGTGTGAGAGCTCAATATTAGCAGCAGAAAAAAAACTTTATAGAGATTTTAGGTCAGGCACAGTAGCTCACACCTGTAATCTTAGCACTTTGGGAGGCCAAGGGAGGAAGATCACTTGAGCCCAGGAGTTTGAGAGTAGCCGGGGAACACAGTGAGACCCTATTTTTAAGAAGAATAAATGTTTTAAATGCCAAAGCTGAAAGCCTTTAAAAGCCAAAGATCACATCCTGTTTTCTATTTAGCCCCAGTAAGAAAAACCAAAAACAGCAGCAATCAATAACTGTGAATAAGGTACTCTACCGTGTACCTACATGTTTATATTTACTTGAACCTTGCTCTAAAGCATCACATTGTTTTTAAATAGAAATTAATCAAAATGTACCCTGTTACAAAGCAAAAGAAGAAACTGTAAAGAAAAAACCAATAAAAAAGTTCTATTTACCAAAAACCTGCCAGCACAAAGTTAAAAGGCAAACAACAAATCAAAAGGAATATTTGCAACATATAATTATCATTGATATCTTAACTAAGACATAAAAAGCCCTTATAAAGAGACCTCCTCTTTTGGCTTTGGAGCCCCCCTCCATCTGTCTCTGTACAAGGGAGTTTCTTCCTTCTGTCTTCTCCCTTCCTTCTTGCCTATTAAATGCTCCACTCCTTAAAACCACTCCACGTTGTGTCCGTGTCGTTTTCTCTAAACCAGCATGAGGACCAAGAACCCTGGTGTTCCTCCACTCATTAGAGCTGTATCATTTTGATGCATGGGCCAGGAAAGGAAATTCAATCATCAGACTGCAATCAAACTCCAAATGGTGCTATAAACTGAACCACACATGGACACGCCATCTTCTGAGGAGTCTTAGACCAACCCCAGGAGGAGCCCTAGCTGCTGTTCCCCATTTGACGCCCCTTTTCAGCAGGAAGTAGCCAGAAAAGAGTCGTCGTCCAAAATCCCCTAACAGAGTTAGTATGGCATCTCCACAGTGGGGGAGTGTTGTAAGAAAAGGGGTCACTGGGAAGTTTTAAAGCATCTCTGGAAAAGTTTCTTATAAAGCCCGGGCTCTTAGAGCCAGGCCAGCAACCTTTGATATGCAAGTCGGCCATTAGAAACTGGGTCCACCCAAACATGGAGATTCCTGTAGCCTTCTTGCCCTTTCCCTACAAGTTCCTGGCAACATGGCCACCCCCACATATCCTCACGTGTGTAGAACCTCATGGCACCATGCATTTGTATATTAAAAGACGAGGGTGGGAGGGCCAGCTTTTTCTCTACGTGAATGACATGACTAGTCAAACCAATCCTCTGAGCCCTATGCAAATCAAACACCGCCTCCTCCAGCCTCTGCATATATACCTGACTGGTATCCGTGGCCAGTGGGGACCTCCTTTTTCGGCTTTGGAGCCCCACCCCGTCTCTGTACAGGGGAGCGTCTTCCTTCTGTCTTCTCCCTTCCTTCTTGCCTATTAAACTCTCCGCTCCTTAAAACAAAAACAAAAACAAAAAGCCCTTACAAAGCAATAAGTAAAAGATGAGCAACCCATTAGAAAAATGAGTGAGGGTGATGAGCAGGCAATTAAAAGAGGAAAGACAAATGGACAGACTAGAAAAAATACTCCAGAATGGAGTTAGGTTACAAGAATATTCCAAATGTTAAAAGTATCTCGGCTGGGAGTGGTGGCTCATGCCTGTAATCCCAGCACTTTGGGAAGCCGAGGTGGGCGGATCATGAGGTCGGGAGATCAAGACCATCCTGGCTAACACAGTGAAACCCTGTGTCTACTAGAAATACAAAAAAATTAGCTGGGCGTGGTGGCAGGTGCCTGTAGTCCCAGCTACTCATGAGGCTGAGGCAGGAGAATGGCGTGAAACCAGAGGCGGAGGTTGCAGTGAGCCAAGATCGTGCCACTGCACTCCAGTCTGGGCGACAGAGCTAGACTCCGTTTCAAAAAAAAAAAAAAATAGTATCTCAACAGATGAAATTATTTTCTCTTTTGTTTATCTTCATTTTAAAATCATTCAAACTATTTGTTTCAAATTGCATTACTTACATAACTTATTTTTAGCACTTTGGTGGGAGGCCAAGGTGGGATGATCGCTTGAGCCTAGGAGTTCAAGTAACATAGGCAACATAGTGAGACCCCATGTCTCACTGAACGAGCTAGATAGATCCAGACCTGGTGAGCTCACTGAGTGATCTAGAGTGGCCTAGGCAAGGCAGGATCACTGGTTTGGAAGCTGGGAGTAAATTTCACTCAAAGGTGAGATAATGGAATTTGCAACAATATGAACAGTACCCTTGGGGGTAAAGAACAACTCCAAGACTGGCAGACTGACGACTATACTATCTCTCAGAATAAGTTTCTACCTAGGGAATATCTGGAAATATTTTTTAAAGATGAACATAAATCCTATTGTTTATCACAGGGTCTACTAGTTTGCCCAGGAAATTTTACCAAACATTTAAGTGAACATATCAACTAGATGTGGGTAAGGAGCATCTTAGTTTTGAAAGGGCCTCAGCATGCCAAATCACCCTGTTGGAATTATTTGAGGGTATAAAAACAATATGATTCGGCTGGGCACAGTGGCTCACGCCCGTAATCCCAGCACTTCAGGAGGCTGAGGTGGGCAGATCACTTGAGGTCAGTTCGAGACCAGACTGGCCAACATAGTGAAACCCATCTCTACTAAAAATACAAAAATTAGCCGGGAATGGTGGTGCGCACCTGTAAATCCAGCTACTCGGGAGGCTGACGCAGGAGAACCTCTTGAATCCAGGAGGTGGAGGTTGCAATGAGCTGAGATTGCGTCACTGCACTCCAGCCTGGGCAACAGAGCGAGACTCCGTCTCAAACAACAATAACAACAACAACAACAACAACAAAACCCGGTATGATTGGCTGGATACAGTGGCTCATGACTGTAATTCAGCACTTTGGGAGGTTGAGGCAGGTGGATCCCTTGAGGTCAAGAGTTCGAGACCAGCCTGGCCAACATGGTGAAACCCTGTCTCTACCAAAAATACAAAAATTAGCCAGCTATGGTGGCAGATGCCTGTAGTCTCAGCTACTTAGGAGGCTGAGGCAGGAGAATCACTTGAACCTGGGAAGCAGAGGTTGCAGTAAGCCAATATTGCGCCACTGCACTCCAGCCCAGGTGGCAGAACGAGACCCTATCTTAGGAAAAGAAAAAACAGTGGCCAGGTGCTGTGGCTCATGCCTGTAATCTCAGCACTTTGGGAGGCCAAGGCGGGTGGATTGCCTGAAGTCAGGAGTTCGAGACCAGCCTGACCAACATGGCAAAATCCTGTCTCTACTAAAAATACAAAACCTAGCCGGGCATGGTGGCACACACCTGTAATCTCAGCTAGGGGCAGGAGAATTGCTTGAACCTGGGAGGCAGAGGTTACAGTGAGCTGAGATGGCATCATTGCACTCCAGCCTAAGCAACAGAGTGAGGACTCTGTCTCAAAGAAAAAAAAAAAAGTATGATTATATATAATTATGGCAGAACTAGTAGACTAGTAGACAGAATTTCTACAGACTTTAAATACTAAGATCCCACCAAAAAACAAAAAAAAAAAACAGAACAAAATAACAACTGACTTCCATAAAACTTGGGTGAAGGTATGTTGTCTGTGTGCATCCGTATATATGTCCTCATGTAATTCTCATTCATGGGGAAATATAACCAGTAGAGTTTTTAACCCATTGACTAGTTTTGGACTAGAGCTTTATGCTTTCATAAATTACCTAGAATGGTGGTTTCCAACCCATAAGGGAACCCAGCTTCACATCCACATATGTGTTCTCAAGGACCAGCCATTAGACACACCACTACCGAATAATGACTCATGAAAAATTTATTTTAAAAAGGAAGTCTTCATAATTATATAAATGCTTTGGGACCCGATAATCTAGCAGAAGAATGTTAGGATGTAAGTTTCATGAAGGAAGAGGCTTATCTATTTCACTCATCACTGGATTTCCCATTAGGTACTCAATAAATATTTGTAGAAGCAATAAAGTAAAACCTTCAAGTTTGCAAATGGCCTTAAAGCTGTTCCTAATCAAAACGCAAAATTAAAAGACAGGTTCTCACGAGGCTGTATAAATAGGCAAAATTACAGCAAGTCACCATCAGTGAAGGCAAATGTGAAGGAACATTCAGGGAAAAGTAATACCAATTATACTTCTAGAATAATGGATTTAAGCTACACTGTTCAATCAGCTTAGACTGTTCCCTTAAGATACCACATTGCATGTTTGATCACAAAAAGTCCAGAAAATGCTGGGCATTATCAGAAAGAACACTGTAAGCAAATTAGAACTTGTGATCCTGCCCTTATTCAAAACCACTCTGTGTCTGTAGCTACATGTGCTGTGCAGTTTGGGTTCCCTATACCTCAAGAAAAACATACCAGAGTTGGAAGAGGTCCTGAGAAATCTCAGAGATTGAAGTTATAAAGTAAATGAAAGGGCTTTCTAATGAGAGCCTAAAAATTAGAGCTCTATTTTTTTTTCTGGAGAAATGAAAATTTAGGAGAAAGGAGAAAGTATAACTAAATTATAGGTTTGTTCATCAAACCTCATAATACTAGAGAGAAGAGGGCAGTATTTTGAAGTTTGAAATAAAATATGTACTGGGCTTGGACATTCCCAGGGTGCTCTGTAGATCTTCACCCCTGGATGGGGACAAGGCAGGGCCCCTCTCTGAACTGACCTTTTTATTAGGAGAATTAAACCCCTGGTGGGTGGTGACTTGTTAAAAAAAGAAATAAAAGATGTAGACAAAAGATGATTTTATCTATTGTCAGAAAATATCCTGAATTATCACAGGTACAAAAATATATAAATGTAGTAACATTCACATATTCAAACCTAAAAATAAAAAAGGTTCTGAGGAACTAAGAACAAGGACTTAACATTGAACCCATGAGCTTTTCCCCTCTGCAACAAAGCCTTCAAATTTCAAGTAACACTAAACTTTGTTATCTGTTACTTCAGCAATGCTAAGTTCAGTAATAGTAGATTAATAAAAGTTCAGTAACAAGACATTAAGGAGGCAGAGGCACTCCAAAATGCATTAAGAAAAATCTGATCTCTAGTCAATATATTCTGTTTAATAAGACAAGGAAGCAAATAAAATGTTGTCGATTTATAAAATGAAAGTGAAAGGCAGCATGATTTAAGGAACACTGAACTGTGAGACAAAAACAAAACAAGTTTTCTTGAATTTGTCATTGTTCATTGTATTAGGACTGGAAGGAAAGACGGATGGATGTTTTACAACCTGTGGGTGAACTCTCAACCCTGCTCCCCCACATGACTGACGATGGCTTAAATACTGGTATCTGTGTTGCATTATTGTTTGTAATTGTTAAGAGGTTTTATTTTTTTGTTTGTTTGCTTTGAGACAGGGTCTCACTCTGTCGCCCAGGCTGGAGTACAATGGTGTGATCATAGCTCACTTCAGCCTCCACCTCCTGGGCTCAAGTGATCCTCCCGCCTCAGGCTCCTGAGTAGTTGGGGTTGCAGGCATGCACCACCATGCCTGGCCAGTTCTTTTAATTTTGTAGAGACAGGGTCTCCCTAGGTTGTACCAGGAATGGAAGCAGACAAGGGGAAAGTCAGAATGAGCAAACAAGTTCAAGAGTAAGCTGCTGCTCCCAAGATGTACAGAGCCTCTGCCTGAACTCGAGCAGGAACATTAATCATCGAGACACTGCTTTCATGGGTGGTAGCGAAGGGAACTCAGTGAAACTTCAGTAGGATCAGAGGACACAGAAAAAAAGAGCCTCAGAACAAAACCCCAGATTGGGAATGGTATAGCTAAAAGAATACGGAATTGTGACCACATGGAATTGGCTTTCACTCCTATGGTATCAATAATTACTTGTGTGAAGACCCTGGGTAGGCATTGATTTAGTATGTAAAATTAAACTAACTTTAAAGATCTCTGAGTCCTTGAACAGGCTAGGCTACAATGGCTGGGCAAATTAATCTAGAACTTAACGGATTTCTACATAAAAATTAACTGCTAAGGTGGACAAGCAGACTCCATAGCATATACATCTCACTGGCCTCTTGAATACACATCTGAGGCCTGATTATAGGTCTATGTCACTCCAAGTGTCAGATGTTCTGAGTCAGTCAATGGCCAATGTTTCATTTTATGAGACACCTGCTGTTCAAGCCAGCAGCAAAAAATGGCCCAAAGAGATTCTCAGCAGTACATAAGAAACAGCTGCTCAGGCAAAAAAAAAAAAAAAAAAAAAAAAAAAAAAAACCTTTTTTACTTGTCTTTCCTCCACTTAGTGTAGCCCCTCTAATGCACATGTTGCCATACAATTTGCTGTGAAACATACATCTGATCACCAAGATGTCCTGTTCAAAATCTCCATGGTGTTCAGGATGGAGCTCAAACCCTTCAGCCTCACATGGAGGATTCATTCCAATGTGGTCTCTGCCCCTCTCCAGCAACTTGTCAGGATGCCTTTCATTCTGACCCCAGTGGTGGTTATCTCACACTCTCTCATGCCTCTGTGCCAGGGTTTGAGCTATCCGCCTGACTAGAGAAGAATACCTGATACCCCAACCCACCAGGGCCCCAAACACAAACCTGCCTAAGAACTCCTCATCCCCAAGTTTCGGCTCCAGGGTCCCCTTCTGATGCCTTCTGAGTGCTGCAACTCCAGTCCACTGCCCTCCTCCTGCTCCACTTTTCTCCTGACACCCAGGCCTCTCTTCCTCTGTGGCAGCACTTCTCACAGGGGGTTGGAATCATTTGTTTTCTCGTCACTCTTTCCCATCAGTATGTGAGCCTCTCCTGTGTTGGGGTCATGTCTTTCCCCTCTATTTCCGTGACCTAACACACCTGGCTCCCCATGGCAGGTGAGTTGTCACTGCTCCCACTGCTCCCAGAGCCATTCCTGGATGTCTCTTCAATCCCCTGGCTGATGTACCTGCCCCTGCTTGCCCTGTGCAAGGTGTCCTTCGCCCAGATGCAGCTTCTCCTCTCTTCCTGCCATGCCTTTTCCACGCCAACTGAAGATTTCAAGGACAGAATTATATTGCAAACATTCTAACAAGACTCATAAGATGTTAAAGCCGAAGGGGCCCTTAGAAATTATCTGGTCCAGGGGCTTCCAAATGCCTGTCTGAAGGCTGCTGGTGGACGGACTGCAAAAGAGTAACATGGGGAATGACTTAACAATACAGACACACAGGCTCCACCATGAAAATTCTGATTCAATAGGTCTAGGATGGATCCCTGCTTTTGGGGTTTGTTTTTAAAGCTTCCCAGGTAATTCTAGTGCACTGGTCTAGTCCAAACTCTTCATTTTTTAAACATGGAGAACTGAGGCTCAGAGAGGGGAACCGTCACCAAATGCTAAGACTTATGACTGGCACTGAAGGCACAAAGCTGAAGGCCCAGACCCTGCTCTTGAGCACCTACACATACATAATCCACTGGAAACATCTTTGGGCACCACTGAGGCTCATCAAGGGCACAGAATTCCTACAGAAGTCACCTCACTCTCCCTTTTGCTCCCTTTTGCTTTATTTATTCTTCCTCACATCATAATTTTCTACCTTTACTGTAGTTTACTGAACATTTCAGTAAAGTGTTCTCTTTCCTGCTATTTTATAAGCCCCTCAGTAGACACTCACTAAATTATGATTTCTAGATTTGGATCTCTACTTGGATATCTAATAGGCACCTCAGATCTACTCTGTCTAAAATCTAGCTCTTGATTTCCTCCTATAGCCTTCCCCATTTCAGTAAATGAAAATGCCATTCTTCCAGCTGCTTAGGCTTAAACCTCTCTTTCTTTCACACCCTTCATCCAATCCACAAGCATATCCTGTCAGCACAACCTTCAAAATATATTCAAGTCCAGCCATTTCTCACTACCTCTACCATCATCTCTCTCCTGTGTTCCCACAAAAGCCTGCCAATTGATATCCTTGCTTCCACCCTTGCCTCTACTAGTCATTCCCAACACAGCAGCTAGAGTATTGCTTTTGAAACGTACATTGCCACTGGGCACAGTGGTCCATGCCTGTAGTACCAGCTACTCAGGAGGCTGAGGTAGGAGGATCACTTGAGCCCAGGAATTTGAGGCTGCAGTGAGCCAGGAATGCACCTGAGGATAGCCACTGCACTCCAGCCTAGGCAACACAATGAGATCCCATCTCAAAAAATAAGATAATTTGTTTTCAAATTTTTTATTATACTTTAAGTTCTAGGGTACATGTGCACAACGGGCAGGTTTGTTACATATGTATACATGTGCCATGTTGGTGTGCTGCACACATTAACTCGTCATTTACATTAGGTATATCTCCTAATGCTATCCCTCCCCCCTCCCCCCT
>NW_016807971.1:394180-428916 GCF_001698545.2 Rhinopithecus bieti
CTCCCCCCACCCCATAACAGGCCCCGGTGTGCGATGTTCCCCTTCCTGTGTCCAAGTGTTCTCAATGTTCAATTCCCACCTATGAGTGAGAACAATTTTAAAATGTTAAAGCACACATCACATCATGTCCCTACTCTCTTCAAAACCCTTCAACACCATCCCATCTCCCTCAGAGTGAAACCCCATCTTTCCCACAGCCTCCACAGCCGGGATGAAGGCACCGCCCCCGTCTCCTATGCCTCTCTCTCACCCAGTCTGTCCGGGCATACAAAGGCCTCCTTACATTCTTCAGGCATGCTGGTCATGCTCCATCCCGAGCCTCTGCAGTCACCATTCCCTCTGCTTGAAACATTCTCCCACCAGATCTCGGTGGGCTCACTTCCTCACTTCTTCAGGCCTTTAATCCAATGTCCCTTTGTCAGGAGCCTTCCATGACCATTCTACATGAGATACCAATCTCCAACCCCACCATCAATCTTTATCCCTTTACACTGCTTTATTTTCTTCCCAGCACTTATCACCACCCAGTATATATTATATAATTGTTCATTACCTTATTGTCTTTTTGTAAATTCCAGTGTGTTTACAGGAAGGTAATCCACCATTAGAAAGGAGGAACAGGCCAGGTGCAGTGGCTCAAGCCTATATTCCCAGCACTTCGGGAGGCTGAGGTGGGCTGATCATCTGAGGTCAGGAGTTCGAGACCAGCCTGACCAACATGGTGAAACCCCATCTCTACTAAAATACAAAATTAGCCAGGCATGGTGGTGGGCACCTGTAATCCCAGCTACTCAGGAGGCTGAGGCAGGAGAATTGCTTGAACCCAGGAAGTGGAGGTTGCAGTGAGCTGAGATCATGCTATTGCACTCTAGCCTAGGCAACAGTCTCAAAAAAAAGAAAGAAAGGAAGAGGAACAATTTGACAAGCTCATTTGTCCAGAGTTAAGATTGTTCAAGATAGTCACAGATTCCCAGGTGGGTTTATTATGAATCAAACATTTTGCAAATATGTAAATTTTTGTTTCACTTCTTAAAATTTTAGAGAGACCTTCAGTGGTCATAGGACTTTGCCAGTGGGAAGGGGTCTACCTAAAGTGCCCTTGTCTATGAATCCTGGATCCCTGTAATGGCTGATTAAATTAAATATTTTATCAGTGGGGAGTGCCTATTGGCCAATGTCCCATAAGGTCATTTGTGTTGAGGATGGGATCAGTGTGACACCAGAGGAAAGAAAAGGCTAGCTCTGAGAACCATAGGGAAGAGGTAGGTACAGGGTGGGCCCAAGTCTTAAGAAAAAAAGACACAAAAGGCTGGGCACAGTGGCTCACGCCTGTACTCCCAGCACTTTGGGAGGCTGAGGCAGGTGGATCACTTGAGGTCAGGAGTATGAGACCAGCCTGGCTAACATGATGAAACCTTGTCTCTACTAAAAATACAAAAATTAGCCAGGTGTGGTGGTGCACGCCTGTAATCCCAGCTACTCAGGAGGCTAAGGCAGGAGAATCGCTTGAACCCAGGAGGCAGAGGTTGTAGTGAGCTGGGATAGCGCCACTGCACTCCAGCCTCAAGCCTGGGCGACAGAGCACAACTGTCTCAAAAAAAAAAAAGAAAAAAGAAAAAAGAAAGAAAAGAAAAAGAAAAGGAAAGAAGATAAGAAGATACTGGCTAGGCACTATGGCTCGTGCCTGTAAGCCCAAGCAAGAGGCTGAGGCAGGTAGATCATTTGAGGCCAGGAGTTCAATACAAGCTGGGCAACATGGCAAAACCCCATCTCCACCAAAAAGAAAAAATTAAAATTAAAATTAGCTAGGAGTGGTGGCACATGTCTGTAGTCCCAGCTACTCAAGAGGCTGAGGTGGGAGGATTGCTTGAGCCTGGGAGGTTGAGGCTGCAGTGAGCTGTGATTGCACCACTGCACTCCAGGGTAAGTGACACAGCAAAACCCTATCAAAAAAAAAAAAAAAGAAAGAAAGAAAAAGAAAGAAAGAAAGAAAAGAAAAGAAATCTAAAAAAAGAAAATACAACTCTGAACAAACTGAAATACCATTGAATTGTACACTTTAAATGGGTAAATTGTATGGCATGTGAATTATATCTCTATAAAGGTGCTATCTTTTTTAAAAGATAGAAAAAGAACTGGAGGGAGCTAGGATTATAGAAGACAATAAAACTGACTGGGACAAGTAGAAACTAGGCATAGACAGCAACTGCAGTTTACACAGAGCTGACAATTTAGATACAAACTGATACTTTGTAACCTGTACCCCCTTTACCTTCCCTTATTTGCAAACAGATCTCAGCAATAACCTGGCACCACACTTTGTTAGAAGGAAACAGGACCCAGAGATTTGAGAAAAAGGGGGACAGGACTCCTCTTGTTCACACACCATCCTGGCGTGTTCCTCCCAGTGAACTTTGTAAATGCATCGTCTCTTGGTAGTGGGGGACCCTAAATTTAAGCAAGAAGCCAGCAGCCTCAGACCTGCTGTGAACCAAGCCTCAACTCCCGATGCAAAGGACCCTAGAAAACAGTGTTGGCCGGGCACGGTGGCTCGCACCTGTAATCTTAGCACTTTGGGAGGCCGAGGCGGGTGGATCACCTGAGCTCAGGAGTTTGAGACCACCCAGGGCAACATGGTGAAACTAAAAACACAAACGATCTCTATGAAAGATACAAAAAAATTAACCGGGTATGGTGGTGCATGCCTCTAGTCCCAGCTACTTGGGAGGCTGAGGCAGGACAATCACTTGAGCCCCAGAGGCGAAGGTTGCAGTTAGCCGAGATCACGCCACTGCACTCCAGCTTGGGCTATGGAATGAGACTCCATCTTGAAAAACAAAAAGAAAACAGAAAGTGGCTATTCCACAGATTCACTCTTTCTTTGGTGGTTTTGAGGGTGCCACCAGTCTCATCTACCATGGACAACCTACAGTTCCAAAGCTTCCTAAACTGACAGGTCTAGAGGGACACAAAGAGCATGCTATTTACTCTTAGAGGCATCTCTATGGTTGCCTTAGATCACCACAGAAGTTTAGGAGCTTGGTGAGTCAAAGAGGTGCTAAAGTTTCTCTTCCAAGTGTTCTGTTCTTATTCCCCTTTTCTCACATACACACACACACACACACACACACACACATACACACACTCTTCTCTTTCTCATCCTCTCTCCCCCTATTTCTTCCTTCAAGGTACACTTTCTCTCCCTCTCTTCTCTTCCCCTGTCCTCTCTCTCTCTGTCTCTGTCTCTCTCTCCACCCCCTGACTCTCCAGATCCTGCTCCCTCCGTCATGCCTCTTTTCCTCCCTCTTCTCTCCTTCCCCTCTCAACAGATATCTGGGTGTGCTCTTTCACCAAAACTGCTCAGACCTGAGGGAAGCCAGCCTTCAGCAGAA
Organism: Rhinopithecus bieti; assembly: GCF_001698545.2. Taxonomy (NCBI): domain Eukaryota; kingdom Metazoa; phylum Chordata; class Mammalia; order Primates; family Cercopithecidae; genus Rhinopithecus; species Rhinopithecus bieti. The sequence goes on from NW_016807971.1 coordinate 397,573, forward strand.
AAGTAGGGCCCCAGCCAAAGCAGCCTTTCACCAACAATCCAGCATGGCAATAGATCCAATATCCAGGTATTCTATATGTGCCTACTGTATGTCCCTGGTGATCCAAGGGAATGATAGGGAATAACATGACCCTATGTGCCTTTCTACGATCAGACAAATGGAATATTAAGAGCCTTCACAGAGTGAAATGTTTACAGATAAAATAGTGTGACACTTGGAATTGGCCTCAAAATAACACAGAGCAAGAGGAAGAGTGCAAGGAGGAGATATATAAATGAAACAAGATTGACCATGTAGCCAGGCATGGTGGTGTGTGCCTGTAGTCACAGCTACTCGGGAGGCTGAGGTGGGAGGACTGCTTGAACCCAGGAGGTAAAGGCTACAGTGAGCCTTGATCGCGCCACTGCACTCCAGCTTGGGTGATAGAGCGAGACCCTGTCCCAAAAAAACAAAATACTAAAAACAAAACAAAACAAAAAGATCATCAATTGATAACTACTGAATCTGAGTGAGTACACTGAGGTTTATCATATTTTTTTTCTATATTTGTACATTTCAGCACAATAGGGACCCACCCCTTGGCTAGTAGACTTTATGGGTCCAACTAAGGTAACCACCAAGATCACACACCCATCAGGATGGCTATTATTTAAAAACAAAACAAGGCCAGGCGCGGTGGCTCACACCTGTAATCCCAAAACTTTGGGAGGCTGAGGTGGGCGGATCACATGTCAAGAGATGGAGACCATCCTGGCCAACATGGTGAAACCCCGTCTCCACTAAAAATGTAAAATTTAGCTGGGTGTGGTGGCACGCACCTGTAGTCCCAGCTACTCAGGAGGCTGAGGCAGGAGAATCACTTGAACCTAGGAGGTGGAGGTTGCAGTGAGCCAAGATCACGTCACTGCACTCCAGTCTGGCAAAAGAGTTAGACTCTGTCTCAAAAGAAACAAAACAAAAAAACAAAAACCAAAACCAATAATAACAAGTGCCAGTGAGGATGTGGAGAAATCAGATTCCTTGTGCATCACTGGTGGGAATGTAAAATGGTACAGCTGCTATAGAAAGCAGTTGGCAGTTCCTTAAAAAATTAAACAGAATTACCATATGATCCAGCAATTCCACTTCTGGGTGTATATACTCAAAAGAATTAAGAGTGGGGGGACACAAGATATTTGTACACCCATGTTCATGGTAGCATTATTCGTAACACTCAGAGGTTGAAGTAACCCAAGTATCTGTCAACAGATGAAAGGATAAACAAAATGTGGTATATATATACAATGGAATATCATTCAGCTTTAAAAAGGAAGGAGATTCTGACACATGCTACAACAGACAAATATTGAATGATTCCACTTATATGAGGTCCCTAGAGTAGGCAAATTCATAGAGACAAGAAGGAGAATTGTGGTTGCCAGGGGTTAGCGGGAGAGAGAGGGGGAGTTATTGTTTAATAGGTACAGAGTTTTAGTACAAGATGATGTCAGGTTCTAGAGATGGACAGTGGTGATGCTTGCACAACAGTGAAAGTATTTAATGCCACTGAGCTGCACACTTAAAAATGGTAACTTTTGTTATATGTATTTTATTATCAAAAAAAAAAACAAAATCCAGGGAACAAAAAAATCTCATGTCTAAACTCTTGGCTTTTTAAGGCCAGCTCAGGTCAGCCTAGACATCATACCTTAGAGAGGATCTCAAAACAAGGGTGTGGCGAGCGTTGCTAGGGGAGCAGAGCTGCAGAGAAAGGAAAAACTTCTACCTAGGCACATGGTCTAGAGTCCAAACACCACCTAAGGAAAGAAGAAAAACAAAATGTTTTTTAAGTGGGTCTGAAGGTAAATGTTAGAGTAAGGAAAGATAGTTTAAAAAACTAATAATAATTCAAGTGTAAGACCCAGAGAAAAATCCCCAAACATAAATTCAAGCAGGCCACAAATGTAATCAAAGACAAAACTCTTCCCAGCTCCACGTCTGCTCCCCTCCCTCTATTATAGCCTGGTGGTTAAGAGCACAGACTCTATCTGGGTTCAAATCCTAGTTCTACTACTTACTAGCTGTGAGACCTGGGGCAAGATTCTTAATCTCTGTCTGTTTCCCCATATGTAAAATGGGCTATTATAGGGATAAAATGAGTTAATAGTTATAAAGCTCTTACAACACTGCCTTTCACATAGCAAATACATGTTTGTTAAGTATTATGCCACCAACCTCAGTGGCCAGCAAGCTTTCCCTCATAAGTTTTCAGAGTGCCCCAGAAATTGCTGGCCAGAAGCATGGAGAGAGGACAGAAAGACAAGGAAAGTAAAGCCGGGTTTAGTTTACCCCTCCACACAACTATTCCTCCAGTGCTCGGGATGCCCGCTGAAGCTGAAGAAGCAGAGGGCCAAGCAGGGGCCAGTGGGGCAGGTGAGCTGCAGAAATCATGGCGGGGGCAGATAGCGGTGTAGGAAAAGGTCAGCACCGAGCAGGTGATGAGGAGGAGGGACAAAATGAGCAAAGTCGGCAGAACCCTTTTTTTAAAACTAGGTGGTCCTCAACTGTAGCTGAACATGAGGATCACCTTGGGAACTTTGGAAGCTACTAATACTTGGCCACTACCCCCCTAAGATTCAGATTTAATTGACTAGTGTTGAGAAATACTGGTTAATAGCCCATCAACTACATATACCACAAATTACGTAATAAAAGGACTCATTCCCTGAATTTCTCATTCTGCCTGTTCTCACTCTAATCCCGCATTCCCTCACTTGACTTCATTTTTGTCCAATTTTGACAGACCAACATTTAGTTTGGATCCTAAATAGTAATACAGACAATATTAATGTAAAAATGTAGAAGGAAAGGGAAAGAAACCAATTATCTCAATTCTACAGAAAGAAACTACAGAAAACTATCCTGGAAGTTTTTCCTTTTTTTATTTGGACTTTCACATTTCAAAACATAAACTAACAAGCAGGCACTGTGCTGTCCAAATGAGGACAAAAGTTAGAGATCGGGGCCAAGGGGTGTCTTAGGTCTGTTGTCCAATAGTAAATAAATTGGGAGGTGCTCCAATGAGTATACCTGGTTATTTACTCCAGATTAACCTTGGTTCCTCTGGCCACCAGTTTCTGTTGGGTTATCCAGACAGTCTCTCTCATATGTGCAATCATGCAGTTTGGCTGCAGAATGGCTAACAAACCTGAGTGTCAGTCTTCACTACCAGGCTGCCTGCTTCTCCCAGGTCACCCTAATCACACACTGATGCTTGGATGTATAGGAATTTTACAGTTTATAACACATTCTTCACACAGCACAAGGAACTCACCAGTGAGTGAACTAAGACTGGCACTCAGGCTCCTGCCTGCCTCCAAGGACCAAGCTGCCCTTGTACTTTGAACTCTGAACAGGCAGGTCAGTTTTCACATTTCAAGTTTCCCAACACACTCATCTTCCCAAGCTGCTATGGGATAGGGCACAAATTTTCCTTCAATTTGGTATTGAGACATTCACCATAGCCCTTGCCATAATGACACACCTTAGAGTGTTGTAAGACCAAGATTAGACAATACTGCTCTAGAGCATTGTTCTAGATTAGAGCTTCTTCCATCACTAGAAAGATTCAGGACTATCGGAGCCAAAGAGACTCTAGGAAACCATTAAATTTAAACCACTTACTTTACAAGCAAGGAAACTGAGGCCCACAGAGGAGAGGTAATCAAATAAGAAAAGGGACATAAACTGAAGAGTTTTTATTACTGTGGAAGATTCCTGTTATTCCTGGCAAGGTCACAGGGCCCTTGCGTGTCCTTCCCATCAGAACAGCTGAAGTCACCTACTCACAGTTACCCATTCAAATCTCTCCACCAAATACAGGGGATACGGCTTATTTAACCCTCAGACCAGTGCTTCTCAGCCCTGGAGTGATCCTAATGCCTAACTCCAGCTCAGACCAATTAAACCAGAAATTCTAGAGGTGGAGCCACCAAAGGATCCCCAAAATCCATACCTTCCCCCATGGATTCCTTAAACCCTCTCCAGCCTGAGGAGCTTTTGCACTTGCTCTTTTCTCCAATCTGATTGCTCTTTCCTCAGATATCTGCGTGGCTCCCTCTCTCACTTCCTTCAGACCTCTGCTCAAAGGCCATTTAATCAATGAGATTTCTCTGACTTCTCAATTTAAAATAGAAAACCTACCTCCCCACCAAACCCCTCATCCATCATCCCTGCTTTATTTTTCTTCATAATACTTTTCACCATCTCTTATATTTTATCTTACTTATTATCTATAAAGGCATACAAACCAGAAGGAGCCCCATAAGAGTAAGATTTGCATTTATTTTGTTCCTTGTTATATTCCCAGTGCCTAGAATAGTGCCTGGTACATAGCAAACCATGAGATGTATATTCTAAATGAAGACATCAGGAACACAAATCTCAAAATATGACTCATACCAAAAGATCATAAAGCAGCAGCCGTTTGGTTGATTATACCAAAAACACTTCTTCACTGATCTCATCTTGGCACAACCCTTATCAAAAACAGGACAGAAGCCTAATGAAACAGAATCTATTCAGAAATACTTTCAGAAATAAGTATTTCTAGTCAATTAATCCAATCCAATGGGTTTGTTCATCAAAGACAATTTGTTCTGAGAAATAAACATACAGAAATAGAAAATGAAGTTGAAAGGTGATGGAACAAATGGCTTTCAGATACCATCTTAGCATATGTGCAGATTCAGAAGAAAGCCTGAGAGCACTGACAGCTGCACTCAGACAGGAAGAGTTTTCAGCAGACCAGAAAGAACAGACAGGCTCCTCTCCTGGGATTACAGCCCGTGAGATGAAGGTGCCATCTGGGATACTACTGCCTGCTTATCCCCAAACCCCCCAACCTGATGAACACCTTCAGCGACCTGAGGATGACCCTTCCTTTTCCTTTCTCCTACTTATAGCCCACCTGCTAACTGATTTGAAACCACTGACAACACTTTAAACTCTACCACATTGGGAGCACTGGAAGCCTTTGTCAAGGCAGCCACACAGCAAATCTCACTGATGTCATCTGTTCCATTCCATGTCTGCCGACTCCCTGTCCTTGCTCTTTCCTCGCCCTCTCTGGTCTTTCCCTACTTGGTCATCCTGCAAGTTTCTTTAAGACTAATCCTTCCCAAACACCATTTTTATCAGGTCACTTACTCTGCTCAAAAACTTCCTGGGCCGGGCGTGTTGGTTCATGCCTATAATCCCAGCACTTTGGGAGGCCAAGGTGGGTGGATCCCTGAGGTCAGGAGTTCGAGACTGGCCTGGCCAACATGGCGAAACCCCATCTCTACTAAAAATACAAAAAATTAGCCAGGCGTGGTGGCACATGCCCTGAAGCAGAATGAGTAGAAGATGTAGCTGGGAAGCAGATGATGGCAGGCCATTGCTAGGTCTTTGACTTTTACTCTAAGATGAAACGCTACAGGAGGATTTGGAGTAGAAGAATGATATGCTCAGACCAATATTTTATTTGTTGTAGGTGTTTTTTTTTGTTTGTTTTGTTTTGTTTTTACCACTTATCCTCAAATTCTATCAGACTGACATTTTAAAAGGATCACTCCCCTCTGCCTATCCATCTCAACTGTCATTAGGAAGATTACAAGAATTTCTTCTTGAATGTTCCCAACTTTTCTAAACTGAGCACATATTATTTTTTAAATGAGTGGGAAAAAAAGCAATCTCCCCAATCCTTAAAGACTTGGTTCAAAGTCCCACTCTGCCTCAAAACCCCTGTAATAGGCAGGGCTAGCCCACACCGTACCCTATTCCCCAGCCAGCAGGACCACCAAGGTGGGCCCACAGTTAGCAATGAGGTGGTACAACAACGTTCACTGCAGGAACTGATATGCGTGAATGTTTCTTTTGCTGCCCTCACTTCTCTCCTCCCATGCAGAATTGTGTCCCTTCAGACACTCTTGCCCCCAAGTGCCTGCCTGGGTCCCAGTCTTTCTCTCAGTTGACTTAATTAATTTCTGATAATTAAAGCTACTGTTTGGTGATGATGTACTAAGAGTATGACCTCTCCCAGGGGGTGTAAATAATTTAAAAAAGGACTCTAAGATGGAAATGCAAAAGCCTTAGACTCAGAGGAATGAAGCTATAATGATGGAATGACAGGCACTGGGGTTCATATTTTGTGGATAGGAGGCCAGCTTCTCCTAAAGGGTATAGCACTTAGGTAGGAAGCAGCGTCAAGGGGAGACAAGTAAAGTAATGAAAGATGAGAATACTTCATTGCCACCACCTCTCTCCTCCCAAATGGCCATTCAATACATTTTGGGTACTAGAGAATGTTCCCTAGAGGTAAACCCAGCCATCTCAGAGGTTGACCTGTATGCCAGTAACCACCACCCTCAGAAAGAAAAGCCCCTGTAAGATACTTCTGGTCTGAAAGCAAATTATTCTCTAATTGCTTTCAGTGGGGGAAATCCTGGAGGGCAAAGTTCATCTCACATGATTCTTTTATGCTCTACAGAGCACCAGCTCTGGATTGGGTCCACAGTTGCTTTTATAAGCAACTGTGGAATACCGATCTTAATTAGAATGTTTACTTATATTTAAAATCTTGAGGGTGTTCCTTTAGCAAGGCAAAGGGCATAGGGAGACTATAAGAAGAGGCTTTAAGGTAGGTATCTACTGTAACTGAATTGGCAAAAAAAAAGAGTAGAATGCTGTTGCAAAAAGGCTCCACAAAATTTTACTTATTTAGTTAGTTAGAGACAAAGTCCCACTCTGTCACCTAGGCTGGAGTGCAGAGGCATAATCATGGCTCACTGCATCCTAGACTTCCCAGCCTTGGGTGATTCTCCCACGCGAGCCTCCCAAGTAGCTGGGACTGAATACAGGTCTGTGTCACCATGCCCAGCTTTTTTTTTTCTGTATTTTCAGTAGAGATGGGGTTTTGCTATGTAGCCTAGGCTAGTCTCAAACTCCTGGGCTCAAGCGATCCACCCACCTCAGCCCCCAAAAGTGCTGGGATTACAGGTGTGAACCACCTTACCTGGCCTCCCCAAGACTTTAAATACAAGTAAACATGCTAATTAAGAATAACAGGCCAGGTGCCATGGCTCTCACCTGTAAGTCCAGCATTTTGGGATGCCAAGAGGGGCAGATCGCCTAGCTCAGGAGTTCAAGACCAGCCTGGGCAGCATAGCAAAGCCCCATCTCTACAAAAAAAAAAAAAAAAAAATTAGCTGGTATGGTGGCAAATGCCTGTGGTCCCAGCTACTTGGGTGGCTGAGGTGGGAGGATCACCTAAGCCTGGTTGGTCAAAGCTGCAGTGAGCCATGATCACGCCAATGCACTATAGTCTAGACAACAGAGTGAGACGGTCTCAAAAAAAATTTTTTTAAAAAAGGATTAATGGCTGGGCACGGTGGCTCACGCCTGTCATCCTAGCACTTTGGGAGGCCGAGGTGGGCGGATTGCCTGAGTTCAGGAGTTTGAGACCAGCCTGGGCAACACGGTGAAACCCCATCTCTACTAAAATACAAAAAAAAAAAAAAAAAAATAGCCAGACATGGCAGCGTGTGCCTGTAGTCCCAGCTACTTGGGAGGCTGAGGCAGGAGAACTGCTTGAACCCGGGAGGCAAAGGGTACAGTGAGCTGAGATCGTGCCACTGCACTCCAGCCTGGGTGACAGAGTGAGACGCCATCTCAAAAAAAAAAAAAAAAAGATGAATGAATGGCAGCCTGAATGGCAGCCAGGCACAGTGACTCACACCGTAATTGCACATTTTGGGAGGCCGAGGTGGAAGGATCGCTTCAAGCCAGGAGTCTGAGAACAGCCTGGTCAACACAGCAAGACCCTGTCTCTACAAAAGAAATAAACAAATAAAACTAATTAACCAGCATTGTGGCCCATGCCTGTAGTCCCTACTCTGGAGGCTGAAGTGCAAGGATTGTTTGAGTCCAGGAGGTCAAGACTATAATGAGCTATGAATGCACCACTGCACTCCAACTCCAGCCTGGGTGACAGTGCTGGACCCTATCTCTTGAAGAAAAAAAAAAAAGAATAATGACCATGACCAGGGACAGTGGCACACCTATAGTCCCAGCTACTGGTGAAGGTGAGGGCCACATGCTGTGGCTCATGCCTGTAATCCCAGCACTTTGGGAAGCTAAGGTGGAAGGATTATTTGAAGCCAGGAGTTTGAGACCGGCTTGGTCAATATAGTAAGACCCCACCATCGCTACAAAAATAATTTTCTTTTTTAATTGAGACAGTCTCACTCTGTCACCCGTGCCAGAGTACACTGGCACGATCTTGACTCACTGCAACCTCCAACTCCCAGGTTCAAACGATTCTCCCACCTCAGCCTCCCAATTAGTTGGGACTATAGACGCACACCACCATGGCCAGCTACTTTTTTGTATTTTTAGTACAGATGGGGTTTCACCATGTTGGCCAGGTTGGTCTCAAACTCCCGACCTCAAGTGATCCACCCACCTCGGCCTCCCAAAGTGCTGGGATTACAGAAGTGAGCCACTGTGCCCAGCAAAAAAAAAAAAAAAAAAAAAAAATGTTTAAGGGAGGATCATTTGAGCCTAGGATTTCCAATCCAGCCAGGGCAATGTAGCAAGACGCCTATCTCTTTAAAAAAATCTAATATTTTTAAGGGCCTAAAGATTTACAGCCTTAATAAAGTATTAAATGGTGAAGTAGTTTTTATAACCTCAGCCAGTTAAGTTCAAGTCTGGGAAGAATAACAGCACAAAGGCAGATAGCAGCCCAGCCACACAGACCAGAGCTTTGGCTGGGCAAGTCCAGAAAAATCTGAACTGCTCAGTGCCCACCCCGGGCCCCCTTTACTGAAAATGCCAAAGCTCTGCCTCAAATGCGTCATCAGGCCCTACAATGTCCCTGAGATGGCTTACAGTTACAATGGACACCTATCTTCAAAACCTCTCTGTGTAGTCTCACTCTGCCCTTTGGCTTGTAAAGGAATACCTTCAATTTCAGGAACTGAACTGACAAAAAAAGTAGAATGTTGTAAACTACAGCAAACTAGGGGGATAAAAGCAGAGCCAGAGTACACTCTACTGGCTCACATTGGCTCTAGCTTGCCAAGGGCAATGTGGGTAAAATGTTTCTGCATCCAAAGACTGGCTATAAGGAGCAGCCCTCCACCTTGCCCCTAGTATGAGCTAAACTCCTAAAAGTTGGGAAATCCCATGAATGCATGTGAGGGTTACACATGGGAACTCTCTCTCTTCACAGTCGCTTGATCCCCAGGTTGTAACATCAAGGCCTCTAGAATCCCCATGCTGGTGTGTGAGAGACTGAGCCCGGTGGTCCATAGGACGCAGCCCAGAGCCACACCAGAAAAGGAATGGTTTCTTTAGAAACACCCCTAAAGAAAGCAACCAACTAATGAAGCTAGAAGCCAAATCATACTCTACTCATCAGCTCCTCCCAGATGGGTGCAGCCCTGCCTCTCTGAATTCAGGGACTATCCCAATCAGAGGTGCTAGCCTAATCCACCCATTTGAATGCATATCTAACAAAAGCATCTTATCCTGAGAGTGACAGACGAGGCCAACTCCAACATCATACATCTCTATAGGGACATAGTTCTAGGCAGCTTTTGAGTTTTTGCTTTAGGGCATTCAATGTTTGTCTCCAAAATGAAACTAGGTTTACAGGATGCTTGTTTGTTTTTGTAAAGATGATATATATATGTCTGTATGAAATTCAAATGATAGGAAGAAAATATAAAGAAAAAAGTAAAAACCACCCTACCCCTCCACTCAGAGGTAAGATCTTACTGTAAACTCTGTCCTTACAGAGAAGCAAGTCTATTCTGAGTTAGACCTGGGATACAGGTCTCGTGTTCTCTGGATGAGTCTGTGGATTTATTTTAATGGAAGAGGACCCTTAATGCCACCTCTGGACTACTCAAAAAAGTTTCAGGCTGGGCACAGTGGTGACTGTTTATAGTCTCGGCTACTCAAGAGGCTAAGGCAGGAGGATTGCTTGAGCCCAGGAGTTTGAGGCTAGCCTAGGCAATATAGAGACCTCATCTCTTAAAAAAAAAAAAATTTAAAAACACTTTTTTAAAGTTTTCAAATCTCAGCCAGGTGCAGTGACTCACGCCTGTAATCCCAGCACTTTGGGAGGCCGAGGCAGGAGGATCACTTGAAGTTAGCAGTTTGAGACCAGCTTGGCCAACATGGTGAAATCCCATTTTACTAAAAAAACTAAAAAAAAAAAAAAAAAAAAAAAAATTAGCTGGGTGTGGTGATGGGTGCCTGTAGTCCCAGCTACTCGGGAGGCTGAGATCACTTAAACCTGGGAGGCGGAGGTTGCAGTGAGCTGAGATCGCACCACTGCACTCCAGCCTGGGCAACAGAGTGACACTCTGTCTTAAAAACAAAACAAAACAAAACTCAGTTTTGCAATAATCCTAGACCTCTCAAAATAAAACTTAAAGTCATGCAGTCCTCCTACCCCACCACACATACTGACTGGAGACCAGAAGTTAATCTGTTCAGCAGACATACTCCTTTTCTTCACTCAACACAGTGGCAGTTGTTCTACAATCCATCACACACATAGACATTATCACCCTTTTCATCCCCCAGAGTGTGTTGATGAGAGAAAAGGAGACACCAATACCTCCTTTTTTTTTTTTTTTTTTTTTTTTAAAGAGATGGGGTCTTTCAATGTTGCCCAGGCTGGTCTCGAGACCTGGGCTTAAGCAATTCTCCCACCTCAGCCTCCCAAAGTGCTGGGATTACAAGTGTAAACCACCATGCCAGGCCTCATCATCATCACCTTTTTTTTTGAAATGGAATCTGGCTCTGTTACCCAGGCTGGAGTGCAGTGGCATAGTCTTTGCTCACTGTAACCTTAGCCTCCCAAGCTCAAGCGATTCTCCTGCCTCAGCCTCCCAAGTAGCTGGGACTACAGATGTGTGCCACCACAATCGGCTAATTTTTGTATTTTTAGTAGAGACAGGATTTCACCATATTGGCCAGGCTGGTCTCGGACTTCTGACCTCAAGTGATCCACCCACCTCGGCCTCCCAAAGTGCTGCTGGGATTACAAGCATGAGCTACCGTGCACAGCTGCCCATTATTACCTCTTGATGTAACACTTTCAGAATTTGAAATAGAAAAGGTAAGGAACTTAACCAAAGTCACGCAGTGACTAGAGGACAGCCCATAAGTGCTGACAGCTTTGAGGAATGACTGTCGTGGCACCAAACTCGAAAGGTATTCATTAACTTTTATTTGAGCCACAAAAAGGATCAAATGTGTCATTTCAACAAACACACACACACACTTCCCCTGCTGTTAAACAAAAGCAAATGGTTGGCTGAAGTAGCACTCTGATCCTCTGAAAACATTTCCCAAAAGTAATTAGCTAATGGATATCACATCCTACACCCTTGGAGCAAGCAAAGGGAGGCTCCTGGACCAGATGCCCACAAATGAAAACACACAGATTTTGGGTACATGCAATTGCTCTATCTCAGGGACATAAACATTCAGAACTCTCTCCTATTCAAGATGTTCCTATTTTTTAAGAAAAGAAAAGTTTAAACAAATTTACATGTAAAGATAGGAATAAGGCCAGGCATGGGGACTCAAGCCTGTATCCCAGCACTTTAGGAGGCCAAGGCAGGCAAATCACTTGAGGTCAGGAGTTCAAGACCACGCTAGCTAACATGATGAAACTCCACTCTACTACAAGTACAAAAATTGGCCGGGTGTGGTGGTGCATGGTAGTCCCAGCTACTCAGGAGGCTGAGGCAGGAGAATCGCTTGAACCCGAGAGGTGGAGGTTGCAGGGAGCCAAGATGACATCACTGAACTCCAGCCTGGGCAACAGAGTGAGACTCCATCTCAAAAATAAAATAACAAAATAAATTAAATTAAAGCTCACCATGATCTGGCTGAGTGGAGGGTGGGAATTATTTTCTTTTCTGTCTCCAATGTATAGGGAAGATAAAGATCCTAAACCAGTGTCTCCTTCACATGCAGCCAAAAGCCCTCTACCCCCTCCAAGAGTTCATAGACCTCTGTTCCCAGAACAACTTCCAATGCATCTGCCCACAACCACTGCTAGCCACAATTTATCCACACTACTTAGAATCTGCATACCTTTCCATTAACCTAATTTTATGCAACACTCCTTTCTGATATTTTATTTCTGTTATTTCTCCCATTCCTTAAGTTTCACAAATACAGGATCCCACATAAACAATACAGAATCATTCATTCTATCAATTAATAATCATTGTTGACTACACTGAATAGAGCTTGAGGAAAGATTATGTTAACAGAAAGGGTTTGCTTTCATAGAGCCTGAGAAAAACAAACAGGAATTGAGGAGCAAGTGTTTGTTAGTATGTCCCAGCCCTGGCCAGAGAGCAGGGAGCAATGGCCAGAGGACAGAAACATCTGTCATTCTGCAGTTTCATTTCTCATGGTCAGTTAATATCCTAAGTTTATTCATGAGTCTCTTCCAAGTTTGGTTAGTGAGTCAGTCTCTCTAGATCCGATCAGCTCTGAGTACCCTACAAAACTAAATTTCTGGTCTACGAAGCAGAGAACCAGATCCTGAAACATAGTGATGCCCCCCAAATAAAGCCACCCCATGATAACATCTATCTCCACTCTAACTGCAACGCCTATCATGGGATGTATGTGATGTATCTAAGACTCTCTGGTAGCTCCCCATGGCTTACAGAATAAAATCCAAACTCCTTGACCTGCCTTTCACAGCCCCAAATTAGCTTTCCAGCCTCATCCCCAAACAATGAGGGCTACCATGGCTCCATGCTTTCATACCTATGACTCTATCTACCTAGAATGTTCTTTGCTCAATCTTATTTGCCTGTGAAACTCCTATTTTTCCCCCAAAGCCCAGTTCGAAAGTCACCTCCTCCCAGAAGTCTTTCCTATTTACCCAGGGATTTCATTCTTACTGTTTCAAATAGCTCTTTAACCACAACTGTGCTAGAGAACTTAAGTACACTGTAACTCATCCTTTAAAATATCTGAGCTCCACTGGATACTCTGAGCTCCTGGAAGAAATTCACTATGTATCCCACAAACATGAAACGGGAGCTTGATGTTGAATGACTGATCACATGAAACATTAAGAGACGATAAGAGGAAAAAAAAGTCCCACAAAATTCAAGAAATAAATTATCTATATATTTAATTTCATTTAAAATGACCACAATATGGCTGAGACACAATGTGAATATTTCAAATATTTAAATAATAAAACCAAAGGCCTGTCTGGTGGCTCATGTCTGCAAGACCAGCACTTTGGGAGGTGAAGGTGGGAGGATCACTTGAGGCCAGGAGTTCAAAGCCAGGCTGGGCAGCATAGTGAGACATTGTCTCTAGTTTTGTTGTTGTTGTTGTTGTTTGTTTTTTGAGATGGAGTCTCACTCTGTCACCCAGGCTGGAGTGCAGTGGCTTAATCTCAGCTCACTGCAACCTTCGCCTCCCAAGTTAAAGCAATTTTCCTGCCTCCACCTCCTGAGTAGCTGGGACTATAGGCATGTGCCATCACACTCAGCTAAGTTTTATATTTTTAGTACAGACGGGGTTTCACCATGTTGGCCAGGCTGGTCTCGAACTCCTAACCTCAGGTGATCCATCCACCTCAGTGTCTCAAAGTGCTGGGATTACAGACGTGAGCCAACACATCCAGCTTGTCTCTAGTTTAAAAAAAAAAAAAAAAACTAATAAAAATGCTTAAAATAATAAAAGCAACCAGTGCTAAACTGTTTACATGACTTAACTGTACAACAACTGTATGAGATAGGGACTTTCATCTGCACTGAAGATGAGGAAATTGAGGCACAAGAGAGGTTAAATAACTCAAGATCATTTGGTTTGCAAGTGACAGGAGCAAAATACAAACTTCAGTGGTCTGGCTCCAGAGCCAGTGGGCTCTGAATTCAGGCAGACGTGCTTTGAATCCAGGCTATGTTACAAATATGGCTTTGAATAAGTCATCCATCCCCTCTGCATTTATTTCTTTGTAAAATGGCTATGATAACCTCTTTCTCTTAGGATGTAGAGAGGACTAAGTTAAATATAATAATGTATGCAGAAGTCTTTAAAATTGGTTCTCCCACCTGGCAGGTACTCCATAAATGCTAATTCATTTTTGCCTTTCCTTCCTAAAAGCTAGATGAAGCAGACTCACAGAGGCAAAGGATCTCCCCAGACTGCTTGAGGCTTTTCAAACAGATCAGGTAGTTAAGCCACTCAACCCAGAAAGCCTTGCCTTACCTGCTTATCTCAAAAGTCCATTCCCTGCACGGGGGCTAGAGACCTTTTAAAATGTAAATGTCATGTCATTCCCTTAAACCCTTCAAAGGTTCCTAATTACACTGGAGATACAAATGAAACTAAAGAGGCAGGCATTCTGCCCCCAAGGCCCCACTGCTCTAACTTGGCCCTAGTCTCCAGACTAATCTCCCCTCTCCCTTTCCCCCTCCAGTCCCACAGGCCTCTTTCACTTCCTCCTTGCTACAGTCAGCTCCACACATGGTTAACTCTTAACCCTCCTTCAGATCTTGGCCTAAACGTCACTTCCTCAGGGAAGCCTTTCCTGAGCCCCCAACTCAAATCAGTCTCTTAACCCTCTCTTCATATTTCTCTCCTTATACTCACTATAGTTTGAATTATTAGTTTACCGCTTCCTTCAAAGTTTTACTCGAAAGACACCTTCTTAGGAAGCCTTCCCAGGCCACCCTAATAATATAAATTCAACTACCACCCCGATACGTCAGATTCTCCTTCCCTGCTTCCTTTTCCCCTTAGCATTTCACACTTTTAACAGACTATATTTTGTTATATATTTTATTTATTGTCTTCTCCCTCACTTCCATGAAAGCACAAGGGCAATCATTTTTGCGTTCTTTGTTCACTGTATCTAGAACAATGCCTAAGACATATTTGTTGACAAATATTTGTTGTTGAATAAATTTCCACGACTATTTATTTATTTTGAGATGGAGTCTCACTCTGTAGCCCAAGCTAGAGTGCAATGGCATGATCTCAGGTCACTGCAACCTCCATCTCTCAGGTTCAAGCAATTCTCGTGCCTCAGCCTCCCAAGTAGCTGGGATTACAGGCATGTGCCACCACACTCGGCTAATTTTGTATTGTTTTAGTAGAGACGGGGTTTCACCATGTTGGTCAGGCTGGTCTCAAACTCCTGACCTCAGGCACTCCACCCACCTCAGCCTCCCAAAGTGCTGGGATTACAGGCGCAAGCCACCACGCCCGGCTACGACTATTTATTGTTGACTTTCCCAATGGCTAAGAACTAAAACATGGTATCTTTCTAGCTTACCACTGTACTGCCAACATCTAGCTCAGTGCCTGGCACATAGTAAGTGCTCAGTAAAAATTTATTTAATAAATCAAAGCCACAACTAGTTGAAAAATTGGAAAATGATCAAAATGGACGCACTAACACCACACTTCTGCCTCTTTCACTGTGTAATGTAACAGTGAGGTTGAGGACACAGACTACTGAAATACCACCAAGCATCCACCAGGCCAGGAATCTGTCTGCCCACATCCTCTGCACTCTGCCATACCGTGCACTACACTGCACCCGGGACAGAAGCACCCTACAGAGGCCCTCCATGAACACAGGGTTGAACTCAAGTGGGCAAACCATAAGCCAAACACCATCTTACCCCCCAAGTCCCATTCTTCTACTGCCAGTCCTATTCTAGACTAGTCCTGGATGCCAAACATGCTTCCCCAGGTGGGCCTGTGGACTTATTCCAATCCAGAACCTTTAATGCCACCTTTGGCTTACTCAAAAAATGGTTTAAAATCCCTAAACAGCTCCAATAATGCTGCAGTTCTCAGGAGCAGGCATACCTAAGGTCATACGGACCCCTCCCCCTCACAAACGCTGATCCAAGGCCAGGAGGCCATCTGTCCAGCAGACGCTCTCCTGTCCTCCCTCAGGTCACACTGAGCCTCCCGCCAACACCCTCGTTGGCAGGAAGAGCCCTTGCAGAGAGACAATTTTCACACTGATCAACATGCCTGGTCACCCCTGAGGACCCCAACTCTGGAGCTCTAGGAATACCTGTCTGCTCCGCGAGAAACCTTCCCCAGGGTCAGAACTTGGGATCAAGGGAGGGGAGGACTGAGGGGCGCCGAAGAGGGTCGTTCCCCGAAGTGTCTGCCCCGTGACGGCGACAGCTCTCCGGGCGACGGGGACGGTCGGGCTGACAGGCCGTCCCAGGGGGAGAAAGTGGCACCGTTATCCGTGCCCGGGCGGGGGGCCGCGGGCTGTCGCCGAAGGCGGCCGCACGTCCCGCCCTGCGCGGAGGACAGTAGCGTGCCCGGCCTGCCGAGGAGAGCGGCGGTCCAGCGGCCGGAAGGGGCCGCGCCCGACGGCCGGGGCGGCGGTGGGGTGCGCCTGGCCCGCAGGCGTCGGTCGGGGGAAGTGGCTGCCGCCTCGGCGGCGGCAGGGTTTTTCCGCCAGGCTGCGGGCAGCGCCGCGGCTCCAGCTCGGGCTCGTCCCGGCTTCCGATCCTCCCAGGCCACTGGGGCTGCCCCAGGCCGCAGGCCCCGCTCGGCCCCGCTCGGCCCGCTCGGCCGGCCCCGGGGGGCTTACCTGGCGGCTACGGGGCGACTGCAGGCCCGGTCTTGGCCGCGCGCTCCCCAGCGCCGGCTGGGGAGCCACAAACATGGCGACGGCGGTGGGCGTGCGGGGCTGCGGTCCGGGGCGGAGCGGGGGCGGGACCGCTTGGTCGCGGGACCTGGCTGGGGCTTGCCGCGCGGAGGAGGCGGGGAGGCAGCGAAGGCGATCGGACCTGGGCACGGCCAGGACGGTGCGGCTTGAGGGGCTGCCCCGGCCTGGGCCCGGCCTCGCCCTCCCGCCTCCCGCCCGAGGCGGGCTGCGCGGCGCAAGCCAGGCGACAGCGACGACGGCGGCGGCGGGTAGGGCGGGGGACGGCGGCGCTCAGGGTTGGATCCCCGACCCCGAGCGTCCCCCGCCCGGCTCCAGTCCCCTCCACCCCCGCTAGGCACCCTGTGCGGTCCGGCAGGCAGCCGCTCCCTGCGACCTGAGCCTCTTGTCCTCTGACGCGCCTCGGGGCAGGGGCCGAGGCTGCCCACTAAAGGAACAGGATCTGCCTACGCAGCTGTCTTGCCGGCAAAGAGCGCCCAGGACCAGGGACTGCGTCCTCTTCACTGAGACCTGGCGCATAGTGGGGCCTAGTCGAGGCTGTTAAGTGAAAGGAAGCAGGGGTGGCGTGGGCCTGGCTCTCAGGTGCGCTCTAAGTGTTTGGTCATACAAGGACATTCGCGCAGGCTTGGAGGTGCCGGGCACTCTGACATGCTGCCACTGGGGTAACCGAGGGACGCGCGGCAGACAGAGATGGAGGACTGGCAACGGGTGCCTCAAAGAGGTAGACTGGGAGATCTCTCAGGGTTACTGGGGAAGTGTTGACTGTGCAGGGTGAGAACTCAGAAAGTCTGGCAGAAGGCCGGGAGGGTGACCGGCAGGACCTTCCAAGAACCCGGCGTACCTGGAAACTGGGTCCGCAGCATTAGGGCGGCAGCAAGGTCAGGGTGTGGGAACACGGAGATGAGGCCCTGGTGCCTGGCAGTGAGCACACACTGCTAACCGTGGAGAAATTCCTTCTCCAGGAAGGAGATGCAAATTTGCAAGAGGGCTGGAACTAACACGCAACCGGGGCCTGCTGTGCACCAGGCGAGAAATTCAGTTGAAAGTTTGGCTAAGCAGTATGTTAGCGATGAAGCAATAAAGTCAATAAAGGGTGATGATTTCAAGTATTTGGCAGTGGGAGAGAGAGAAAAGTAGGCCTGGAGCTCAAGAAGTACCAAGAATAAAGGAGAAAGTTGGGTCCTACTGTGAAAGCTGAGGCAAAAGCATCCCTTAAGCCGAGAAGTTTGAGTTTAGCCTGGGCAACAAAGCGAGACCCTCCCTCTCTACAAAAGAGTAAAGGGAAAAGTTGATTTTTCTCTTGAGACAGAGTTTTGCTCTTGCAGCCCAGGCTGTATTGCAATGGCGCAGTCTCGGCTCACTGCAACCTCTACCTCCAGGGTTTGGGTGATTCTCCTGCCTCAGCTTCCAAAGTAGCGGGAATTACAGGCACACTGCACTTTAAACAGAGTTTCGCTCTTGTTGCCCAGGCTGGAGTGCAATGGCACAATCTCGGCTCACTGCAACCTCTGCCTCCTGGGTTCAACCGATTCTCCTGCCTCAGCCTCCCGAGTAGCTGGGATTACAGGCATGTGCCACCATGCCTGACTAATTTTGTATTTTTAGTAGAAATGGGGTTTCAACATGTTGGTGGGGCTGGTCTCAAACTCCTGAACTCAGGTCATCCGCCCACCTCAGCCTCCCAAAGTGCTGGGATTACATGCGTGAGCCACCGCGTCCGGCCCTAATTTTTGTATTTTTAGTAGACATGGGGATTCGCCATGTTGGCCAGGCTGGTCTTGAACTCCTGAGCTAAGGTGATCCACCCACCTTAGCCTCCCAAAATGCTGGAATTACAGGCATGAGCTGCCACGCCTGGCCGGTGATTTTTTTTTTTTTTTTTCTAACTTGAGTGGGGAGACCTTAAATAAAGGAGCTGAGAGGGGAGAATGGCAGATAAGATGTAGGATAATTGATGGTGCAAGATACCAGAAAAGGAAAAGTAGATGAGAAGGGGGAAGGGGGAAAGGGGAGAGCAAAAAGTCAGAGAAATCCACCTCTTACTACACGATTTAAAGAGTGCTTAAAGATTGAAATATTTTGAGGTAGGGAGGCATGCATGCTTCCATGGATGAGCTGCCTGGATTACCCTCTACAATCATCCTTAGGGCAGCTGGTCTCACTGTCCTTTAAAATTCAAGTACAATTGACTCCAAACCCGTGTACCACTTAAGAAACCCAGCATACCTGCCAATATCTCCAGAGTTTCATTGGGAACTTACATTTCTCCTAATTATCTCAGGCCCTAATTTCTTGTTTCCAAAAAATACTGTGCTCTTTGGAAGGTTTGTCACCATATCCCAGATATTAGTCCATCTATATTACCTCAAAATATTGCACCCTACCTATAAGCAAGAAAAAATACTCCAAATTATATGATTATGTTATAGTTACATAATTGTTAAATAAACTAGAGTTTGTAGCCGTTAAAAATCATGGTAAAGGCCGGGCGCAGTGGCTCAAGCCTGTAATCCCAGCACTTTGGGAGGCCGAGACGGGCAGATCACGAGGTCGGGAGATCGAGACCATCCTGGCTAACCTGGTGAAACCCCGTCTCTACTAAAATACAAAAAAAAAAACAAAAAAACTAGCCGGGCGTGGGGGCGGGTGCCTGTAGTCCCAGCTACTTGGGAGGCTGAGGCAGGAGAATGGGGTAAACCCAGGAGGCGGAGCTTGCAGTGAGCTGAGATCCGGCCACTGCACTCCGGCCTGGGTGACAGAGCGAGACTCCGTCTCAAAAAAAAAAAAACATGGTAAAGAAAAATATTTAATGATGTGGGAAATCTTTATAATTAAAAGTACATTATAAGGTGATATAGCAGATGGTAATATATAAATATACATAAATATGTATAATGCATAGATTTTAAAACAGGACTTTTCTTCTGTGACATCTGTATTTTCTTATTTTTATAGTGCATGTGTATTTCTCCTGGAAGCAGGGAAAGATATCTTTAAGTAGCTTAAGTATTTTAAGAAAGGAATTTTAAAAGATATTTATGGGGTTCGAAAGAAAAAATATATATTAGGTCTGGGCATGGTGGCTCACGCCTGTAATCCCAGCTCCTTGGGAGGCCGAGGCTGGTGGATCACCTCGAGGTCAGGAGTATGGGACCAGCCTGGCCAACATGGTGAAACCCCGTCTCTACTAAAAGTACAGGCATGGTGGCACTCCTGTAGTCCCAGCTACTTGGGTGGCTGAAGCATGAGAATCACTTGAACCCAGGAGGCAGAGGTTGCAGTGAGCTGAGATTGCGCCACTGCACTCCAGCCTGGGCAACAGAGTGAGACTCTGTCTCAAAAGAAAAAGAAAAAGATATTAGGACTCTGGAAAGGAATTTGGAAATGAATCTTTGAAGTGTAGATGGGACTTTAGCAAGTAGAGATGGACTGGGTTAGGAGACTGTCCCAGGCAGAAGGAACAGTACAACCAAGAACCCAGAGTGAGAAATAGATGGAGTGTTCAGAGGGGAGCACCAAGAAATTCATTTGGCTGGAGCACAGGACTGGTGTAGAAGAAAAGTAGGGGAATCAGTGTGGAAAAGTAAGGTAGGACTATATCAAAAATGGTCTGGAATGCCAAGCTGAACCCTGTGTCCTTTGCATGTCAGGAAGAACCACTGAGGCTTGAACAGTGCAGGTAATAAATTTGCAAATAAATTGTCCTGTAACCTCTTACTCAATGAGGTTTTAGGTCTCAACCCATCAGTCCTAATATTTGGACATTTGATTGACTCAGAGCAATGAGTTAGGGGCAACAGTCTTTGCATCCCAGCTGTTTACAGACTGAAAATTGGGTCTTGCTTCTCTGGCTATTAATTACTACAATTTCTCTTCACCTTTCAGGAGAGTTTCAGAGCGAGAACAAATTAGCAAAGAGCAAAATGGAAAGGAAAAATAAATATGTACCTTACACTAGTACTTAGAAAACTTTTTTGACTACGATCCTCCATAAGAAATGTATTTGACAAAAAAAAAAGAAATGTATTTGACATCTCAACCCAGAACATACGCATGCCTATACACACACACACCCCTGTAAGACAAAAGTTTCATGAAATACTACCCTTATTTTATGAAATGTATTAATGCGTTCTGATATTTTCAACTAATTAATCTTATTCTTTTTAAATGCTGATCAGGACCTACTACATTGATTCCATAACCCCCTGCTGGGTCACAAAGGACATTGAAAAGAGGCTCAACTATAGCCAGATAGCCTGCACCCTTAAGCTTGCCATGTTTACATGTCCCAGAAATCAACAGGACAGACGAGACTCTTCTAAGATGCTGTGGAGGGGTGAGATGGAAGGATTAACAGGAGCCATGTTTGGGTTTCTCTTCCTTTGTCAGCATATGTTTCCTAATATCAATATTTCTCGGGGGCTATAAATATTTTCTTCTTTGTCCAGCTCAAGATACAGATTAAACTTCAAACAAGGTAGACCAGAGACAATTTTTTATTTGAATGAATAGAATCATGGACTAAAATAAAAGGAAAAATAATTTATTGATTGTAACTGTTATCTTAGTTGTGACAATACATTGAGGCTATCTTATCTAACACTGTTGGAGTATTGTAAGGGCAATAAGTTTAATCTCTTCCTTATAAATTTGGAAGCAATGGAAAGGTGAAAATATCAATTTTATTGCCAATAAAGCTGAACTGAAGAATGTGGCTTAGATGGTGGCCAATAAGCTTTTTAATATTTTTCCCTGAATTAAAATTATTTCCAGCCAGGCATGGTTGCTCACACCTGTAATTCCAGCACTTAGGGAGGCAGAGGTGAGAGGATTGCTTGAACCCAGGAGTTAAAGACCAGCCTGGGCAACATAGCAAGACCCTGTTCTCCGTAAAAAGGAAACAATAAAAAATAAAATTATTTTCCCCAAACCTCCATTCTCCCCTTTGCAGAGGCCTAACTATATTAACCATGTCTAATTAGAGAAGATTGCACCCTCTCTTAGGTCAGGCAGGTCTGAATTCAGCAATTAGCTAAGTCTCTGGTGGAAGAATCAGAACAAATTGACTCCTACCTGCCTTTCTATGGAAACAAAAGGATTTAAAGGATAAGGATAAGGATTTACATCCCCTTCCCGACCCCTAATGCCGAAACAAATTAGACCTGGCCCAATAGTTCATCCTTTAATTGGAAAAGAATATTTAAGCAGTGAATAACAACAAATGGCGAATATATACCCTAATATTTCATTTTAACTTCAAAACTATAAAGAACACGCACTTGCCTTGCCAATCTTTAGACCTAGGACCAAACCTCTATTGATTATTGTTCTTGAGCTGTCTGCTGTCTTTCTTACATAAATCATATCCATGATGTATTTTCTATGCTTTCCTTTTTTTTTTTTTTTGTTTTTAACAGTCACCTAGGCTGGAGTGTTAGAGTACAGTGGTGTGATGATGACTCACTGCAGCCTCAACCTCCTGGGCACAAGGGATCCTCCCACCTCAGCCTCCTGAGTAGCTAGGACTACAGGTGTGCACCACCACACTTGGCTAATTACAAATATGTGTGTGTGTGTGTATATATATATATATATATATATTTACAAATATATATATTTGTAAAGACATATATATAAAGATAAATATATATGTGTGTGTGTATACACAATATACATATATTTGTACAAAAATACACATATATTTGTAAAGACAGGGTTTCCCTATGTTGTCCAGGCTGCTGTCAAACTCTTGACCTCAAGCAATCCACCCACCTATTCCCAAAGTGCTGGGATTATAGGTGTGAGCCACCACACCTGGCTTCCAAGTTGACTGTGTACTTAAAACTTCTTACAAAGCAGTATAAGTAGAGGCTTAAAAAAAAAAACTTTCGTAGTTCTTTTGCTCACATCTGATTTAGTAGTAATTTCAACTGGTCTTTAGCTAATATTTTCAAAGCATGCAACTGACATGTCATAGAGACAGCTCTTTTCATGCTTATGTTTCATCTGTTTATGTAATTTTAATAAACTGATGGATAATTCATCAGTTTATTAAACTCCCGCATATAGCTACCATAAACAGGTTTAGGACAGCAGACTCTTGTTAAGCATGTAGCTCAACTGGCAGGAATGAGTATGTAGGTATTCCAGAAAGTAACCCAAACCATTTATCTGTCCTTGAGCATTAGCACCATATTTATTAGAAGGGAATGGAAAGTGTTGATTCCGGAGAGTCCATTAGAAGGAGAGCAGTTAATGCACAGTTAATGCTCATATATTAGGATGACCAACCCTGTGCATATTTCATAACTTTATTCTTCCATCATTTATCCATTTCATAAATGTTTATTGATATTGTGGACAGTGCCAGACACTATCCTAGGCCCTGAAGAAGCATAGCTCAATAGCTCAATGAAGAGAAGGAAACTAATATATAAACAAGATGAAGAGTCTGGAAAAATAGAAGGAAGAAAGTTGGACAGCAAATCCTTCTAACCTTCTCTCCACCCCATGCCCTCAAAATCACTGACCCTCCAGTCCCATTTAGCTAAAATCAGCTTTAAATGGCTTAGAATTGGTATGGCTGTCAAAGAAGTTCAAATGTTAAGACTACTTACTACATTAGCAAAGTATACATACCTTATGTACTTTCAATGTTAAAGAGATGATGTAGTTGGTACAGTCAAGAGAAAACCATGGCAGGGTAAATTGCTATCCTTTAAAAAAGCAATTTGAGGTCAAGCATGGTGGCTTATGCCTATAATCCCAGCACTTTGGGAGGCTGAGGCAGGTGGATCACCTGAGGTCAGGAGTTCAAGACCAGCCCGGCCAACATGGTGAAACCCTGTTTCTACCATAAATAAATAAATAAATAAATAAGCCGAGCATGGTGGTGCATGCCTGTAATCCCAGCTACTCGGGAGGCTGAGGCAGGAGAATCACTTGATCCTGTGAGGCAGAGGTTGCAGTGAGCTGAGATCATACCACTGTACTCCAGCCTGGGTGACAGAGAAAGACTCCGTCTCAAAAAAAAGAAAAAAAAAAAGAGAAATACTACTCCCCAAAAGAAAACGGCCACATACACAACAATGTTTACCATAGTACTTATTGAATGATAGTGAAAATTTAGAAACATTATGAATGGTTAAGTAACTGGTGATGTGAAACGTGTACCTTATTGACACAAGAGAAACATTTGATTACATGTGAAATGAAAAAAAGATACAATTTGCTGGCACATGCTAAGAACCACTAAATTGTATGTTTTAAAGGGGTGAATTTTGTGAATCATTTCAATTTTCTTAAATATATGCTATTGTATATTTTTGCTTTTGTATCAACTAAGATCAGCAGGAAACAAATGAACCGCTCAAAATGTGTATCCGAGGAGAGTTAATAAAGGGACAGTGTACAGAGATGTAAGCAGGGTTGAGGGAAACCAAAAAGGGACAGTGAAGCACCCCAGGTCTAGCGTCTACTGCGAAGCCATTATCAACCATTGGCCTGAAGGGGCAAAGAGATGGAACAGTTACCAGTCTTTCTGTAGCTGTAGGAGAAGGACAGCCAACAGGAGCTTGGAGGAAAGAAGAGCCCTTCCTCTCTTCTTTCTCTCAGATCTCCTTCAGTACCTCTCACTGGCTGAGCCCAGCAGGAAGCCTACAAGCAAAGAGCCCAGATGCTGCTGCTTTCAAGTCCACCTCTGGAAGTAAAGAGCAGAGTGCAAAAGGGTGAAGGGTGGATCGGTATGAGCAAAGGCAAGAATACCTAGCAGGTGTGTGATCATCTGACAGTGTGGAAACTGCCTTAGCATGTGGCCAAGGGCCTTAAGGGAACCTGGAAAACCAAGGCTTCTAGAGATGAAAAGCTGAGGTAGCAAGAAGGCAAGTAAGACCGGTTGAAGAGGTAGAAAAGAGTAACTGATGAGGGTGAGGGCCAGAAATGAGACCATTTTATTGTTTGGTTAAATACCGAGCTGGAGTCTGAGCTAGGGAAGAAATTAAGAGGACATATGTCTGAGCTGAGTTGAACTGGAGCATTAAAAATTCTTCCACGATTGGCTCTTAGCCTATATTTCTTCTTCCTAGCTAAACTACATGCATTCAACAAATAATTGTTTGGTGCCTATCATGTGCCAGGAACTGTTAGGCCCTGGGGATTTAGGAGGGAACAAAATTAACCTCCTTGGCCAGGCACAGTGGCTAATGCCTGTAATCCCTGCACTTTGGGACACCAAGGCAGGAGGATTGCTGGAGGCCAGGAGTTTGAGACCAGCCTGGGCAACGTAGAGACCCTGTCTCTACAAAAAACAAACAAACAAAAAACCTAGGCATAGGGGCACATACCTATGGTCCTTGGGAGGATGAAGCAGGAGGATTGCTTGAGCCCAGGAGTTCAAGGCTGCAGTGGCTGAATTGACTACTTACACATATCCTCCTACCCAGTGCCTAATCTTGTGTTTATCATTTTCTTGTTTTATATATCTATATGTGTGTGTGCGTGTGTGTGTATATATATACACATATGTATATATGTATATCTATGTATATATATGTATTTAGAGACGACAATGTCTTGCTCTGTCACCCGGGCTGGAGTGCAGTGGTGCAATCATGGCTCACTGCAGCCTCAACCTCCCGGGCTCAGGTGATCCTCCCACCTAAGTCTCCTGAGTAGCTGGAACCACAGGCTTGCACCACCACACACAACTAATTCTTGTTTGTTTGTCTTTAAATGTATTCATTTTTAATTTTATTTTTGTAGAGACAATTCTCTCTATGTTGCCCAGGCTGGTCTCAAATTCCTGGCCTCAAACAATCCTCCTGCCTTGGCCTCTTAAAATGCTGGGATTATAGGTGTGAGCTACTGTACCCAGCAAAACATTTTGTTTTAAAATTTATTAAAAATTGGAAAATGGGCCAGGTGCAGCGGCTCACACCCGTAATCCCAGCTCTTTTGGAGGCCGAGGCGGGCAGATCACCAGAACTCAGGAATTCGAGACCAGCCTGACCAACATGGAGAAACCCCATCTCTCCTAAAAATACAAAGTTAGCCGGGCATGTGGCACTTGAGTAGCTGGAACTACTTGGTATTACAGGCTGAGGCAGGAGAATCGCTTGAGCCCAAGAGGCAGAGGTTGTGGTGAGCCAAGATCGCGCCATTGCACTCCAGCCTGGGCAGCAAGAGAGAAACTCCATCTCAAAAAATAAAAAATAAAATTAAAATAAAAATAAAACATTGTAAAATGGGAGCTAGGCACAGTGGCTCATGCCTGTAATCCCAACACTTTGGGAGGCCCAGGCAGGTGGATCACCTGAGGTCAGGAGTTTGAGACCAGCCTGGCCAATGTGATCTTTACTAAAAATACAAAAATTAGCTGGGCATGGTGGTGCACACCTGTAATCCCAGCTTCATGGGAGGCTGAGGCAGGAGAATTGCTTGAACTTGGGAGACAGAGGTTGCAATGAGCCAAGATCACGCCACTTCACTCCAGCTTGGGTGACAGAGCTTAGACTCTGTCTCAAAAAAAAAAAAAAAAAAAAAAAAAAATAGAATGGGTACAGTGGCATGTGTCTGTAATCTCAGTTACTTGGAGAGCTGAGACAGGAGAATCACTTGAGACCAAGAGTTCAAGTCCAGCCTGGGCAACATAGTGTGACCCCCTCCATCTCTTAAAAAAAAAAAAATTAAAAGGGCTGTGAGCACACCATTGCATTCCAGCAGTATTTGTATACATGTGTGTACACACACACACGCACACACATATATATATAAATTTTTGAAAACTGAAAAACCAGTTGGGTACAGTAACTCATATATTTGTGTACACACACACACATACACACACATGCATACATGTTCCCAAAATATAGTTAATTTTAGTTCTTGTTTTCTTTACTAAAACGGTGTCATTTCCTATGTAATATCCTGGGATTTCTTTTTCACTTTTTGTGTTATATTGTTAAAATTCATCTCAGGCTTGATGCATATAGTTGCATATATTTCTTGCAGCTGCTATAGACGATTCTAATGTGTGACTATGCTAACTTTCATTTTTCCAGTGCAACAGAAACTCTTGGTGGCCTGTATTCTCCTTGGCCTGTTAGCCCTGAATATATGGTGGCCAGTTTCATGGGAGCGTTCACTTACTGACAATTTCCGCTGCAAGTGCCAGGTCTTAGGCCTCTCCAATTTCTGTTTCAGGGCCTTTTCAAAGCCGTAAGAGCCTACTCAGCCCTCTTACAGGCATAGCCTGAAAGTAAAGAGAATTAACACAACCTTCAACCAGTGGCAGGTGTGAGCCAAGGAATAAATGCCCCAGTCTCCTATCCTTCAGATGGACAATTCTGGGAGGCATTTTATACACTTTTCAGAGGTCTCCAAAAATCACGCACCCTGCGCTGGCTTTCCCTCCTACCCTACCTCATTCGTTACTCTCCGTTAGACCTGCTGTCCTCCACATCATCAATTCCCAAATACACAACCTGCACCCAAGTCCTTGTCTCAGGGTCTGCTTGTGGGGAACCCAAACTAATACAACGAATTGCCCGATATTGAGCATTGGGTTGTTGCAGATTTCTGTTATTGCAAAAGTGCTACCAAGAACTTTCATGTAAAACCCAATGGTGCTCAAGTGTAAGATTTTCTCTTTAGTATTTACATAGAAATAGAATTGGTAGCTCACAATTCTATTGTGAATGTTCAGCTTTACAAGATAATTTCCAGTTGTTTACCAAAGTGGTTTTGGGGTTTTGTTTTGGTTTGGTTTGATTTTTTTAAACCAATTTACAATTCTAACAACATTGTATATGAGATTCTCTTGATCCACGTCCTCTCCGATGCATGGTATTGTCAGATTTCTTCATTTTTGCCACTCAAATAGATATCAAATGGAATCTCACTGTGGTTTTGACTTGTACCTCTCTGATGATTAATGAAGTTGAATATATCTTTATATATTTATTGACCATAAATGTTTCATATTCTGAGAAATGCCTATTCATAGCTTTTGTCCATTTGTTCTATTGGTTCATTGTCCTTTCTTCCTTAATTTTACTAAGTTTTTGACAGTTATGGGCTTTTTCTTTGAACTCAAGTGTTCAGAATTGAATTAATCATAATTTTCATGTACTGTGATTTTTTCCCCCTGGTTACAAAAGTAATGCATGCATGTTATAAAAGAAACAAGTAAAGAGTGCAGACATGTTGAACGTAGAAAAGTCTCCTTTACTTTCAGCTGCACCCCACCTCCAGGCAAGAATAACTCCCAGGGACAATTTGTCATTCCATGTTTTTAGGTTTTTGTTTTCACATCTTTCTCCCAAATTAGATTGATGGTTTCTCAAGGGTAAAATTGTGTTGTATTCATCTGTGTATTCCCACCCCTAGCATAATGCCTGGTTCAGAGCAGGAATGAAATACATTATTGTTGAATGAACTGCTGAAAGATGAGTTAGAACATAGGCTTTGAAGTTAGAAGGCTTTGGTTTGCCTGGGGCAGAGGATTCAAGCAGGAGAAAAATGGGAGTACTGGTAAAGTGTGCTGGGTTTGATTACTGAAAACTTTGGCTATTGGTCCAGAGTGTTTGTTTTTTATCTTGGAAGCAGTGGGGTGAGGGCATTCAAGACTTTTTAGGTAGAGGAAAGTTATTTATTCATATATATAACTAATTCATATATTTGTTTGTTTGTTTGTTTGTTTGTTTTAGACAGAGTCTCATTCTGTTGCCCAGGCTGGAGTGCAGTGGTGTGATTTTGGCTCACTGAAACCTCTGCCTCCCAGCTTCAAGTGATCCTCCCACCTCAGCCTTCCTACCAGCTGGGATTACAGGTGTGTGCAACCGCACCTGGCTAATTTTTGTATTTTTAGTAGAGATAGGGTTTCGCCATGTTGGTCAAGCTGGTCTTGAACTCCTGACTGCAGGTGATCTGCCCGCCTCAGCTTCCCAAAGTGCTGGGATTACAGGCATGAGCCACTGTGCCGCCCTGCCTATTCTTATGTTTTTACCAGCAACAGAATTAAAGTGAGACATTGACAATCTAGTCATCTACTGGCATTGTACAGGATGTAAGGGGGAGGGGAAGGAGGGAAATGAAACTGGAGACAGAAAAATGAATGAATCAAGCAGTTGTGGCCGAATGCAGTGGCTCACACCTGTAGTCCTAGCACTTCGGGAAACCAAAACAGGCAGATCACTTGAGGCCAGGAGTTCAAGACCAGCTTGGGCAACATGGCAAAAGCCTATCTCTACGAAAAAATACAAAGAAAAAAAAAATAGCCAGGTGTGGTGGCACACAACTGTAGTCCCAACTACTTGGGAAAACCTTTCCCCCCAGGAATTTGATTGGGGAGCCCCTTCTCAAAAAAAAAAAAAAAAAAAAAAAAAAACAAAACAAAACAAAAGTTATTAATTTGTTATGGACACAGACTCCTATGACAAACTCATGAGAACTGTGGCTTCTTTCAGAAAAGTAGACATAAACCTAAGCCCCTACACTTTTCGAGAATCCCTGGATTAGTGAGTCTTTTTTTTTTAAGATAGAGTCTTGCTCTGTCGCCAGGCTACAGTGCAGTGGCATGATCTCGGCTCACTGCAACCTCTGCTTCTTGGGTTCAAGCAATTCTCGTGTCTCAGCCTCCTGAGTAGCTGGGATTACAGGCACGTGCTACCACACCCAGCTAATTTTTGTATTTTCAGTAGAGATGGGGTTTTACTATGTTGGCCAGGATGGTCTTGATCTCCTGACCTTGTGATCTGCCCGCCTCAGCCTCCCAAAGTACTGGGATTACAGGTGTGAGCCACCGCGCCCAGCCTAGTGAGTCATTCTAAGAGTGAAAGAATAAGAACCTGCAGCATGTATTTATTCAGCCAGACATATTTATTAATCCCCTGTTATGTATGTGCAAGGCACTGAGCTGAGTGCTGGGAACAGATGCCATCCAGTATGAAGTATGCATTGTGGTATGACATAGTGATCAGGGGCACAGACTCTGAGCCCAGCTCTCTGGCTTCAGGTGACCTTGTTTAATAAAAAAACAAGCACCCTGCCAGGTGATCTTGTTTAATAAAACAACTGTACTCTACTTCTGTTTTATAGGGACAATACTGACACCATCCTCATGAGCTGCTGTTAAGATTAAATGAATGCTTCATGAGAGCTTGGGCTTGATGGCAGAAATGAGGGAGAAGAGAGAGGGCAGTAACTATGCAGTGGGGGAGTGAGGGCAAGGAAGAATTTTAAAGGATAACAGGATTTTAAAGCAGAGCAAGAGAAGCTGAAGGTGCATCACTCATGATCTGTTCTGTCCCCTAAGGGGGACCAAATGGTGGGAGGGGAGAGATCGAGAGCAAACGTGGAGAGGCTGAGTTTAGCTAGGAAGATACTTCCGCTTGTGAGCTGGAGGGGAGGAGTCAAGTACGGGTGCAGGTGCTGACTCTGAAGTAACCGCAGGCAAGAGGGAAGGAATGTCACCAGAGTGTGGGGCGGGGATGGGGGTGGGGGGGTGAAGAAAAAGGAAAAGTTGTGACACACTGTTTCAAAGAGGGGATCTAGGAAGATGCAAGTGTCAAGGATTATTCAAGACTGGTGAACTGATAAGGGATACTGATCTGCCTGGTTGGGTGACTTCTGGTGGTCATGAGAGCTACAGTAGAAAAACATTAAAAAAAAAAAAAAAAAAAAAAAGGTGGGGTGGGGGAAGTGGTGAGTGCAGAATGTCACAGTGGTGAAATCCGGAAGAAAAGAGACAGATAGGGGAGGCTGGCCATTGTGGCTCACGCCTGTAATCCAAGCACTTTGGGAGGTCAAGGCAGGTAGATTGCTGGAGCCCAGGAGTTCAAGACCAGCCTGGGCAACACGGAGAAAACCAGTCTCAATAAAAAAATTAGCTGGGCATTGTGGCACCTGCCTGTAGTCCCAGCTATTTGAGAGGCTGAGATAGGAAGATCGCTTGAGCCCAGCAGGTAAAGGCTGCAGTGAACCATGATCATGCCACTGCACTCCTGCCTGGGCGACAAAGTGAGACTCTATCTCAAATAATAAAAGAAAGAGAAAGTTGGCCGGGTGCGGTGGCTCATGCCTGTAATCCCAGCGCTTTGGGAGGCCAAGGCAGGCAGTCACCTGAAGTCAGGAGTTCAAGACCAGCCTGGCCAACATGGTGAATCCTTCTCGCTACTAAAAAATACAAAAATTAGCCAGGCATGGTGGCAAGCACCTACAATCCCAGCTGTTTAGGAAGCAGAGGCAGGGAGAATTGCTTGAACCTGGGAGGTGGAGGTTGCAGTGAGCCAAGATCACGCCACTGCACTCCAGACTGGGCAACAGAGTGAGACTCTGTCTCAGAAAAAAAAAAAAAGAGGGATTTGCTGGATTTGCCAACCCACTGGTCTTTACTGAAGTATCTTAAGGGTCACTAAAGTGTCACAGCAGGTGACTCATGGCAAAGAAGAAACGGGAGAAAGAACGGTGAGGCAGTAAACCACATGCAATCTGAGAACACTGACTCTGCAATGAAAGGGAAAAGTAAGACATTAACCAGAAAGAATAACAGAGTGAAGTGAGGTGTATTTTTCTTTCTAAAGGTCAGGAAAGCTGTACTACTGCTATCTCCTCCT
>NW_016807971.1:433017-438034 GCF_001698545.2 Rhinopithecus bieti
AGTGCAGTGGCCAGATCTCAGCTCACTGCAAGCTCCGCCTCCCGGGTTCCCGCCATTCTCCTGCCTCAGCCTCCCGAGTAGCTGGGACTACAGGTGCCCGCCACCTCGCCCAGCTAGTTTTTGTATTTTTAGTAGAGACGGGTTTTCACCATGTTAGCCAGGATAGTTTCGATCTCCTGACCTCGTGATCCGCCCGTCTCGGCCTCCCAAAGTGCTGGGATTACAGGCTTGAGCCACCGCGCCCGGCCAAAAAAACAACTTTTTTTTTTAACTCATTGGACCTGGTGGCATGTGCCTGTAGGCCCAGCTATTTGGGAGGCTGGGCCTGAGGCTGCAATGAGCTTTAATCACATCACCGTGCTTCAGCCTGGGCAACAGAGTGAGACTCTGTCTCTAAAAAATAAATAAATATGTAATATTAAAAAGTTAATTTTAATAATATACTTTTGCTCAATATATCAAAAGTATTACCTGCACAGCAAAAGAAATAATCAACAGAGTAAACAACCTACAGAATGGGAGAAATATTTGCAAATTATTCATCTGACAAAGGACTCATATCCAGAAACTACAAAGAACTCAAACAACTCAATGACAAAAAACAAATAACCTCCTTAAAAAGTAGGCAAAGAACACAAACAAACATTTCTCAAAAGAAGACACACAAGCAACGAACAACATATGAAAAAATACATCACCAATCAACAGACAAATGCTAATTAAAACCACAATGAGATACCATCTTATACCAGTCAGAATGGATATTATTAAGCCAGGCACGGTGGCTTATGCCTGTAATCCCAGCACTTTGGGAGGCTGAGGTGAAAGGATTGCTTAAGTCCAGGAGTTTGAGGTCATCTTGGGCAACACAGGGAGACCCCATCTCAACAAAAAATAAATTTAATCGGCTGGGTGCAGTGGCTCACACCTGTAATCCCAGCACTTTGGGAGGCCTAGGCGGGTGGATTACTTGAGGTCAGAAGTTTGAGACCAGCCTGGCCAACATGGTGAAACCATGTCTCCACTAAAAATACAAAAATTAGCCGGGCATAGTTGCACATACCTGTAATCCCATCTACTCGGGAGGCTGAGGCAGAAGAATTGTTTGCACCTGGAGGCAGAGGTTGCAGAGAGCCAAGATTGTGCTACTGCACTCCAGCCTAGGCAACAGAGCGAGACTCGGTCTCAAAAAAAAAAATTAATAAATTAGTCAGGCATGGTGGCTGGCACCTGTAGTCCCAGTTACTATGGAGGCTGAGGCAGGAGAATCGATTGGATCTGGGAGATCAAGGCAGCCATGATGCCACCACTACACTCCAGTTTGTGCAACAGAGTGAGATCCTATCTCAAAAAAAAAAAAAAAAAAAAAAAAAAAAAAANAAAAAAAAAAAAAAAAAAGGTCAGCTGGAGTATGATGCCAGCATAATACTATTGTAATTAGCTTCTCTGGACCAGACGTTTTCCGTAAAAATGCATTATTCCCCATTTACAGAGGTGGAAACCGAGGCTCAAAGAAGCTAAGTCATTCACCCATAATCACACTGCTAGTCAATGGCAGAGTCAGGATTTGAACCCAGGTCATATGACTCCAAAACACCAAAGCTTACCTGCCTAATACCAGAGACAAGCAGAGAAGTTAGCCCTATGAGGAAGAAGGGATACTTCTGTCAGCACCGAGGACGGAAGAAAGGATTGGAAGAGACATATATACTAATGATTTACGTTTATTTATTATTTAGAATTATTCTCCTTCCCACACGAATATGTAAGCATGTAGATTTTTAAAAATTTCTTTTGATTTATTTGTTTTTTGTTTTGTTTTGTTTTGTTTTTGAGATGGAGTCTCACTCTGTTGCCCAGGCTGGAGTGTAATGGCGTGATCTCGGCTCACCGCAAACTCTACCTCCCAGATTCAAGCAATTATCGTGCCTCAGCCTCCCGAGAAGCTGGGAGTACAGACACCTGCCACCATGACCAGCTAATTTTTTTTTGCATTTTTAATAGAGATGGGGTTTCACCATGTTGGCTAGGCTGGTCATGAACTCCTGACCTCAAGTGATCCACCCACCTTGGCCTCCTAAAGTGCTGAGATGACGTGGGTGAGCCACCACGCCCGGCCAATTTTTTACATTTCTTTTGAGACAGGGTCTCCCTCTCTGTCACCCAGGCTGGAGTGCAGTGGTGCAAACACAGCTCACTGCAGCCTCACACTACTGGACTCAAGTGATCCACCTCCCTCAGCCTCCCAAGTAGCTGAGACTACCAGTGTGCACCACCACGTCAAGCCAATTTTTGACATTTTTTTTTTGTAGAGATGGGGTCTCACTATGTTGCTCAGGAGAGTCTTGAACTCCTGAGCTCAAAAGATCTTCCCACCTCAGCCTCCCAAAGTGCTGGGATTACAGGCGTGAGCCACCATGCTTGGCTGAAAGCATATAGATTTTTTTAAGTTGGCATGATCTGTTTATATAACCAAGCATCTTAAAAAAAAAAAAAGGCAGGCTGGGGGCGATGGCTCATGCCTGTAATCCCAGCACTTTTGGGGGCTGAGGTAGGTGGATCACTTCGAAGTCAGGAGTTCAAGACTAGCTTGGTCAACATAGTGAAACCCCGTCACTACAAAAAAAAAAAGTAACCGGATATGGTGACAGGTGCCTGTAATCCCAGCTACTTGGGAGGCTGAGGCAGAAGAATCACTTGAACCCAGGAGACAGAGGTTGCACTGAGTTGAGACCATGACATTGCACTCCAGCCTGGGCAACAAGAGTGAAATTTCATTTCAAAAAATATATGTATACATACACCAAAAAAAAAAAAATAGCCAGGCGTGGTGGCAGATGACTGTAATCCCAGCTACCCGGGCGGCTGAGGCAGAAGAATTGCTTGAGCCCTGGAGGCAAAGGTTGCAGTGAGCTGAGATTGCACCACTGCACTCCAGCCTGGGCAATAAAGCCAGAGTCTGTCTCAAACAAAAAAAAAAAAAAAAAAAAAAAACAATGCAAAAAATAGGCATGATACAGAAAGTCTGACTTTACATAGAAGAAAATTCAGGCAAGGAACCAAGCTGAACTTTTGTGGTCAGAGAATGAACTGGACATGGCCAAGAATGTTAAAGCTGAGTATTTAGAACAATGGTGTGGCTAATTGATTCACCCAGCCCTCTACCCAAATGGTTGCTTCATAGGAGAATCAATCCTCCCTTAAATAGTCCCTTAATTCAAGAGAATGGAGGGGAAAATAGTTCGCATATATTGACAAGTTGTTTATTGCAACTACAAGGATTTTGTGATGTATGTCCCATCTATCAATATTTTCTGATGAGTGATTTCAAAATATCTGTCTAAAGAACAAAACTAGGCTGGGCGCCGTGGCTCACGCCTGTAATCCCAGCATTTTGGGAGGCCAACGCGGGCAGATCACGAGGTCAGGAAATCGAGACCATCCTGGCTAACAGGGTGAAACCCCGTCTCTGCTAAAAATACCAAAAATTAGCCAGGCATGGTGGCGGGCGCCTGTAGTCCCAGCTACTTGGGAGGCTAAGGCAGGAGAATGGCGTGAACCCGGGAGGCGGAGCTTGCAGTGAGCTGGGATCCGGCCACTGCACTCCAGCCTGGGCGACAGAGCGAGACTCCGTCTCAACAAAAAAAAAAAAAAAAAAAAAAAAAAAAAACAGACTTCACTTATTTTTGCCAAACTCTCACATGCAAAAAATGCAGAGAAAACCAAAACCGAATCATAAAACAAAGGGAACTGTACAGTTTCATGGGCAGGTCACAGGCTAGAACCAGAGACATAAAAACTGACAGCTGTGGTGAGCAAATTGGACAAACAGGACCCAAGGACTAGGACATGGTGAGGGGTCACTCCTGCTGCTACACCAGTGCTCTAACCCCAGCGGTTACACCAAAAGGTATTGAAAAAATGCCAAGGTTCAAGGGCATCTTGTAGACCAGAAAAGGACTGGAAAAGCAGATCTGAGCAAAAAGGAGGTAGCCATCTAACTCAGCTTGCAGATCAACCTCTACATGCCAAGCCCACCTATTTCTCAGGAAAATCCTGTTTATCACAACATACTTGGTATAAAAATATCATGAAAGTGAGGCTGGGCGCCGTGGCTTACACCTGTAATCCCAGCCCTTTGGGAAACCAAGGTGGGCAGATCACCTGAGGGGAGGAGTTCGAGACCAGCCTGGCCAAGACGGCGAAACTCCATCTCTAGCAAAAGTACAAAAAGCCAGATGTGGTGGGGCATGCCTGTAGTCCCAGCTACTCAAGAGGCTGAGGCAGGAGAGTCGCCTGAACCCTGGAGGCAGAGGTTGTAGTGAGCCAAGATCATGTTACTGCTCTCCAGCCTAGGCAACAGAATGAGACTCCATCTCAAAAAAAAAAAAAAAAAAAATTGGCGGGGCATGGCTCATGGCTGTAATCCCAGCACTTTGGCAGGCCAAGGCGGGTGCATCACCTGAGGTTAGGAGTTCGAGAACAGCCTGACCAACATGGTGAAACCCTGTCTCTATTAAAATACAAAATTAGCCTGTGGGGGCGCATGTCTGTAATCCCAGCTACTCAAGAGGCTGAGGCAGAAGAATCACTTGAACCTAGGAGGCAGAGGCTGCAGTGAGCTGAGACTGTACCATTGCACTCTAGCCTGGGCAACAAGATTAAAACTCTATCTCAAAAAAAAAAATTAAAATTAAACATAAAAATTAGGTCAAGTGTGGTGGTTCACACCTGTAATTCCATCACTTTTTGAGGCCAAGGCAGGTGGATTAACTGAGCTCAGGAGTTCAAAAGCAGCCTGGGCAACATGGGGAAAACCCATCTCTACAAAAAATGCAAAAAAATTACCTAGGTGTGGTGGTGCGCACCTGTAGTCCCAGCTACTTGGGATTTCTTGAGCCTGGGAAATAGATTGCAGTGAACTGTGATTGCACCACTGCACTCCAGCCTGTTCAATAGAGCAAGTCCCTGTCTAAAAAAAAACAACTTTTTTTTTTTTTTTTTTTTTTTTTTTTTT
>NW_016807971.1:440388-455486 GCF_001698545.2 Rhinopithecus bieti
AAGGAAGGAAGGAAGGAAGGAAGGAAGGAAGGAAGGAAGGAAGAAAGTGGAATGAACAGATTTGCTAAGTCTCCCGATCTTCATCTTTCTCCGGTACTGAATGCTTTCTGCCCTTGGACACCTTCAGCTTTTGGACTCCTGGACTTACACCAGTGGTTTGCCAGGGCTCTTGTGCCTTCTGCCACAGACTGAAGCTGCAGTTTTTCTACTTTTGAGGTTTTGGGACTCAGGCTGGTTTTCTTGCTCCTCAGCTTGCAGACGGCCTACTATGGGACTTCAGCTTGTGATTGTGTGAGCCAATACTCCTTTATTTATTTTATTTTATTTTTTGAGATGGAGTTTTGCTCTTGTCACCTATGCTGGAGTGCAATGGCACAATCTCGGCTCACTGCAATCTCCGCCTCCCGGGTTCAGGCAATTCTCCTGCCTCAGCTTCCCAAGTAGCTAGGACTGCAGGCATGCACCACCATGTCTGGCTCATTTTGTATTTTTAGTAGAGACGAGTTTTCGCCATGTTGGCCAGACTGGTCTCGATTCCCTGACCTGAGGTGATCAGCCCACCTCAGTCTCCCAGATTGCTGGGATTTCAGGCTTGAGCCACCACGCCTGGCCCAAAACTCCTTAATAAACTCCCTTTCATGTATACATCTATCCTATTAGTCCTGTCCCTCTAGAGAACCCTGACTAATACACCAGGCATGATGGCATGAGCCTGTAGTCCTGGCTACTCTGCAGGCTGAGGTGGGAGGATCGCTAGAGCCCAAGAGTTGGAGTTTGAGGCTGCAATGAGCTATGATCTAGCCACTGCACTCCAGCCTAGTCAAGAGAGACCTCGCCTCCAAAAAAAAAGTATAATCATCCCTTCTTGAAATCAATGTAATTGATAGTTTATATTCTAGGATGTATTTATCAATTGCAGTACATCTCAATTTGTACTAAGCCTTGTTTCAAGTACTACGAGCCCCATGTGGCGAGTGGCTATTGTGTTGGACAGTTCAGACATGGAAACTACTTTCAGCATTTCAGCATTAGAGTATTTTCTTTATACTTTTTTTCTCTTTTCTTCCTTCCTTCTTTTTTGCTTTGAAAACATATTTAATTGGGTAAGCTGGATTTTGAAGGAAGTGGGGAAAATTCATATTCTGAGAGTCTCTAGTTTTAAATTTTAAGTGTTTCCAGTACAGCTCTCCTTTGTTTATTTGTTTTTAAGGGTTTTTTTGGTTGTTTTTTTTTTTTTTTGGTTTTTTTTTTTGAGACAGAGTCCTGCTCTGTCACCCAAACTGGAGTGCAGTGGCACAATCTCAGCTCACTGCAACCTCCGCCTCCCAGGTTTAAGCAATTCTCCTGCCTCCACCTCCTGAGTAGGTGGGATTACAGGCACATGCCACCATGCCGGGCTAATTTTTGTATTTCAGTAGAGACGGGGTTTCACCAGGTTGGCCAGGTTGGTCTTGAACTCCTGACCTCAGGTGATCTGCCTGCCTCAGCCTCCCAAAGTGCTGGGATTACAGGCATGAGCCACCAGGCCCGGCCCTATTTTTACTTTTTTTAAGATGGGGTCTGGCTCTGTTACCCAGGCCAGAGTGCAGTGGTACAGTCTTGACTCACTGCAGCCTTGACCTCCTGGTTCAAGTGATCCTCCCGCCTCAGCCCCCCAAATATCTGGGACTAGAGATGTGTGCCACCACACCTGGCTAATTTTGTATTTTTTGTAGATACGGGGTTTCACTATGTTGCCCTGGCTGGTTTCAAACTCTTGAGCTCAAGCTATCTGCCCATGTTGGCCTACCAAAGTGCTGGGATTACAGGCATGAGCCACCGTGTCCGGCTGTTTGTTTGTTTTTAAAAACCCAGATGTGGCCAGGCACTGGTGGCTCACGACTGGAATCCCAGCACTTTGCGAGGCTGAGGTGGGTGGATCACGAGGTCAAGAGATCGACCATCCTGGCCAACACTGTGAAACCCTGTTTCTACTAAAAATACAAAAATTAGCTGGCTGTGGTGGCGTGTGCCTGTACTCCCAGCTACTCGGGAGGCTGAGGCAGGAGAATTGCTTGTACCCGGGAGGTGGAGGTTGCAGTGAGCAGAGATTGTGCCACTGCACTTCAGCCTGGGCGACAGAGTGAGTCTCCATCTCAAAAAAAAAAAAAAAAAAACCACCAGTGCACAGATTATTTTGGGAAGATAAAAAGGCAGGAGAAGCCAGACATGGTGGCTCATGCCTGTAATCCCAGCACTTTGGGATCACAAGTTCAAGACATTGAGACCATCCTGGCCAGGGTGGTAAAACCACGCCTCTACTAAAAATACAAAATTTAGTCTGCCATGGTGGCACACACCTGTAGTCCCAGCTACTCGGGAGGCCGAGGCAGGAGAATTGCTTGAACTTGGGAGACGGAGGTTATAGTGAGCCAAGATCACACCACAGCACTCCAGCCTGGGTGACAGAGCGAGACTCCATCTCTAAAAAAAAAAAAAAAAAAAAAAAAGGCAGGAGAATGTGATTAAGGTGCTGCTGCCGAACACTTATTTCCTTTTATTCATGTGTTCATTTCTTTTCTCTCTCTTGTTATTTTTTGAGACAGGGTCTCACTCTGTTGCCCAGGCTTTAGCACACCTAGCTATTTTTTTCTTATTTTTTGTAGAGATGGGCCTCCCTATGTTGTTCAGGCTGGTCTTGAACTCCTGGGCTCCAGCAATCCTCCTGCCTCAGCCTCCCAAAGTGCTGGGAGTGCAGGCATGAGCCATTACGTCTGACGCATTTTTTCTCCTAACAGCAGTTACTGAACATCAACTATGGGCCAGGGACTATACCTCGGGGTAGCTTTACAGACATATTGCCTGGCTTGTGAAGCCTACAATTTACTAGAGGAGCCAGACAAGTAATAACAATAAAATGTGATAAGTGCTGTGATAGGGGAAGTATGAAGGGCTCAGTGGCTGCCTGGGAGAATACTTTAAGCCATTTTGGGAAATAAGAGAAGGCTTTGGGGGCTGGGGGTTGAGGGAATGATGTCTAAGATGAAACCTAAAGATTAAGTAAAGAATGGCTAAGCAAAGGGGAGAAGGAAGGGCTAGAGAATGCCAGAAAGAGTGAGTTTAAGGAATGCCCAGAGCCTTTTGGGGAACTGAAAGAAGTTATGCGTGGTTGGGGCCTCCAGGGTGAGGGGTGAGGCTGGTATTGTGCATTCTTCTCCCGGCAGCCTAGTTAACAGTGGGAGTTGGGAGGCAGGATGTTGACAAATCTGGACTAGCCAGGCTCAACACAGGAAGTACTCCACCCCAAAAATATTCCTTCACCAGTTCAGTTCGAGTTCACCAGTTACAGACCCAAATGTGTTAATGAGTTAATGAGTTAATGTGTTTAGGACAGCAAGAATCTTTGGTCAGGCACTGACACCTTATTTTAGATTCAGAAAATTGAATATGATAGAAGTTCCGTGTAATAAGGGACATATAAAAATGCATATAGGCCAGGCATGGTGGCTTACGCCTGTAATCCCAGCACTTTGGGAGGCCGAGGCGGGTGGATCACCCGAGGTCAGGAGTTTGAGACCAGCCTGGCCAACATGGTGAAACCCCGTCCCTACTAAAATACAAAAATTAGCCAGGCATGGTGGCAGGCGCCTGTAATCCCAGCTACTTGGGAGGCTGAGGCAGGAGAATTGCTTAGAACCCAGGGGGAGGAGGTTGCAGTGAGCCAGGATTGAGCCACTGCACTCCAGCTGTCTCAAAAAAACAAACAAACAAAAAGTACATATAAAATATAGGTATGGGGGCCAGGCGCGGTGCCTCACGCCTGTAATTCCAGCACCTTGCACGGTCGAAGCGGGTGGATCACCTAAGGTCAGGAGTTTGAGACCAGCCTGGCCAACATGATGAAACCCCGTCTCTACTAAAAATACAAAAAATTAGCTGGATGTGGTGGCTGGCACCTGTAATTCCAGGTCAGGAGGCTGAGGCAGGAAAATCGCTTGAACCTGAGAGGCTGAGGTTGCAACAAGCCAAGATAGAGTCACTGCACTTCAGCCTGGTCAACAAGAGTGAA
The DNA here is from genome assembly GCF_001698545.2 of Rhinopithecus bieti. Taxonomy (NCBI): domain Eukaryota; kingdom Metazoa; phylum Chordata; class Mammalia; order Primates; family Cercopithecidae; genus Rhinopithecus; species Rhinopithecus bieti. Next base: position 444,437 of record NW_016807971.1, read on the forward strand.
AACTCCATCTCAAAAAAAAAAGAAAAAAAAGAAAAAAATAGATATATAAAAAGATATGGCCGGGCACAATGGCTCACACCTGTAATCCCAACACTTTGGGATGCTGAGGTGGGAGGACTGTTTGAACCCAGGAGTTCAAGACCAGTCTGGGCAACATAGCAAGAACTCATCTCTACAAAAAATAAAAATATTAACCAGGTGTGGTGGCACCTGCCTGTAGTCTCAGCTATTCAGGAGGCTGAGGTGAGAGGATTGCTTGAACCCGGGAGGTAGAGGCTGCAGTGAGCTGTGATCACACCACTGCACTCCAGCATGGGTGACAGAGGGAGACCTTGTCTCAAAAAAAAGAAAAAAGAAAAAAAAAAAAGAAACAGGTGTGGAACTAATGAAAAGGCACTTCACTCTGACTTGGGGAGGTCTGGACAGGCTTCACATAGGATATGACACCTAGACAGGGTCTGGAAGAGTAAGCAGGAGTTTGTCAGGCCTCTAAGTGGGAGGACATTCTGATAATAATAACCATGATTTACTGATTTACTAAGTGTCAGGCACTATTCTGGTGGTATTTTGTATTGTTTTGTTTTGTTTTTTTTGAGACGGAGTCTCGCTCTGTCGCCCAGGCTGGAGTGCAGTGGCACAATCTCGGCTCACTGCAACCTCCGCCTCCTGAGTTCAAATGATTCTCCTGCCTCAGCCTTCTGAGTAGCTGGGATTTACAGGTGCACACCACCATGCCCCGCTTTTTTTTTTTTTTTTTTTTGTATTTTTAGTAGAGATGAGGTTTCACCATATTGGCCAGGCTGGTCTTGAACTCCTGACCTTGTGATCCGCCCGCCTCAGCCTCCCAAAGTGCTGGGATTACAGGTGTGAGCTACCATGCCTGGCTGTCTGGTTTGTTTTTAGAGAGACAGGGGTCTTGCTCTGTCACCCAGGCTGGAAGGCAGTGGCTGGATCATAACTCACTGCGACTTTGCAGTACTGGGCTTAATTGATCCTCCTGCCAGGGCCTCTCAAAGTGCTGGGATTACAGGTGTAAGACACTGCACCTGGCCTCTCGAGTGGGTTTTATTCATTAGCTTACTTAATTCTCTTTTTTTTTTTTTTTTGAGACAGGGTCTTACTCTGTCTCCCAGGTTGGAGTACAGTAGTGCAACCATGGCTCACTGTAGCCTCAACCTCCCAGGCTCAATGGATCTTCCCACCTCAGCTTCCTGAGTAGTTGGGACTACAGGCATGTGCCAACACACCTAACTAATTTCTGTATTTTTTGAAGAGACAGGTTTTCACCATGTTGCCCAGTCTGGTCTCAAACTCCTGGCCTCAGCAATCCACCCACCTTGACCTCCCAAAGTGCTAGGATTATAGGCATCAGCCACTGCATCCAGACTTAGCTCACTTAATTCTAATAATAATAATAATAATAATAATAATAATAATACATCCTGGGTGCTAAAATATCTGTTTACAGGTGAAGAAACGGAGGCATATAGAGGTAAAGTAACTCAGCTAGAGTCACACAGTAAGGGTTAGAGCAGTTTGGCTCAAGAGATTACTTCTTTAATCCCTATGCCATATGCTGGAGTATAGGTGGTTGAGTATGTCTGGACTGTAGGGTAAGGAGTTGGGGAAGGAACATCAGATATCAAGTTGATGAAAGAGGCAGTAGCCTGCCAGGTGCAGTGACTCATGCCTGTAATCCCAGCACTTTGAGAGGCCAAGGCGGGTGGATCACCTGAGGTCAGGGGTTTGAGACCAGCCTTAGCACCATGCTGAAACCCCCTCTCTACTAAAAATACGAAAATTAGCTAGGTATGGTGGTGCACATCTGTAATCCCAGCCACTAGGGAGACTGAGGCACAAGAATGGCTTGAACCCGGCAGGTGGAGGTTGCAGTGAGCTGAGATCATGCCACTGCCCTCCAGCCTGGGCGACTCAAAAAAAAAGAAAAGAACAGAAAGAAAAGAGAAGAGAAAAGAAAAGAGGCAGTAGCCAAATCACAAAGATTCAGCATGAGTACCTTGAAGACAGGCTCTTAGGAGCTTTTAGGTAAATATTTTTAAGTACTTGAATGTGTATATAAATGATTGCTAATGAATGTGATTATATTCTGGATATCCATATCCAGATTTACACAAGCCACATGTCCAGTGGTGATTCACTGCCTCAACAGATTCCTATAGGATCCCTTAAGCTATCAAGAGGGATATAAGAGCCAGTTCCCTATCATTAACTATGAGATCCAAGAGCTCAAAATGTAACTCCTCCAAGAGGGAGGAGGTGCAGGCCCAGTTAGAGGGGAGAGGCTAAGGGTGTCCCCACTCTTGATCCTCTACCCACACGACAACCACATTCACAATAGGGATCTCTCCTGTCTAAGGACTCACAAAACAAACATCAAGGCCCCTTTCTTCTTTTAGCTGAAGCAGTATAGCCAAGCAGGAAATTGGTGTGTTCTCCCCAACCCCCATCACATATACACACATACCAACCCAGAAGGCTGGTGCTTCCCTCTTACAGCTGTCCCTGCAGCTGTCTGGGACTTTTTAAAGAGAGCTTTCCAAAAATCTTCCAGGGAGACTTGGGTGACTCCAGTAATCTCTCTGCACAGAAGGTGCCTTTGATTTTTGAGAATGACATTTCTTTCTGTTATCCCATGCTATGCAGAGCTGCTACATCTTTTAAAACCTTGGTCTCTGATGTCCATAGCCACTGGGTTGGTAGGCAGAAAGTTCCATCTCTGCATCCCCCTGACCTGACCTCAGGCAACCCCCAGCAAACTAAGATAGATCCTCGTGGGAGATGGCACCAGGGAAGAGCCACATCTCCAGTGTGGCCTATGCACCAGCTTGCTGTGATATGCCTGGGCCACTTCCTTTTCTGGCAGGGTCATAGAGGACCTTCTGCTTCTACCCATCACTTCCTACATTGAGAAGCTGAAGGAGAAACTGGTAAGATTATAATTATTTTAAATAGGGTTTTAAAAACATGAAGTCAGGCCGAGCGCGGTGGCTCATGCTTGTAATTCCAGCACTTTGGGAGGCCGGGGGGGGCAGATCACCTGATGTTGGGAGTTCGAGACCAGCCTGACCAACATGGGGAAACCCTGTCTCTACTAAAAATACAAAAAAAAAAAAAAAAAAAAAAAAAAAATAGCCGGGCATGGTTGCGCATGCCTGTAATCCCAGCTACTTGGGCAGGCTGAGTGAGGCAGGAGAATCACTTGAACCTGGGAGGTAGACGTTGCGGTGAGCTGAGATTACACCATTGCACTCCACTCCAACCTGGGCAACAAGAACAACAAAAAAAACCCACATGAAGTCTACTTTGCTTCTGCTGGCAGAGATCCTTTTGCACAGAAGTGGTTAACCAGGGCTCAACCATAATGACAGACCTTCCTAGCCTAGAATTTGGGTATCAGTTTGAACCTGCTTCTTGTTTTTAATAATTATTAAATTCTTTGTCTACTTACCATTTGTCATCCATTGTGACAACAGCTTTATGTATTTATGTATATATGTATTTATTTATTTAATTTATTTTTTGAGATAAGAGTCTCTCTCTGTCACTGAGGCTGGAGTGCAGAAGCACAGTTATGGCTCACTGCGGGATCAACCTTCAGGACTCAATCGATCCTCCTGACTCAGCCTCCTGAGTAGCTGAAACTACAGGCATGTGTCCCCACATCTGGCTAAGTTTTTAAATTTTCTGTAGAGATGAGGCTTCCACTATGTTGCCCAGGTTGGTCTCGAACTCCTGGGCTTGAGTGATCTGCCCACCTCTCAAAGTATTGGGATTACAGGCGTAAGCCACCATGCCCAGCCCTCAACAGCTTTATTTACATGTACTATTTTGTTAAATCCTCAAATGACATAAATTCTGTTGTATTCCTACTTTACACACTAGAAAACTAGGGATTAAAAAATTGCTAACTGAGCTGGACATGGTGGCATGTGCCTGCAGTCCCAGCTACTTGGGAGGCTGAGTGGGAGGACTGCTTGAGCCTGGGTGGGGGGGGGTCTAGGCTGCAGTGAAGTATGTTCATATCACTGCATTCAAGCCTGGGTGACAGAGTGAGACTCTGTCTCTAGAAACATTAAATTAAATAAATTTTTTTGGAAAAAGAGTTAACTAATTGGTCCAAGATCAAACAGCTAGCAGCTGATCTGTGATTCAAAGCCAAGTGGGTCTAACTTAACTTCTATACTAAGATACTTTCTTCAGGGGGGCCGGCAGGCTTTCTATAAAGGAAAATGCCACACATAACATTGTGATTGATAGGGCCAAAAGACTTATGTGTCAGAAAGACTGGCATCCCAGTCGGCAAAGAAAATAGCATGTCAGAGTCCCACGTTTAGAAAATTGAATTCCTTAGGCTTTACATCTGTATCAAGTCTGGGATCACCTGTCCTAAATTTCTGAATTATTTTCATAAGAGACACTGAGCAGTACAGGAAACCTCATTAAGCCTTTGCAGATCCTCTTAGTTTATATCACTCTCCCCTGGTCCTGTTCCTTTCTCGTGCATTCTTTTTTTTTTTTTTTTTTTTTCAGATGGAGTCTCACTCTCTTGCCCAGGCTGGAGTGCAATGGTGTGATCTTGGCTCACTGCAACCTCTGCCCCACCCCGGGTTCAAGCGATTTTCCTGCCTCAGCCTCCAAGTAGCTGGGACTACAGGCACACGCCTCCATGCCTGGCTAATTTTTGTATTTTTAGTAGAGACAGGGTTTCAACCATGTTGGCCAGGCTGGTCTCGAACTTGACCCCAGGTGATCCATCTGCCTCAGCCTCCCAAAGTGCTGGGATTACAGACATGAGCCACTGTTCCAGGCCTAATTTTTATTTTTAGTAGAGAGGAGGTCTCACTTTATTGCCCAGGCTGGTCTTGAACTCCCAGGGCCAAGAGATCTTTCCACCTTAGCCTCTCAAAGTGCTGGGATTATAGGCGTGAGCCACTGTGCCTGGCCTGACGCCCTTTTTAAGCTCCCCACAAGCCTCCCCAACTGAATTGACTTTTGCCACATCTGAAACTCCACAGCATTTTACGCCTCTCTTACGGCTCTTTTCTACACATTACAAGATTGATACTCATTTAAATAGTGCTGGCGCTCACTTTTAGATTTGAATTCAACATTAATAGGAAGAGGCCAAGGGTTCTACTAGCCAGAATTTAGACTAGAACCCATATTTAACATTTATTAACAAATACTTATTGAGTGTCTGCCACATGTCTGGTACTCTCACGGGAGCTGGAGATAACGGGGTGGACAAGACAATGTCCCTGTCCTCACGGAGTTCACATGTATTTTATTCCACAAGTCTTCCTAAATTGGATAAATTAGGAATTTTTTTTTAAACTCAGTAAGTGTGGGGTACCTAGAGGCAGCAGTTGTTGGAGATAACAAAAATACACACACACACACACACACACAATTTTAAATTCAACAAGTATTTATTGGGTATAACATGTGCTAGGCTATGGGTTCACCACTAGGAATTTAACAGTGAGCCAGACACCAGTGGTTTCTTTTTTTCTCGCAATAGCTTTATTGCGATATAATACACATACCATACGATTCACCAATGTAAAGTATGCAATTTAATGGTTTTGAGTATATTCACATAGCTGTACAACTAGCATACCCTAAAATAAACTCCATACCCATTAGCAGCCACTCCCCATTTTCCCCAACTCTCCCAGCCCTAGGCAACCACTGATTTCCATCTCTGTGGATTTGTCTATTCTAGATATTTTACCTAAATGGAATCATGCAATACTTTGTTTTTTGTGACTGGATCCTTTCACTGAATCTGTTCGAAGGGTCATTCATGTTGTAGTATTTCCTTTTGTTGCCAAATGATATTCCATTGTAACAGCGGAATTATTAGTACATTATTCCAATATACCACATTTATTTATCCCTTCATTAGTTGATAAACATTTCAGTTATGTCCACTTTTTAGCTGTTACGAATAATGCTGTGAACATTCATGTGCAAATTTTTGTGTGGACAAATGTTTTCTCTTTTTTGGGGTATATACCTAGCAGTGGAATTGCTGGTTAATATGATGATTCCAGCTTTAATCTTTTTTTGTTTGTTTGTTTTGAAATGGAGTCTTGCTCTGTCGCCCAAGGTGGAGGGCAGTGGCACGATCTCAGCTCACCGCAACCTCCGCCTCCTGGGTTCAAGCGATTCTCCTGATTCAGCCTCCCCAGTAGCTGAGATTACAGGCGCCCACCACCACGCCTGGCTAATTTTCGTATTTTTAGTAGAGATGGGTTTTCACCATGTTGGCCAGGCTAGTCTGGAACTCCTGACCTCAGGTGATCCACCTGCCTCAGCCTCCCAAAGTGCTGGGATTACAGGCATGAGCCACTGCGCATGGCCCATCTTTAACCTTTTGAGGAACTACAGCGATTTCCCAAAGCGGCTGTACCATTTTACATTCCCACCAACAGTATATGAGGGTTCCAATTTCTTCACATCCTCCCCTAAACTTAGTATTATTTGTCTTTTTTATTATAGCCATCCTCCAATAAATTCAAGTTTTTATTTTGTAATGACTTTCCATTTAAAGAATTTCGAGGATACTATAAAGAGTTCCAGTATATCCTTCATTCATCTTTCCCTAACGGGAGAGAATGATTATTTTGGGGAAAAAAAAAAAAAAAAAAGAGAGAGAGAGAGAGAGAAATGATACCAAGTAATCTAGCTTTAATCTCTGTTGACTGAAGTGAGTATTAGGAGCTTTGGCCAAAGTAAAAGGTAGTGAAAAGATAGTCACATCAAGGTGCCCGAGTTAAGAAAATCAGGAGGTAGAATTCAAGGAGACCATGTCAAATCCTGTCAGCAAAGTCAAGGTCGGAAAGGAAGCCACTTCCTAACGACCCACACCACTGGTGGTCTCATCACGCTGTTGCACCATTTGGATGTTTTCTAATTGTCCCGGGCAGTTTTCTCTCCAATTAGACTGTAAACTCCTGGCAGGCTCAGGCAGTGCTTTGAAGGTCTCACGTGGTCCAACCTTACGCGAAAAGCACTTATTGAAAGCACCTGGACCGCCCGGCGACGTGGCTCACGATTGTAATCCCAGCACTTTGGGACGCCAAGGCGGGCGGATCACCTGAGCTCAGGAGTTCGAGACCAGCCTGGCCAACACAGTGAAACCCCGTCTCTACTAAAAATACAAAAATTAGCCAGGAGTTTGAGACCAGTCTTGCCAACATAGTGAAACCCTGTCTCTACTAAAAATACAAAAATAAGCCAGGCGTGGTGGCGCGCGCGTAGTCCCAGCTACTTGGAAGCCCCAGGCAGGAGAATCTCCTGCGAGGGGGAGGTTGCAGTGAGCTGAGATTGCGCCACTGCACCCCAGCCTGGGCGACAGTGAGAAAGAAAGGAAAGAGAGAGAAAGAAAGAGACAGAGAGAGAGAGAGATAGAGAGAGAGAAAGCAAGCAAGCAAGCACCTCAACAGAGACAGAGAGACAGAGATGGAAAGAAAGAGAGACGAAAGAGAGAGAGAAAGAGAGAGAAAGAATGAGAGAAAGAAAGAAAAGAAAGAAAGAAAGAAANGCTACTTGGAAGCCCCAGGCAGGAGAATCTCCTGCGAGGGGGAGGTTGCAGTGAGCTGAGATTGCGCCACTGCACCCCAGCCTGGGCGACAGTGAGAAAGAAAGGAAAGAGAGAGAAAGAAAGAGACAGAGAGAGAGAGAGATAGAGAGAGAGAAAGCAAGCAAGCAAGCACCTCAACAGAGACAGAGAGACAGAGATGGAAAGAAAGAGAGACGAAAGAGAGAGAGAAAGAGAGAGAAAGAATGAGAGAAAGAAAGAAAAAGAAAGAAAGAAAGAAAGAAAGAAAGAAAGAAAGAAAGAAAGAAAGAAAGAAAATAAAAAAGAAAAGAAAAAAAAAAAAAAAGAAAAGAGAAGAGAAGAAAGAAGGAAAGCAAGCAAGCACCTGCTCCGTAACCCGGGGAGACTTGCTCGACCTGAGAACCCAGTGTCACACGACACATCCACTGCCACACCCATACCTACGCCGGGACGCGGAACCGCTTCTACCCGCCCACACCGGAGAGGTTGCTCGCGATTGGCCGGGCGGGCACACAGGCCCGCCTTGCGAAGGTGGCTGGGCAGCCTCCCCATCTAAGCCTGGGTCGCCACCTCCGTGAGGGGCCGCGGAGCCGAGCACGGGAAGTGGTGTCCAGTCGGTTCTTGGCAGCGACAGCCAGTGCGGGAGAACCCTCCCACGGCAAGGCCGAGCCCTGAGACTGGACTAGCACGGTAGTGAGTCTCTCAGGTCTCCGCAGCGAAGGGCCGCGGGGGGCTGGGACCGTGCCCGACCGTGCCAGCTCCCGCCCCGGAAGCGGAAGTGCAAGCACTGCGGGGCCCTGTACAGTGTGAGCCCGACCCCAGAGCCAGTCGTTCCGCCCGCTGGTCATCGCACCATCTCCCCCGCCGGTGTCCTGCTCGCCGTCCCCGCCATGCTCTCTTTAGACTTTTTGGACGATGTGCGGCGGATGAACAAGCGGCAGGTGAGCTTGGCCGTCCTCTTTTTCTCCTGGCTCTTCTTGTCTCTTCCAGGCTGCTGCTGCGGGGCCTGGAGGACCCCAGGGTTCTGGTGTGAGGGTCTGAGCTGGTCTGCTGCCCGGGTCATTCCCTTGCTTTGGAGTCTGTGGCCAGAGGCCGCCTTGTCTGCCTCATTATTTTTAACCCCGAACTGATTCAGGGCCTACCTGGGGCGGGGCGGGGCGGGAAGCGGTGTCTTCATGTTCCATTCCTCCTACTGAGGCAGGGGAGCAAATGGAAACCGTACGCGCTTTGAAAGTGGGAGTTGGGGTTGCTTATTGTTTTAGTCATTTTAAGGCGGCCGACTCTTGATTTCTCCAGTCGGAGCGACTCCAGGTGGATTTGGGAGAGACAAGGTTTAGCTGGTTTCTGGGGCGCTCAGCAAGGCGATTGTAGGCCCCAAGAAGCCGTTTTGCTGCTTTCAGCTCCTTGCAACCCTTTAGTAGAGCTGAGCCGTAGCGGGCTGCACGGACTTTGACTTGGACCACTGTGAGCTCCGAGGTGGAACAGTTACACCACTTTACCTTGCGTCCGCTTAGCACTAAGGTGGCAGCCCTCAGAATCTATGGTTTTATAGTCCAATATCAGTGCCACGGGGGTCTAGAAATGTGGGTCTCCTGATTTTGTCCTCACACTTTGCTCTACCTTCATCTTCTAGATCGTATGCTAAATAGTACTGAGAATACTGTTGTAATTATTTAGTCCTTAGAAAAGTTTGCTCTGTTTTGTCTTTGGCACTAAGTGTGTCTGTGGAGCCTAGTTTTGCTGCATCGGACTTTTTTGTTTGTTTGTTTTAAACAGTATTTTACTGTTATGATTATCCTGATGTCACCATTAAGGAATTTTTTTCCCTTGGACTTGCATTTTTTGTACTTATAGCTGCCACTTAGGGAAATAGATACACAATCTTTCCTTACTCCCCTTCAGGCTTTAGCTAGCTCAGTGTCAATTCTGTCAGTCAGAATTGAGCATTCTATAAAAATTGCACAAATGTTACTTTATGTTTTTATGACAACACTCCAAATTTTACTCGTATAGTGTTGTCTTTTTTTAATCCATATTTGGATTTCTAGATGCCACAGACATTCCTCTGAAGAAAGTATTTATTTTGAGTCTGATATTTATTTGTACTCTATGCCAGGTACAATGAGAGAAATGCAAAGATAGTTAAGAAAGACTTGGCCTTCAAGGAGCCTAAATGTGTAGAAAAGGACTAAGGCAAAACAATAACTTTTTTGAGCTCTTACCATGCGTGAAGCACTTTATACACATGTAAGGTAGGTAATGTTGCTCATATTAAACATATGAAGAAAATGAGACTTTGTGAGAAGCAATACAGTATAGAAGTTAAGAGTATGGACTCTAAAGCTAGATTTCTGAGTTTTGAAGTAGCTCTGCTATTTACTGGCTGTGTGACTTTGAGCAGATTACTTAACCTCTCTGTGCCTATGTTTACGTTTATTGTTGTAAAAAGATATGCAACATAAAATATTCCATTTTAATCATTTTTAAGTGTATACTTCACTGACATTAGTTGCATTCACTGTGTTGTGCAAACGTAGGGTCGCTATGAAGATTAAATGAGTTAATATAAAGCCCTCAGAAGAGCGTCTGGCACATGGTGAGTATTGGCTGTGCTGTGGTTGATGTCATTGTTATAAAGCTTTAGTGATTTGCTTACGATAGAAGGTAGGCTGGGTGTGGTGGCTCGTGCCTGTAGGCCCAGCACTTTGGGAGGCTGAGGCGGGCGGATCACAAGGTCAAGAGATCAAGACCATCCCGGCCAACGTGTTGAAACCCCCTCTCTACTAAAAATACAGAAATTAGCTGGACCTGGTGGCGCACGCCTGTAGTCCCAGCTACTCGGGAGGTTGAGGCAGGAGAATGCCTGGGAGGTGGAGATTGCAGTGAGTTGAGATTGTGCCACTGCACTCCAGCCTGGCAACAGAGCGAGACTCTGTCTCAAAAAAAAAAAGAAGGTAAGTGGCAGGATGTGGATTTGATCTCAGGTCTTTAAAGCCTGAACACTTGGATAAGGAAGGATATGACCCATTCTCCCTTGGACTTGCATTTTTTGTACTTATAGCTGCCACTTAGGAAGTAGATACACAATCTGCTTCCCTAAGGATAGGAGTATGGATAGGAGGGATTGGATATGATGGGGTGAGGGAGAGTTATGAAATGAGCTCTTTATCTGTACATAATATCTGGGAAAAGAATTGACAATACATGTAGATACATGTAGATACTGAGAATTAATCAAATGAAAGAGGGAAATTAGAATTTTGTTTTATTCCTCTAAAAGTTGCTATTATTTGCATAACTTCTCTGCTTATACCTAATTACATATTACAGTGGTAGGAAAATTGTGAGAGATTGTGAGAAAATTGTGAGAGGGCATTACGAACAGCTTCAAGGAGATACTAGCATTTAAGTTGGATCTTGAAAGACCTTCTTAATAGCTTCATCTTTTTTTTTTTTTTTTTT
>NW_016807971.1:457317-479691 GCF_001698545.2 Rhinopithecus bieti
AGATAGAGTCTCGCTGTGTTCTGTCACCAAGGCTGGAGTGCAGTGATGTCATCTCAGCTCACTGCAACCTAGTAGCTGGGATTACAGGTGCGTGCCACCATGTCTGGCTAATTTTTGTATTTTTAGTAGAGATGGGGGTTTCACCATGTTGACCAGGCTGGTCTTGAACTCCTGACCGCAAGTGATCTGACCACTGTGGCCTCCTAAAGTGCTGGGGTTACAGGCATGAGCCACCGTGCCCGGCCTTTAATATAATTTATTATTCTAGTTTTTTAACAGCACTGTGTTTAACAACCAGCTTGCAGAATTGCTGAAAATTTAGGAAGCTGGTTCCAGCACACCACTGATTAGTATGAGAGGTTTTTGTTTTTTTTTTTAATTTTTGTTTGTTTGTTTTGAGACAGGGTCTCCCTCTGTTGACCAGGCTGGAGTACAGTGGCAGGATCTTGGCTCCCTGCAACCTCCTCCTTCTGGGATCAAGTGATTCTCCCACCTCAGCCTCTGGAGTAGCTGGGACTACTGGCTAGCAACACCATACCTGGCTAATTTTTGTATTTTTTGTAGAGTCTGGATTTCACCAGGTTGCCCAGGCTGGTCGTGAACTCCTGAGCTCAGCCATCCGCCCACCTCAGCCTCCCAAAGAGCTGGAATTGATTATAAGTGTGAGTCACTGTGCCCAACCTTAATGTAAGCAATTTTTTTGTTTGTTTGTTTTGTTTTGAGACGGAGTCTGGCTCTGTTGCCCAGGCTGGAGTGCAATGGCTCAATCTTGGCTCACTGAAACCTACCCACCCCTAGGTTCAAGCGATTCTCCTGCCTCAGCTTCCCCAGTAACTGGCACTACAGATGCATGTGATCACATGCTAATTTTTTGTAGTTTTAGGGGTTTTACCATGTTAGCCAGGATGGTCTTGATCTCCTGACCTCGTGATCCGCCCACCTCAGCCTCCCAAATATACGAGCATTTTTAAATGCACATTGAGGTGGTTTTTGTGTGCAGAAAAGCCTATTTAGAGTTATCTTTAGTTCTAATAATAATTTATAAAACCTAAAATTTTAAGACTAAATTCTTTCTTAAATTTTTGGAATTTGTTTACAAATCTTATCCTATTTAAAGTGTAGCAAATTTTAACAATCACTTTTTTATTTTTGAGACAATCTCACTCTGTTGCCCAGGCTGAAGTGTGGTGGCACCATCTCGGCTCACTGCAACCTCTGCCTCCTGGGTTCACACAATTCTCCTGCCACAGCCTCCAGAGTAACTGGGATTATAGGCGTGCACCACCACTCCTGGCTAATTTTTGTATTTTTTTTAGTAGAGACGAGGTTTCACCATGTTGGCTAGGCTGGTTTCGAACTCCTGACCTCAAGTGATCTGCCTGCCTCGGCCTACCAAAGTGTTGGGATTTCAGGTGTGAATCACTGCACTCGGCCAACAATCACTTTTAAGAGCCTATGTTTGGTTTAATTTACAAAGTTAAACATCTTAAAATGATTAAACTTTATAAATTAAAAAGTTATTTTAAAGAACTTCAATTATTCAACAAACATGGACTACTTATATCATTTTTATAGATCTGAGACTTCTTAAGTTCTCTTAAAATGTTTCAGCACTGTATAAATAGTAAACTTTCTGATTCAAATAATAAATCTAAAACAACTGATTACACATTTTAAACTGAATTTTAAGGCTAACTTATTACTTCACTAGGTCAAATTCTCTTAAATTTTACAGAAGTTAAAATACCAAATATGGCTGGGTGCAGTGGCTCACGCCTGTAATGGTGGAGGCCGAGGTGGATGAATCGCTTGAGCCTAGGAGTTTGAGATCAGCCTGGGCAACATAGTGAAACCCCATTTCTACTAAAATACAAAATTAGCCAGGTGTGGTGGCACACGTGTGTAATCCCAGCTACTCAGGTGGCCGAGGCACAAGAATCACTTGAACCCGGAAGGCAGAGGTTGCAGTGAGCCAAGATTGTGCCCCTGCACTCCAGCCTTGGTGACAGTGTGAGACCCTGTCTCGAAAAAAAGAACAGAGAAGGCCAGACGCAGTGGCTCACACTTGTAATCCCAGCACTTTCAGAGGCTGAGGCAAGCAGATCACTTGAGGTCAGGAGTTCAAGACCAGTCTGGTCAACGTAGTGAAACCCCGTCTCTACTAAAATACAAAATTAGTGGGGCGTGGTGGTGTGCACCTGTAATCCCAGCTTCTCGGGAGGCTGAGGCAGAAGAATTGCTTGAACTCTGGAGATGTTGGTTGCAGTGAGCCAAGATCACACCACTGCACTCCAGTCTGGGTGACAGAGCGAGACTCCATCTCAAAAAACAAAACAATACAAAAAACAAAACAAATATGAACAGAGTTCTTAAGAATATTAACACTATGTATGCTTTCCCTTAAACATTCTATTTTAATTATAAATCATTCTGGGGTAAAAAATGATAGCTAGGTGTGGTGCTGCACCTGTAGTGCCAGCTGCTCAGGAAGGCTGAGGCAGGATGATTGCTTGAGCCCAAGGAGTTCAAGTCTAGCCTAGGCAACATAGTGAGACCCCATCTCTTAAAAAAAAAAGATATTTACTCACTAATGAAATAAGTATGTTATGCCAAATTATTTTATGTTACATGTATGTCACGTGTAATTTTAGAATTGACTTCTCTGCTTGCTGAGATTTTTTTATTGGCCAGGATGTGACTAGATGCCTGTCTGAGCCCTGAAGGGACTAAGCAGACTCCCATAAATGTGTGCTTAACTCCCCGCAGGCCACTTACATTGCTTGATTGAATTTGCATTTCTCTGGGTTTTAATTATCTGTATGCCTTCCTGCCTAAATGTAAAGTCCTTGAGACTTAATAGGATCCTTCATTCTTTTATATCTTCCTATCTCTTAGTATGACCCAACTCTTAACTGTTATTGCAGTGATATTTTAATGATTTCTAGATAACTTTTCTTTTCTTTTTTTTTCCTGAGATAAGGTCTCGCTCTGTCACCTAGGCTGGAGTCCAGTGACGCGATTACAGCTCACTGCAGCCTCAACCTCCTGGGTCCAAGCCCTCTTCCCACTTCAGTCTCCCGAGTAGCTGGGACCACAGGTGTACTGGGTACCATAGTGAGACTCCAACTCATGCCTGGTTAATTTTGTATTTTTTGTAGAGATGAGATTTTGCCCTGTTGCCTAGGTATCTTTGATACTTTTTTTTTTTTTAATGAGTTGTCCCTGAAACATACAGAAACCTAGGACATTTTCTTAGACATAGACCTAATATGGATAAATGTGAAGTAAATAGGAGGTATATCCAACACAGAGGATAAAGTCATTACTTTTTTTGTTTATGGGAAAGTAGTCTGGTCTTATTTAGGATCAGGAAAATCTTTATTACTGGCAGGGTGTCAACATTTATTAATGAATTGCCAAGTTTCAATGTAGAAATATTGGTATCAGTCTCCATTACATACACAAGAAAATCACAAGTAAAATTTTATTGTAAACTGCAATTAACATCAACAGGTATATTCTTTTTTTTTTGAGACAGAGTCTCACTCTGTCACCCAGGCTGGAGTGCAGTGGTGTCATCTCACTGCAACCTCTGCCTCCTGGGTTCAAGCACTTATCTTGCCTCAGTCTCCTGAGTAACTGGGATTACAGGCATGTGCCACCACGCCTGGCTAATTTTTTGTATTTTTTAGTAAAGATGGGGTTTCACCATGTTGGCCAGGCTGGTCTTGAACTCCTGACCTCAAGTGATTCACCAGCCTTGGCCTCCCAAAGTGCTGGGATTACAGGTGTGAGCCACTACGCCCGACTGATATATTCTTTTGAACAGCCAGAAATTATTCTTTATTCCATGTAACTGAGCAAAATTCAGAATACAGTACCATAGTAACAAAGATATTTTCTTGCTACCGTTCCTTGATATTTTACATCTGTTATTTTTTTCATAACGTTCTCTCCACAAATGACATAAAGACAAGGATGATTATATTCTTTTCCACAGCCAGATGGCACAAACCTGTAACAGTAAAGATGAGCTCCCCTTAGGAGAAACTGGGGTTTGTTTGTTTGTTTTTTTTTTTTTTACAAAAGTTTATTCTTAAATGTACAACAGCTCCAAGACAACACTTAATTCCAGCTTTAGGTGGCAAAAGATGTTATGGCAGGGAATATAGACGTTTAAATAAGGATGAAATAAAGGGTCACCATCTCCTCAGGTACAAGGAACAGCTTACTTTTGCCAGATTTCTTAATTCCACCTGTGGCCAAGGGCCCCTTCCCTGCGGCCTTCGCTTTTAGCTCCTCGAGTTTCTTCTGCTCCTCTTTTGTTTCTGCTTGAAAGCCTTATCTTCCTCGTCCATCTCCTTGGCCTGCTTCTTAGGCTGTTTCAGTGGCTTCTTCTTGCCACCTTCGCGGCCGGACATGGCGCCTGCCGCCCCTTCCCCAGACCCTGCCCGNTTTTTTTTTTTTTTTTTTTTTTTTTGAGATAGAGTCTCGCTGTGTTCTGTCACCAAGGCTGGAGTGCAGTGATGTCATCTCAGCTCACTGCAACCTAGTAGCTGGGATTACAGGTGCGTGCCACCATGTCTGGCTAATTTTGTATTTTAGTAGAGATGGGGTTTCACCATGTTGACCAGGCTGGTCTTGAACTCCTGACCGCAAGTGATCTGACCACTGTGGCCTCCTAAAGTGCTGGGGTTACAGGCATGAGCCACCGTGCCCGGCCTTTAATATAATTTATTATTCTAGTTTTTTAACAGCACTGTGTTTAACAACCAGCTTGCAGAATTGCTGAAAATTTAGGAAGCTGGTTCCAGCACACCACTGATTAGTATGAGAGGTTTTGTTTTTTTTTTTAATTTTGTTTGTTTGTTTTGAGACAGGGTCTCCCTCTGTTGACCAGGCTGGAGTACAGTGGCAGGATCTTGGCTCCCTGCAACCTCCTCCTTCTGGGATCAAGTGATTCTCCCACCTCAGCCTCTGGAGTAGCTGGGACTACTGGCTAGCAACACCATACCTGGCTAATTTTGTATTTTTTGTAGAGTCTGGATTTCACCAGGTTGCCCAGGCTGGTCGTGAACTCCTGAGCTCAGCCATCCGCCCACCTCAGCCTCCCAAAGAGCTGGAATTGATTATAAGTGTGAGTCACTGTGCCCAACCTTAATGTAAGCAATTTTTTTGTTTGTTTGTTTTGTTTTGAGACGGAGTCTGGCTCTGTTGCCCAGGCTGGAGTGCAATGGCTCAATCTTGGCTCACTGAAACCTACCCACCCCTAGGTTCAAGCGATTCTCCTGCCTCAGCTTCCCCAGTAACTGGCACTACAGATGCATGTGATCACATGCTAATTTTTTGTAGTTTTAGGGGTTTTACCATGTTAGCCAGGATGGTCTTGATCTCCTGACCTCGTGATCCGCCCACCTCAGCCTCCCAAATATACGAGCATTTTAAATGCACATTGAGGTGGTTTTGTGTGCAGAAAAGCCTATTTAGAGTTATCTTTAGTTCTAATAATAATTTATAAAACCTAAAATTTTAAGACTAAATTCTTTCTTAAATTTTGGAATTTGTTTACAAATCTTATCCTATTTAAAGTGTAGCAAATTTTAACAATCACTTTTTTATTTTGAGACAATCTCACTCTGTTGCCCAGGCTGAAGTGTGGTGGCACCATCTCGGCTCACTGCAACCTCTGCCTCCTGGGTTCACACAATTCTCCTGCCACAGCCTCCAGAGTAACTGGGATTATAGGCGTGCACCACCACTCCTGGCTAATTTTGTATTTTTTTTAGTAGAGACGAGGTTTCACCATGTTGGCTAGGCTGGTTTCGAACTCCTGACCTCAAGTGATCTGCCTGCCTCGGCCTACCAAAGTGTTGGGATTTCAGGTGTGAATCACTGCACTCGGCCAACAATCACTTTTAAGAGCCTATGTTTGGTTTAATTTACAAAGTTAAACATCTTAAAATGATTAAACTTTATAAATTAAAAGTTATTTTAAAGAACTTCAATTATTCAACAAACATGGACTACTTATATCATTTTATAGATCTGAGACTTCTTAAGTTCTCTTAAAATGTTTCAGCACTGTATAAATAGTAAACTTTCTGATTCAAATAATAAATCTAAAACAACTGATTACACATTTTAAACTGAATTTTTAAGGCTAACTTAACAACTGATTACACATTTTAAACTGAATTTTTAAGGCTAACTTATTACTTCACTAGGTCAAATTCTCTTAAATTTTACAGAAGTTAAAATACCAAATATGGCTGGGTGCAGTGGCTCACGCCTGTAATGGTGGAGGCCGAGGTGGATGAATCGCTTGAGCCTAGGAGTTTGAGATCAGCCTGGGCAACATAGTGAAACCCCATTTCTACTAAAAATACAAAAATTAGCCAGGTGTGGTGGCACACGTGTGTAATCCCAGCTACTCAGGTGGCCGAGGCACAAGAATCACTTGAACCCGGAAGGCAGAGGTTGCAGTGAGCCAAGATTGTGCCCCTGCACTCCAGCCTTGGTGACAGTGTGAGACCCTGTCTCGAAAAAAAGAACAGAGAAGGCCAGACGCAGTGGCTCACACTTGTAATCCCAGCACTTTCAGAGGCTGAGGCAAGCAGATCACTTGAGGTCAGGAGTTCAAGACCAGTCTGGTCAACGTAGTGAAACCCCGTCTCTACTAAAAATACAAAAATTAGTGGGGCGTGGTGGTGTGCACCTGTAATCCCAGCTTCTCGGGAGGCTGAGGCAGAAGAATTGCTTGAACTCTGGAGATGTTGGTTGCAGTGAGCCAAGATCACACCACTGCACTCCAGTCTGGGTGACAGAGCGAGACTCCATCTCAAAAAACAAAACAATACAAAAAACAAAAACAAATATGAACAGAGTTCTTAAGAATATTAACACTATGTATGCTTTCCCTTAAACATTCTATTTTTAATTATAAATCATTCTGGGGTAAAAAATGATAGCTAGGTGTGGTGCTGCACCTGTAGTGCCAGCTGCTCAGGAAGGCTGAGGCAGGATGATTGCTTGAGCCCAAGGAGTTCAAGTCTAGCCTAGGCAACATAGTGAGACCCCATCTCTTAAAAAAAAAAGATATTTACTCACTAATGAAATAAGTATGTTATGCCAAATTATTTTTATGTTACATGTATGTCACGTGTAATTTTTAGAATTGACTTCTCTGCTTGCTGAGATTTTTTTATTGGCCAGGATGTGACTAGATGCCTGTCTGAGCCCTGAAGGGACTAAGCAGACTCCCATAAATGTGTGCTTAACTCCCCGCAGGCCACTTACATTGCTTGATTGAATTTGCATTTCTCTGGGTTTTAATTATCTGTATGCCTTCCTGCCTAAATGTAAAGTCCTTGAGACTTAATAGGATCCTTCATTCTTTTTATATCTTCCTATCTCTTAGTATGACCCAACTCTTAACTGTTATTGCAGTGATATTTTAATGATTTCTAGATAACTTTTTCTTTTCTTTTTTTTTCCTGAGATAAGGTCTCGCTCTGTCACCTAGGCTGGAGTCCAGTGACGCGATTACAGCTCACTGCAGCCTCAACCTCCTGGGTCCAAGCCCTCTTCCCACTTCAGTCTCCCGAGTAGCTGGGACCACAGGTGTACTGGGTACCATAGTGAGACTCCAACTCATGCCTGGTTAATTTTTGTATTTTTTGTAGAGATGAGATTTTGCCCTGTTGCCTAGGTATCTTTGATACTTTTTTTTTTTTTTAATGAGTTGTCCCTGAAACATACAGAAACCTAGGACATTTTTCTTAGACATAGACCTAATATGGATAAATGTGAAGTAAATAGGAGGTATATCCAACACAGAGGATAAAGTCATTACTTTTTTTGTTTATGGGAAAGTAGTCTGGTCTTATTTAGGATCAGGAAAATCTTTATTACTGGCAGGGTGTCAACATTTATTAATGAATTGCCAAGTTTCAATGTAGAAATATTGGTATCAGTCTCCATTACATACACAAGAAAATCACAAGTAAAATTTTATTGTAAACTGCAATTAACATCAACAGGTATATTCTTTTTTTTTTGAGACAGAGTCTCACTCTGTCACCCAGGCTGGAGTGCAGTGGTGTCATCTCACTGCAACCTCTGCCTCCTGGGTTCAAGCACTTATCTTGCCTCAGTCTCCTGAGTAACTGGGATTACAGGCATGTGCCACCACGCCTGGCTAATTTTTTGTATTTTTTAGTAAAGATGGGGTTTCACCATGTTGGCCAGGCTGGTCTTGAACTCCTGACCTCAAGTGATTCACCAGCCTTGGCCTCCCAAAGTGCTGGGATTACAGGTGTGAGCCACTACGCCCGACTGATATATTCTTTTGAACAGCCAGAAATTATTCTTTATTCCATGTAACTGAGCAAAATTCAGAATACAGTACCATAGTAACAAAGATATTTTCTTGCTACCGTTCCTTGATATTTTACATCTGTTATTTTTTTCATAACGTTCTCTCCACAAATGACATAAAGACAAGGATGATTATATTCTTTTCCACAGCCAGATGGCACAAACCTGTAACAGTAAAGATGAGCTCCCCTTAGGAGAAACTGGGGTTTGTTTGTTTGTTTTTTTTTTTTTTTACAAAAGTTTATTCTTAAATGTACAACAGCTCCAAGACAACACTTAATTCCAGCTTTAGGTGGCAAAAGATGTTATGGCAGGGAATATAGACGTTTAAATAAGGATGAAATAAAGGGTCACCATCTCCTCAGGTACAAGGAACAGCTTACTTTTTGCCAGATTTCTTAATTCCACCTGTGGCCAAGGGCCCCTTCCCTGCGGCCTTCGCTTTTAGCTCCTCGAGTTTCTTCTGCTCCTCTTTTTGTTTCTGCTTGAAAGCCTTATCTTCCTCGTCCATCTCCTTGGCCTGCTTCTTAGGCTGTTTCAGTGGCTTCTTCTTGCCACCTTCGCGGCCGGACATGGCGCCTGCCGCCCCTTCCCCAGACCCTGCCCGAAACTGGGGTTTTAACTCTTCTTCAAAAGGGTTATGTTTTCTGCTCAAGGAAGAAAGTGAGATATAGAATCCAGACACTTAAGGTGTCTACCCCTTAACTGGAAAATTTTGTCCAAAAAACATGGTTTATCAGTCAGGGTTTAGTC
Organism: Rhinopithecus bieti; assembly: GCF_001698545.2. Lineage (NCBI taxonomy): Eukaryota > Metazoa > Chordata > Mammalia > Primates > Cercopithecidae > Rhinopithecus > Rhinopithecus bieti. Next base: position 466,447 of record NW_016807971.1, read on the forward strand.
TGGAAGAAGAACTACTGTGAGTATTATTGAATAATGGATTTATTAAAGTAATAAAACCTTGGCCAGGCGCAGTGATTCATGCCTGTAATCCCAGCACTTTGGGAGGCCAAGGCAGGTGGATCACGAGGCCAAGAGATCGAGACCATCCTGGCCAACATGGTGAAACCCTTTCTCTACTAAAAATACAAAAATTAGCTGGGCCTGGTGGCATGCGCCTTTCTCTACTAAAAATACAAAAATTAGCTGGGCCTGGTGGCATGCGCCTGTAGTCCCAGCTACCCAGGAGGCTGAGGCAGGAGAATTGCTTGAACCTGGGAGGCGGTGGTCGCAGTGAGCCAAGATTGCGCCACTGCACTCCAGTCTGGCGACAGAGTGAGACTCCATCTCAAAAAAAAAAGTCTCACACAATTGTAGGAGAAACTGGATAAGAGTCTAAAAGTGGATTAGAGACCCAGAGGAATGTCACTAAGCAGCTCTTCTGAAGCACTGGTTTGGGTGGACAGATCTAAGCTTGCCATGGAGTCTGGGGCAGGATTCCACGTCCAGCTGCTGGAGTGAGACTGGAAAGGAGAGCAGATGGAGAGATCCGTGGGAGGCTGTTGCCTGTCTAGCTAGTCTCTGAGTCAGCCAGAAGAGCTGAATTCTGCTAGCCCCTCAGTGTCTGTCTTACCATCTCTAACTACAGTGACCTTCTGCTTAATTACAGCTACTACTGCACTTTCACCTTCCAAATCTTGGGCAGATTCCTTTTTGGCCAACTCTAACCCAGAACCATACAGGGAAGAGGATTTGGGGAAACCTAGTTCTAGCTTAACCAAGTTGACAAAGTACAAAACTGTTAGATTCTACCCTTTGTCAACTTGGCATCTATACACACCTGTTTTAATCATATCAACTTTTGAATAAAGATAAAACAAAAGTTACATTTCTGATATAACTATCCTTTGTTTCTGTAATTGGTTACATGATCATAGCTGTTTTCTGTCTCTGCTCTCAGCAATAACCTAAATTGGTCATAATTTCTTGCCTCGGGGTGACCTACCCTTCTTTACTGAAGGGTTGTCATAAGAAGTCCTACCTGAATTGGGTTGTTGGAGTTTTCACTGACTTTTAGATGGGAGTACTGAGGGGCCCCAGAGATCCTCTATATTCCAGTTCCATTTGCTTCCCTCGTGGCATAGTAGCAACCCTGTTTCTCTCTGATGATCAGGATCAATCACCCTAGCCATTATAACCCTGCTGCATTTTGGTTCTCTGGAATGAGAAGCCCAAAGTGACCAAGTAGCAGTCTTAACATTCAGTTTAACGGAACCATTATGTCTCCTGATGGATGGATTAAAACCTTTGTGAATTAAAACCTTTAAATCAGGCCAGGTGTGGTGGCTCACATCTGTAATTCCAGCGCTTTGGGAGGCTGAGGTGGGTGGATCACCTGAGGTCAGGAATTCGAGACCAGCCTAGCCAATAAGGTGAAACCCCGTCTCCACGAAAAATAAAAAAGTTTTGGACATTGTGGCGGGCACCTGTATTCCCAGCTACTCAGTAGAGGCAGGAGAATCGCTTGAACCCGGGAAGCAGAGGTTGCAGTGAGCTGAGATTGTGCCACTGTACTCCAGCCTGGGTGACAAGAGCGAGACTCCATCTCAAAATAAATAAATAAATAAACAAACAAATAAAACCTTTAAATCAGCAAATTTAAAAGTTGTGAGGATGGGAAGCTTTTTTTTTTTTTTTTTTTTTTTTTTTTTTTTTTTGATGGAATCTTGCTCTCTTGCCCAGGCTAGAGTGCAGTGGTGCGATCTCAGCTCACTACAACCTCTGCCTCCTGGGTTCAAGCAATTCTCCTGCCTCAGTCTCCTGAGTAATTGGGACTACAGGTGCACACCACCACGCCTGGCTAATTTTTGTATTTTTAGTAGAGATGGGGTTTCACCATGTTGACCAGGTTAGTCTCGAACTCATGACCTAAGGTAATCCACCTGCCTCGGCCTCCCAAGGTGTGAGCCACTGCCCCTGGTCTGGAAGTAGAAATTTCACTACCAGATCATTAGGGGTAATAATGAGAGGAGTCACACCCATTCCTATCCTTTACTTCCTGGACTAGTGAATCCTAGCTATGGAAAAAACAGCACCATATGTTGGTTGTCAATTCAGATCATATACAACATACTGGAGGACATTAGACATTACCCCAAACCCACAAAGTGTTGCCACCTAGCTGATGCCATAACTGTATTCTGAAAAGGCCATTTCTGTCACACAGAAGAGAGTAACCGTAGCAGTAATTAAACAGGGAAAATCTAATATAAATAACTGTTAATTACTAGAAGATGCTAAACTACTGAAAGGGGTAAAAGAGGACTCTTGGCTGGGCTCAGTGGCTCATGCCTATAATCCCAGCACTTTAGGAAGCCCGGACAGGAGAATCACTTGAGGCCAGGAGTTCAAGACCAACCTGGGCAATATAGTGAGACCCAGTAGGCCGAGATGGGGGGATCACAAGGTCAGGAGATCGAGACCATCCTGGCTAACAGTGAAACCCCGTCTCTACTAAAAAAATACAAAAAACTAGCCGGGTGAGGTGGCAGGCGTCTGTAGTCCCAGCTACTCGGGAGGCTGAGGCAGGAGAATGGTGTAAACCCAGGAGGCGGAGCTTGCAGTGAGCTGGGATCCGGCCACTGCACTCCAGCCTGGGCGACAGAGCGAGACTCCGTCTCCAAAAAAAAAAAAACAAAAAAGAAGTTAAAATATTAGCCAGGCATGGTAGTGCTCACCTGTAGTCCTAGCTACTCTGGAGGCTGGGGCGGGAGAATCACTCGAGCCCAGAAGTTTAAGCCTGCAGTGAGCTATGATCATGCTACTACACTCCACCCTGGGCAACAGAATGAAACCTTTTCTCTTTAAAAGAAAAAAAAAAAGATTCCAGAAGTAGCATATGCAGAAAATAGCTACTATCCTCCAGGATGAGGAAGAGTGAACAAAGAAAGAACTAAGAAAGCACCTTACCCCAAACCCCTCCCAAGCCTGAGATTCAGACCTTTTGGTGAGGGTTTGGCTGCCACAGCAACATGTAACCTATCATGGCAATACCATTTGCCAGAGTACTGACCTGGAGCTGGTTTACAGTCGTGAATTACTGGAAGGTTGAGAAATTGGCAGAGAGTGAGTGTGGGCTCGAGTCAACCTTGGTGGTCACTGAAGTGAGCACTACCAGGCTTCCAGCACACTGACCCACTGGGTACTAGGTGGACTAAAATCATGTTGAAACCAGGAGGGGAAGCCCTCTGTTTTGCAGTAGCCTTTCAATACCCTTTATTAATTACGCCTAACATTAAGCCAGCTGGCAGAGGATTTGTGTTTATAGGATTCAGCTTGAGTAACACAAGGAAGGAGGGTGGATTTGGAGTTGAGAGACAATAAATCGAAGATGGTCTACTATTCTGATATTTCAGGCTGGCTACTTCAAGGTGATGAGGGACATAATAATACTAGTGAATTCCATGACTGCTTGCCCACTGCTGTGCTTTAGTTGCTATAAAATAAGTCCCCCGGTCAGAAGCAGTGTTGTATGGGATACCACAATGAAGAATAAGGCATTCTGTAAGATTGTGGATGGTGCTTTTTGACGGAAATACTAAGGACAAGGAAGACCAATCTATATCCAGAGTCTAGTCTAGCAAGAAGAAATTGCTGTTCCTTTCATGATTGAAATGATCCAGTATGATCAACCTGCCATCAGGATTGGCGGCAGTATTGTTTTTTTGCGGTTGGCAGGCTAGTTACTCAGTGTTGGCTAGAACCTAATAGGTCTTGGTGAGTGGAAGTCCGTGTTGCTAACCTTTATCTTGACTGCTGCAGCCACTTTAGTCATGAATCTGTTGGGTAAGACAGGTGGCTGGGGAAATAGGCTGACTGATATCCACAGAAGAAGTCATTTTTGTTCACCTGATTATTAAGATCTTCTGCTGAGGTAATTCTTTGATGAGCATTTATATGGTACACAATTATCTTCATATTCTATATACATATTTGGAGTGCTCCATCCACATATCTCTTCCTCAGACTTCTTGTCTCAACTTTCCAGTGATGTCCCTTCCAAGTCACTGTCCTTCCAGCCAAACTGCTAGTCATTTTTGAATCAATGTAAATCTACATCTGTAGTCATCTCTCCATCCAGGCAAAATGAACAACTGCAGTATTGTTTGAAGCTGCCCATTGGGAGGATTTCTCTTCTTCACAATCCTTCGTGATCAACCCTGCATGACATTGTAATGCTATAGCTGTCTCCTTTCAGTTAGTGCTAGATGGTTTATGTTGAACCATCACAAATCAGGCCTAAAGTCTTCCTTAGTCAGCTGTCACGGGGAGCTCCTCATGAGGCAGTAAATGCAATATGAGGGAGGAAGCAGGGTAGCATCGTTAGGAGCCATGGGTATTTGAGTCACTTGCTCGTGTTTACTTGTGTCTTCAGGACATGCTTGAGCCCAGTCTTCTCTATACCACTTACACTTAATGATGGAGTACTTAACTGCTATGCTTGCCCTACTTTATGGCTTGGTGAATATGACAGCGTCCAGGCATCCAGTGCATGTCAGGGAGTTCAGGTCACATGTTAACTTGGCCCATGGTCAAATTTTTAGTCTCTACAAGAACTCAGTAGCAAACTAAAAGCTGTTACTCAAAAGGAGAACAATTCTCCAAAGGACAGTATAGCTTTGTCCCCATCCGAAAGATCTTGGCTGTCATTTACTTATAAAGGACTGCCGAAGGCTCCATATAGCATCCCTATCCATTACAGACATACTAGTCACCATGAAATCTTCTGAGTCACATGGGTACTACTGTAATCCCAGCTACTAGTACAGCTTTCAAAGCTTGGACCTGTTGCAGAACCTTACTTAAAACTGGCTTAAAATTGGCTTACTGGATTAATAGAGTAAGTTGGGGAGTATTCACTTTTCTGCAGTTTTCTGGAAGAGTTAGTGTCTAGAATTGTTAGAATTTTTTTCCTTAAATGTCTGGTAGAATTTGCCAGTGAATGCCATCTGAGCCTGGAGTTTTCTTTGTGGGAAGATTTTAAATCCATAAATTCAAATTATTTAATAATATGGATTATTTAAATCCATAAATTCAAATTAATTGTATTCAAATAGAATATAGGTCTATTCAGGTTGTCTATTTCTTCTTAAGTGAATTTTGGTAGTTGGTATCAAGGAATTGATTTACTTCATCAAAGTTGTCTAATATGTAAAGTTGTATAATATATTGGTATAAATATATTTGTAAACTGGGCACTATTGCTTGTGTCTATAATCTCAGCTGCTCAGGATGCTGAGGCAGGAGGATTGTTGAGCCCAGGAGTTTGAGACCAGCCTGGGCAACGTAGCAAGACCTCATCTCTAAAATTTTTTCTTTTTTTCTATTTTTCTTTTTGAGACGGAGTTTCGCTCTTGTTGCCCAGGCTGGAGTGCAATGGTGCATGCGATCTCAGCTCACTGCAATCTCTGCCTCCTGGGTTCAAGCAATTCTCCTGCCTCAGCCTCCCACGTAGCTGGGATTACAGGTACCTGCCACCATGCCCAGCTAATTTTTGTATTTTAGTAGAGATGAGGTTTCACCATGTTGGCCAGGCTGGTCTCAAACTCCTGACCTCAGGTGATCCGCCTACTTCCCAAAGTGCTGGGATTATAGGTGTGAGCCACCGCCCCTGGCCAAAAATTTTTGAAAAAATTAGCTGGGTTATTAGTTGCATAAATGTTTAGAATTTTTACATCCTCATGATGAACTTACCTCCCTATTATTGTTATTATTGAGAAAGAGTCTCGCTGTGTCTCCAGACTGGAGTGCAGTGGTGTGATCTCTGCTCACTGCAACCTCTACCTCCCGGGTTCAAGCGATTCTCCTGCCTCAGCTTCCCAAGTAGCTGTGCCTACAGCTGCATGCTACCACGCCCAGCTAATTTTTGTATTTTTAGTAAAGATGGGGTTTCACCATGTTGGCCAGGATGGTCTCCATCTCTTGACCTCATGATCCACCCACCTTGACCTCCCAGTGTGCTGGGATTACAGGCGTGATCCACTGTGCCCGGCCAAAATCTACTTTGTATGATATTAATGCAACCACTCTAGCTTGCTTTTTTTTTCTTCAATTTTCTTTTGATTAACGTAAGCATGATATGTGTTTTTTTCTTTTTTTCTTTTTCTTTCACAATATTTGTGTCTTTATATTTAAAGTGCATTTTTGTAGGCAGCATATAATTGAACATTGTTTTATTTATCCAAGTGAACAATATTTAACTTCTAAGTATAGTATTTAGATCATTTACATTTTTTTTTCTTGAAACGGAGTCTAGCTTTGTTGCCCAGGCTGGAGTGCAGTGGCATGATCTCGGTAAGTATAAAATATAAGTATCTGTCATGCCTGTAATCCCAGATACTTGGGAGGCTGAGGCAGGAGAATTGCTTGAACCCAGGAGGCGGAGGTTGCAGTGAGCTGGGATCATGCCATTGCACTCCACCCTAGGCAACAAGAGCAAAACTCCATCTCAAAAAAAATATATTATTATTATTATTATTGAGATGGAGTCTTGCTGTGTTGCTCAGGCTGGTCTCAAACTCATGGGCTCAAGTCATCCTCCCACTACAGCCTCTTGCCAAGTAGCTGGGACTACAAGTGCATGCCACCATGCCTGGCTCAATCTTTTTTTTTTTTTCCTATTTGCTTTTTCATTTGAGATAATTTCTATTGTTATGACTTCAAGTTTGCTAAATTTTCTTCTGAGGTGCCTAGTCAGCTGTTATTTTCACCTGTCTAGTGTTTATTTCAGACATTGTATTTTTTGTCTCTAGAAGTTTGATTTAGGTCTTGGATTTTTTTTTTTTTTTTTGAGATGGAGTTTTGCTCTTGTTGCCCAGGCTGGAGTGCGTGCAACGGCGTGATCTTGGCTCGCTGCAACCTCTGCCTTCCAGGTTCAAGTGACTCTCCTGCCTCAGTCTCCTGAGTAGCTGGGATTGCAGGCATGCGCCACCACGGCCGGCTAATTTTGTATTTTTAGTAGAGACAGGGTTTCTCCGTGTTGGTCAGGCTGGTCTCAAATTTCTGACCTCAGGTGATCTGCCTGCCTCGACTTCCCAAGGTGCTGGGATTACAGGCGTGAGCCACTGCGTCCGGCCTGTGGATATTTTTCTGTCATCCACATCTCTACTTAATGTGTTAAGTTTTCCTCTACCTTTTTTTGTTTTGTTTTGTTTTCGTTTTTTTTTTTTTTTTTTTTTGAGACGGAGTCTTGCTCTGTCACCCAGGCTTGAATGTAGTGGCGTGATCTCAGCTCACTGCAACCTCCACCTCCTGGGTTCAAGCAATTCTCCTGCCTCACCCTCCTAATTAGCTAGGATTAGAGGCATGCGCCACCACGCCAGGCTAATTTTTGTGTTTTTAGTAGAGACGGGGTCTTACCATGTCGCTTCAAGACATGGCCAGGCCAGTCTTGAACTCCTGACCTTGTGATCCACCCGCCTTCGCCTCCTAGAGTGCTGGGATTACAGGCATAAGCCACCTCGCCCAGCAGATATCCCTGTCTACTAATCCTATAATTTCTGCCATTTCTGGGACTGTTTCTATTTATTGATTTTTCTCATTATAGGTCATATTTTCTTGCCTTTTTGCATGTCTGGTAGTTTTTTATTGGTTGCCAGACTTTGTGAATTTTACCTTTTGGGTGCTGGATATTTTGTATTTGCATAAATATTCTTGAGCTTTATTCTGGGATACAGGCAAGTTATTTGGAAACGGTTTGGTCTTCTCAAGCTCTTATGAAGCTTTGTTAGATGGATCCAGAGCAGCTGTTAGTCTATGGCTAATTTTGCACTACAAGTGAATAATACCTTTCTGAGTACTCTAATCCAAAGCCCCATGAAGATTTCTACTCTGGTGGAAACAAACTATTCTTACTCCATAAGAGCTGTGGGAATTGTTCTATCCGCTCCTTTTTCCATCCTCAGTAGTCCCCTCACATCCAAGCACTGATCTTTGCTTTTGTCTCCCTGAACTCCCAGTTCTTCCTTTTTGTGTGTGTGTGTCTTTGTTTTTTTCTTTTTTTGTGGAGAACGGGGATCTTGCTACATGCCCAGGCAGGTCGTGAACTCTTCGGCCCAAGCTATCCTCCTGCCTCCGCCTCCCTAAGATCTGGGATTACAGCTTGAGCCACTGTGTCTGGCTGAACTCCCCAGTTCTTTATCCTCAAGTCAGGGAGACTGCTAGGCTCTGTCTGCATTTCTCCTTTGCCCTGTGGTCTGGAAATTCTCCGATCTATAAGTTGAGGCAGTTGTCGGTCTTTGTTTCCCCTTTCTTTTTTTTTTTTTTTTTTTTTTTTGAGGCGGAGCCTCGCTCTGTCGCCTGGGCTGGAGCACTGTGGCAGGATCTCAGCTCACTGCAAGCTCCGCCTCCCGGGTTCACGCCATTCTCCTGCCTCAGCCTCCCGAGTAGCTGGGAGTACAGGCGCCCGCCACCTCGCCCGGCTAGTTTTTTGTATTTTTTAGTAGAGACGGGGTTTCACCGTGTTAGCCAGGATGGTCTCGATCTCCTGACCTCGTGATCCGCCCGTCTCGGCCTCCCAAAGTGCTGGGATTACAGGCTTGAGCCACCGCGCCCGGCCTTTGTTTCCCCTTTCTAAGTAATCATAGTCCTTACTACCTGAACACAGTCACGTGTCCAATGTCTGAAAACCCTTGTTTCATATATTTTGTCCAGTGTTTCAGTTATTTCAGGCAGGAAGGTAAATTTGGTCTCTTTAGCTCATTTTGTTGTTTTCTGTTGGGTTTTTTGTTTGTTTGTTTGTTTGTTTTTTTAAGACAGAGTCTTGCTCTGTCGCCCAGGCTGGAGTGGAGTGGTGTGATCTCAACTCACTGCAACCTCTGCCTCCCAGGTTCAAGCCATCCTCCCACCTCAACCTCCCGAGCAGCTGGGACCACAGGCACGTGCCACCATGCCCAGATAAATTTTGTATTTTTGGTAGAGACGGGGTTTCGCTGTGTTGTCCAGGCTAGTCTCAAACTCCTGGCCTCAAGTGATCTGCCCGCCTTGGCCTTGCAAAGTGCTGGGAGTATAGGCATGAGCCACCACTCCTGGCCAGGACAGCATATTTTGGAAATTCACCTATGTTGCATGTGTCAGTAGTTAATTCCTTTGTATTCCTGAGTAGTATTCCATTTTATAGAAATACTGCAATTTATGTACAAGTTGAGCATCCCTTATCTGAAATGCTTGGGGCCAGAAATATTTTGGATTTTTTTTTTTTGAATACTTCTATTTACATTTTACTGATTGAACATCCCAAATCTGAAATATCCAAAATCTAAAATGCTCCAGTAAGCCTGAATTCATCTGTTGATGAGCATTTGAGTTATTTCCAGTTTGAGGCTATTATGAGGGAAGCTGCTGTACATGTGTTTATATATGTTAAATATGTTTTCACTTGTCAGATTTTAAAAGATTTAACAGATTTCTAAAGTGAAACTTGTTTTAATTGTGGTATGCTTGTTTAAACTATTAGGGATTTAAAAAATTATCATTTAAGATTTATTCCAGGACTTGCGTTAACTTTATTGGATCACAATAATAGTGTCCATTTGAAGATATTTCAATTTTTTCAGCACCATCAATTTCACTTCTAGCTGCTATCAGTATACTCTCTGTAATACTTAGCTTCTAATTTATCCTTTCGTGAGTTAGAAAGCAGGAGAATTGTGATTATGGATTAATGAGTCCCTTAATTTGAGGTCTTAAGATAAATGGAATTTAAGACTTAGGCCAACTGCTATTTTGTAGCTCTAAGACACATTTTTGCTTCTGATTTCTACGAACATATCCTATACGTTGAACTTCAAATATCTCTTAAAGAATAAGAAGCACAATGGTATATTTGATCATTGTGATCGGTAAATACACAGGATATAGCTTCTAGATTGTAGCCCATTAAATTGTAGTGTTTAAAATTATTATCAACTTTTATCTTGTTGAATTTTCTGTGTTAGGTTTTTCTTAATTTCTTATTATATATTACTTAGAGTGGATTATAAATTGTCTTGTGGCTTATTCTAGTCACAGGACTTTGGGGGAGGGCTCTATACAATACTTCCCAAAAAGAAAAAAAAAGAATAGTAAACACAAATCCTTATATCACAGCTGCTGAGAGATATTATATAGAACTTTGATTGATTTTTATATCATTCTTTTATAGTTTCACCTTGAGCATTGAAGAAATATTGTTCTGGTCATTTCTTAGAAAAAAATAATAAGGCTATTCAATTCTGTGGTTATTATTCTACATATGTTGCAATGTCTTTATTAATAGTTAGCTTGATGTGGTCAGATGATATGAGGTTAGGTAGCTGCCACCTTATTTCTGCCAGTACAGAAAGAGACAACACTTGTTTTCTGATTGTATACATTCCTAAGCATTTAGACATAGTGATAAAGAAAGTAGGGGCTAGGGAGGCAATATGTTTGACTTTTGAGTAAAGACTGTTGGCAGGAAAAGAGGGGTAAAAAGGGAGAAGAGTATGACACTTTTCAAGCTTTTGCTCAGATAGAATGTTTGTTTTAGCAAATAGTGTGCTTCTGTGTAGGTTTTGGCTTGCAGATTGACTTAGCAGTATACAAATAGGTACTTTTTAAGGAACAAACCAGTTATACATAATCAGGAACTTTTAACCTTTTTCTCTAATAATAATGAGAAAGACGATCTTGATAATTAGATACATTTCACAATAATGATTTCATAATAAAAGCATTATGTGTCTGAGGAAAAGGAGAAGGATAATTATGGATGGGATTGTGACCTCCTTGCAAGGACATAGGAAATCATATATTTTAACTTGTTCATTTTTATTTTATTATTATTTTTTGAGACAAGGTCTTGTACTGTTGCCCAGGCTAGAATGCAGTGGTGCGGTCACAGCTCAGTACAGCATCGGCCTCCTGGGCTCAAGCAATCCTCCCACCTCAGCTTCTTAAGTAGTTGGGACTACAGGTGCGTGCCACCACACTCAACTAATTAATTAATTTTTTTTTTCTTTGAGACAGGGTCTTGCTATGTTGCCTTGACTGGCACTTTTCTTTTTTCTTAATTTTTAAAATTTATTATTTTTTGTTTAGCGATAGGGGTCTCACTATGTTGCCCAGGCTGGACTCAAATTCCCGGGCTCAAGCAGTCCTCCACCTTGACCTCCCAAGTGCTGGGATTATAGCCATAAGCCACTGCACCCGGTGGGCATTTTTCTTTTAAATAGCAGTTATCTTATTAAATATCTTATTAGGTAATGTCTGACAACTCTATAACTGAGCCTTTTTGAAAATGGAAATTTTTTTCCTCAACAAAATAGATGTGAACTGATTGACATTTTTTTTTTTTTTTTTTTTTTTTTAGTTTTATTTACTTCCGTGTGAATTTTTGTTTTGCTGCCAAAATCTTAATGTGTTTGATAATGGGATATTGCCATAAACCCTGCTAAGAGTATGTATGTAACATAGGGTACATGCAAGTATTACCTTTTCAAAATCACACCCATTCTGAATCCTGAAACACATCTGACCCCCAAGGGTTTTGAGTAAGGGATGTGGAGCTATATACATTGTAGAATCCTACAGCCCCTTCCTCAGAGGTTCTGAATTAAGGCCCAGAATCTTTTGTCCTAACCAGTACTGTAGGTGATATTTTCAGTGCAGAAAGTTGGAAAATTGAGTCTTAACTGAATTCCTCACTATCTTCTGGTTGACATAATTGCATCTTAGAAGCTAGTTTTCCTACTTCTGTCATCTCCCACTCCACTTCTTCAATTCAGCCTTCAGAATAAAAGATCCATTTTGTCTTTTAAAAGCCACCATCTTGAAAGCATAGAATTTAGGAGGCCAGAGTTCTAATAGCTGGCAGCCAGTAGGTATGCAACCATGAGCATATTGCTTAGCTTCTCTGTGCCTCAGTTTCCTTACCTGTAAATGTGAGTGCCAAAGTAGATTTCAGATTACCCATGTGCTCACATCACTCCATTACTCAAAAGAACAGCAAATATTTCTAAGTGTCTCTGAGAAAATGTTCTTATTTCCTTTTGTGGAAATTGATTAATCACATTGATTGAGTACACCATGCTTCATTGGAATGCTTGAAAAATAGTGTTCTGGCCATTAGCATGGACTTAAAAAAATAAACCTTAACAGTTTAGTTTTGAACAGGTGATACTTGCATATACTAAAAACGGTAAAAACGTGAAGTATGTGTATCAGAACATCTTTTCCTTCCACCTTGACTCCTGGTTCCTCTTCCCCAGTTTCTTGTCTGTCTTTTCAGAGATTAACTTTGCATGTATAAGAATATGAAACTTGAAACGTTTTTATAAAGTATGCAGGAAAAACAGGTTAATAATTGTAGGGAGAAAATAGAAAATGGTAGAAGAGAGCTGGATTCCTCATCACAATTGTGTTTATTTTTTGAGACACAGTCTTGCTCTGGCACGTGGGCCAGAATGCAGTAGGACAATCATAGCTCACTGCAGCCTCTACCTCCTGGGTTCAAGTGATTCTCCTGCCTCAGCCTCCAAGGAGCTGGGACTACAGGCGTGCACCACCACACCCAGCTATTCTTTTCTTTTCTTTTCTTTTCTTTTCTTTTCTTTTCTTTTCTTTTCTTTCTTTTCTTTTCTTTTCTTTTCTTTTCTTTTCTTTTCTTTTCTTTCTTTCTTTCTTTCTTTCTTTTTCTTTCTTTCTTTTCTTTCTTTCTTTCTGTCTCTCTCTCTCTCTCTCTCTCTCTCTCTATCTCTCTCCCCTCCCTCCCTCCCTCCCTCCCTTCTTTCTTTCTTTCTTTCTTTCTTTCTTTTTTTTTGAGACGGAGTTTCACCCTTGTTGCCCAGGCTGGAGTGCAATGGTGGGATCTCGGCCCACTGCAACCTCCTTCTCCCAGGTTCAAGTGATTCTCCCGCCTCAGCCTCCCAAGTATCTGGGATTACAGGCATGTGCCACCAAGCCCAGCTAATTTGGTATTTTTAGTAGAGATGGGGGTTTCTCCATGTTGGTCAGGCTAGTCTTGAACTCCTGACCTCAGGTGATCTGCTCGCCTTGGCCTCCCAAAGTGCTGGGATTACATGCATAAGCCACCGAGCCCAGCCTCTGAATTTTTTTTTTTTTTTTAATCCACATCTCTGTTTAATGTTCTAGGTTTTCCTGTACCTTCTTTTTTTTTTTTTTTTTTTTTTT
>NW_016807971.1:479857-484616 GCF_001698545.2 Rhinopithecus bieti
ATCTCTCTCCCCCTCCCTCCCTCCCTCCCTCCTTTCTTTCTTTCTTTCTTTCTTTCTTTCTTTTTTTTTGAGACGGAGTTTCACCCTTGTTGCCCAGGCTGGAGTGCAATGGTGGGATCTCGGCCCACTGCAACCTCCTTCTCCCAGGTTCAAGTGATTCTCCCGCCTCAGCCTCCCAAGTATCTGGGATTACAGGCATGTGCCACCAAGCCCAGCTAATTTGGTATTTTAGTAGAGATGGGGTTTCTCCATGTTGGTCAGGCTAGTCTTGAACTCCTGACCTCAGGTGATCTGCTCGCCTTGGCCTCCCAAAGTGCTGGGATTACATGCATAAGCCACCGAGCCCAGCCTCTGAATTTTTTTTTTTTTTTAATCCACATCTCTGTTTAATGTTCTAGGTTTTCCTGTACCTTTTTTTTTTTTTTTTTTTTTTTTTTTAATACGGAGTCTTGCTCTGTCGCCCAGGCTGGAATGCAGTGGTACAGTCTTGGCTCACTGCAACCTCCACTTCCCAGTTCAAGCAATTCTCCTGCCTCAGCCTCCCAAGTAACTGGGATTACAGGCACGTGCCACCGCGCCTGGCTAATTTTTGTATTTTTAATAGAGATGGGGTTTCACCGTGTCGGCCAGGCTGGTCTTGAACTCCTGATCTCATGATCTCTAAAAGTGACCTTGGCCTCTAAAAGTGTTGTGATTACAGGCATGAGCCACTGCGCCCGGCCTTTTTTGTACTTTTTTATAGAGATTAAGGTCTTGCTTTCTGGTCTCGAACTCCTAGGCTCAAGTGATCCTCCCACCTCGGCCTCCCAAAGTGTTGGGATTACAGGCATGAGTCTTTGTGTCTAGTCCCTCATTGTACATTTTGAACGTCATACATTAACACCCTAGTATGAAAGTAAACAATTAGTTTTTAGAATGGTTGGGGCAAATACCAGAATAAATAGCTAGAAGAGATGAAAATGGTGGCCTGCCATGGCTAGGATATTGCTTTTTTTTAACATATTCTTTTTTTTTTTTTGAGACGGAGTCTCGCTCTGTCGCCCAGGCTGGAGTGCAGTGGCCGGATCTCAGCTCACGGCAAGCTCCGCCTCCCGGGTTCACGCCATTCTCCTGCCTCAGCCTCCGGAGTAGCTGGGACTACAGGCGCCCGCCACCTCGCCCAGCTAGTTTTTTGTATTTTTTAGTAGAGACGGGGTTTCACCGTGTTAGCCAGGATGGTCTCGATCTCCTGACCTCGTGATCCGCCCGTCTCGGCCTCCCAAAGTGCTGGGATTACAGGCTTGAGCCACCGCGCCCGGCCGTAACATATTCTTGTATGTATGTGTGTGTAGTGTTTTGGTAAAAATTACAATGGATTTAAAAAGGGAAGAAGTAGAAAATGTAGATGATCAAAATGAAATAAATAAGAATTGCCTAGTATTACACCCCCAAATATAACAACTAACATTTATTTTATTTTCTTCCTTTTTATTATTATTATTTTTTTTGAGACAGAGTCTTGCTCAGTTGCCCAGGCTGGAGTGCAATGGTGTGATCTCAGCTTACTGCAACCCCCGCCTCCTGGGTTCAAGTGATTTTTGTGCCTCAGCCTCTTGAGTAGCTGGGTTTACAGGCATGTCCCGCCACACCCAGCTAATTTTTGTGTTTTTAGTAGAGATGGGTTTTGCCATGTTAGCCAGGCTGGTCTCCTACTTCTGGCCTCAAGTGATCCGCCCACCTCAGCCTCCCAAATTGCTGGGATTACAGACGTGAGCCACTGCACCTGGCTTCTTCCATTTTTTTCTACGTATTTTTTTGGAATTTTTCAGAAAAATTGAAAGAAATTGTTGTAATCTGTCACACAGATCCAACAATTATTAGCATTTTTGCCATATGTGTTCTATGTATACTTATGTGTGTGTGCATATATAGAATTTTTTTTTGCTGAATCAGTTGAAAATGAGTTGCAGATATGACAATTCACCCCTAACTACAACTACTAGCCAACTACTACTAATATGCATCTCTTATGATAAGGACAGTGTTCTATATAACCACAACACCATTATCACATAATTTAAGAAAATTAGAGGCTGGGTGCAGTGGCTCACGTCTGTAGTCCCAGCACTTCGGGAAGTCAAGGTGGGTGGACTGCTTGAGGACAGGAGTTTGAGACCAGTCTGGCCAGCATGGTGAAACCCCGTCTCTACTAGAAATACAAAAATTAGCCAGGCGTGATGATGCATGCCCATTGTAATCCCAGCTACTTGGGAGACTGTGGCATGAGAATCACTTGAACTTGAGAGGCAGAGGTTACAGTGAGCTGAGATCATGTCACTGCACTGCAGCCTGTGTGATAGAGCAAGACCCTGTCTCAAAAAAAAAAAAAGAAAGAAAAGAAAAGAAAAAAAAGAAAATTAACACGAATTTCCTAGTGTCATTTAATATTCAAATCATATTTTGAGTTTCCCCAATTCACCCCAAAATGTCTTTTATAGTTTGGATTTTTTCTTACGCTTTTTTTTTGAACCAAGATCCAGCCAAAGTTTGTGTATTATTAGAACTGAATGAGAAGGAAGAAAAAAACAACAAAGAAACCAAAGTTTGTGCATTGTATTTGGTTGTTATATCTCTTTAGTCCTTTTTAATCTAGAACAGTCTTCCACCTTTTTTTCATGACATTGAATGACATTGGATTTTTGAAGAGACTAGGACAGTTCTGTAGAATCTTATCAAATCTTATCAAAAGTGACCAGGCATGGTGGCTCACACCTGTAATCCCAGCCCTTTGGGAGGCTGAGGTAGGCGGATTGCTTGAGCCCAGGAGTTCAAGATCAGCCTGGGCAATATGGCAAAACCTCTTCCCTACAAAACATACAAAAATTACCACGTCTGGCTACTCAGGAGACTGAGGTGGGAGGATTTCTTGAGCCCAGGAGTTGGAGGTTGGAGTGAGCTGTGATTGTGCCACTATACTCCAGCCTGGGTGACAGAGTAAGACCTTTTGAAACTTTTGTTTTTTCACTTTATATTACTGATGTTTTGTTAGATCCACAGGTTCAGTCCTGTGTTTAAGTTTCTTCATAGTTGGACCTTAATATACTTTTTCAGATCTCTCCCAGTACTTTCCAGTACCAGCTTTTTCCTTGAACTATTTGCCTTGGTGTCTAGTCATCCTCTCTATACTTTTTCCAACCTTGGCCCAAAACAGTTAGCTCACATTATTTCTCTTATCTGATTTTGTAATTTTTTTGCCTTTTTCCATATGTTCTGAATTTTCTTTATTTGAAATTGAAATGCCTTCTGGTGTTTTATCTATTTATTCAAGTCACAGAATTTTAGAATTTGTGGAGTACTAGAGATTTGGTAAGAGAGCTGACCTTCAAGTCTTGACTATGTGACTGATAAGCTATAGGATTTGGTGAAGTCTCCTCTTTTTGAGACAGTTTCCTTAACTGTAAAATGAGAAGGTAGAGTTAAATGTCATTGACTATTCCCATGATTATCAAGGGATAAGTATGGTAGAAAAGTAATAGAGGGCTGGGCGTGGTGACTCATGCCTGTAATCCCAGCACTTTAGGAGGCGGAGGTGGGCAGATCATTTGAGGTTAAGAGTTCGAGACCAACCTGACCAACATGGTGAAACCCCGTTTCTACTGAAAATACAAAAAAATTAGCTGGGCGTGATGGTGCATGCCTGTAGTCCCAGCCACTCGGGAGGATGAGACAGTAGAATTTCCTGAACCCAGGAGACGGAGGTTGCAGTGAGCTGAGATGGCACCACTGCACTCCAGCCTGGGTGACAGAGCGAGAGCGAGGCTCCAAAAAACAAAGAAAAGAAAAGTAATAGAGGAGTTCAGAAGCAGAGACAGATTACTGTTGGCTGGTAAGTAGCACGGGTATGATTGAATTTAAGCTGAATGATTATGGAGCCCAAATGAAATAACTTTTGTGAAAGGTTCTTAAAATAATATGGTGTTATATAAATGTAACTGATGTTTTACCAAACAAAATGGAGCAGGGTGCTTTGGCGAAAGAAGGGGAGCCTGTATTGATGTGCTGATGGCATAATTATTGTAGTATATTAAAGAATGTCTCAGAACTGTAGTTATCCTAATAATACTGCTTGAAACTTTCAAATTGTTACCGCTCTCAATTGCTTTCCAAAGTGGGGATATTGGTGTATCTGATCTCTTCTCTTTTGTTCTTGCAGCTCTATTATCAAGTCCTAAATTTCGGAATGATTGTCTCATCAGCACTAATGATCTGGAAGGGGTTAATGGTAATAACTGGAAGTGAAAGTCCAATTGTAGTGGTGCTCAGGTAACAGTTTTTCCTTTCAAGGCATGGAATTGCATGGCATTACTTGGGAGAAAAATTGAGATATGAATAACTGGTGTATCATTCCCTTAGAAACTACTCTTTTCCAGAAAAGGGCCTGGAAGAAAATTAGTCACTACTTCTTAATTGTAAGAGATTCTCAGGCTGGGCGCAGTGGCTTATGCCTGTAATCCCAGCAATTTGGGAGGCTGAGGCAGGCGGATTGCTTGAGCTCAGGAATTTGAGACTAGCTTGGGCAATGTGGTGAAACCCTGTCTCCACAAACAATACAAAAATTAGTGGGTGTGGTGGCATGCACCTGTAGTCTCAGCTACTCGGGAGGCTGAAGTGGGAGGATCGCCTAAGCCCTGGAACTTGAGGCCTGCAATGAGTTGTGATTGCACCACTGCACTCCAGCCTGGGCGACAGAGCGAGACCCTGTCTCCAAAAAAAAAAAAAA
>NW_016807971.1:485147-490411 GCF_001698545.2 Rhinopithecus bieti
AAAAAAGAAAAGAAAAGAAAAGAAAAGAAATTCTTACTTTGTTAGGCATTTCCATTCAGAACCCCAAAGGGCTCATGACCGTCCTACAAAAGGTTACCATGTGAGGTTTCTTTTGTCACATCCTTTAAGAAAGTGTCTCATTGTACTTTATTTTCCTGAAATTGTTCTGTCTTTTTATATTCCTCACTTTGATACACCAGGCCTGATATTTAGTTGTTAGTTCATTAGATGTTATAGTACTTCCACAAATTAAAGAGTTTTTCTGTAGCATGTTCTCAATGTCAGTATAGAAGAATCACTAATTATTTCCAAGTTTCCTGCTGACCTTTAAATATCACTTCTAAACTAGACTCCAGGAATTTTGAGGGCGTTAATACCATCTCTTATGGTGACAAATAGTACTGAATTTTTTTCTTCACTCTGCTTCCTTCCCTATCTTTGCACTCATACTCTTAGTGAATGTTTTTTTTAAAGATGGGGTCTCGCTCTGTTTACCCAGGATAGAGTGCAGTGGGTGACATCATAACTCATAGCAGACTCCACCTACCGGTCTCAAAGGATCCTTCCATTTTAGCCTCCCGAGCAGCTGGGACTGCAGGCCTGCTCCACCACACCTGGTTAATTTTTAAATTTTTTTGTAGAGACGGTGTATTTGTCCATTTTCATGCTGCTGATAAAGACATACCCAAGACTGGGCAATTTACAAAAGAAAGAGGTTTAATGGACTTACAGTTCCACGTGACTGGGGACATGGCAGAAGGTGAAAGGCACGTCTCATATGGCAGCAGACAAGAGAAGAGAGCTTTTGCAGTGGAACTCCCCTTTTTAAAACCATCAGATCTCATGAGACTTATTCACTATCACCAGAACAGCATAGGAAAAACCTGCCCCATGATTCAGTTACCTCCTCCTACCAGGTCCCTCCCACAACAGGTGGGAATTCAAGATGAGATTTGGGTGGGGACACAGCCAAACTATATCAAATAGGATCTCACTGTGTTGCCCAGTCTGGTCTTGATCTCCTAGGTTCAAGCAATCCTCCCACCTTGGCCTCCCAACATGCTGGGATTATAAGCATGAGTCACCATGCCCAGCCACTCTTAGTGATTTTAAAACCTAATTTAGTAACTCATTTTTAGAGAATTACCACTTGGTTGTTTAATTGAAACATTACAGGCTGGGTGTGGTGGCCAATGCCTGTAATCCCAGCACTTTAGGAGGCTGAGTCAGACAGATCACTTGAGACCAGGAGTTCGAGGCCAGCATGTTGAAACCCCGTCTCTACTAAAAATACAAAAATTAGCCGGGTGTGGTGGCAGGCGCCTGTAGTCCCAGCTACTCAGGAGGCTGAGGCAGGAGCTTGAACCTAGGAGGCGGAGGTTGTAGTGAGCAGAGATCACTCCATTGCACTCCAGCCTGGGCGACAAGCGAAACTATCTCAAAAAAAAAAAAAAAAAAAAAAAGAAACATTATAGTTTTGTCAGATTTTGGACTTAATTTTGTAAGCCCAAATCCTTTCTGGAGATAATGGACTGCAGATTTAAAATAAATTGAATTATTAATATTATCTAGAATCGAAGTAATAGTACGTTAACATTATCTAGACTCTAAGTAATAGTGCTTAGATTACTCTTTTTTAACCAAATTATTGAGATATGATTGACATACAAAAAGCTGTACATATTTAATGTATACGCCTTGATCAATTTGCAGGTAAGTATATTCCTGTGAAACCATCACCACAATCATGGAAGTGAATATATTCATCACTTTCAAAAGTTTCCCCCCTTTCTATTTTTTTGTGATAAGAACATTTAACACAGGGCCTCCCTCCATCGCCCAGACTGGAGTGTGCCATCACACCTGGCTAATTTTTATTTTTTATAGAGACCGAGTCTTGAACTCCTGATCTCAAGTGATCCTCCCGCCTCAACCTCCCAAGTGCTGGGATGATAGGCTTGAACCATCGTGCCTGGCCCCAGTTTCTCCTTTTCCTTCTTCTTCTCCTTCTTCTCCTTCTCCTTCTTCTCCTTCTTCTCCTTCTCCTTCTTCTTCTTCTTCTCCTTCTTCTCCTTCTCCTTCTCCTTCTCCTCCTTTTCCTCCTTCTCCTGCTTCTCCTCCTTCTCCTCCTTCTCCTCCTCCTCCTCCTTCTCCCTTCTCCCTTCTCCTCCCTTCTTTCTTCTTCTTTCTCCTCCTCCTCCTCCTCCTCCTTCTCCTTCTTTCTTTTTTCTTTTTTTTAAATTTTGAAACAGAGTCTCACTCTATTGCTCAGGCTGGAGTACAGTGGCACAATCTCAGCCCACTGCAACCTCCACCTCATGGGTTTAAGTGATTCTCCTGCGTCAGCCTCCTGAGTAGCTGGGATTACAGGTGTGTGCCACCATGCTCAGCTAATTTTTGTATTTTTAGTTGAGACTGGGTTTCACTGTGTTGGCCAGGCTGGTCTCGAACTCCTGACCTCAGGTGACCTGCCCACCTTGACCTCCCGAAGTGCTGGAATTACAGGTGTGAGCCACTGCACCTGGCTGAGATTTTTTAAAAGTTCCTCAGGTCATTCCAATGTGCAGCAAAGTTTGAGACCCACTGCTATATCCCTTTACATAGAGGGATGGGAGTCTTTAAACAAAAGTGTTTGGAGTTTGTACTTATTCCCGCATTGAACTTTATTTCTTGCCTTCCTATTCTTACTTAAGCTGTTGTTATAGAAAACCGGAGCTTGAGTTTCTGAAAATACTGATGGGCTACTTCTTTTAGATAAAAGGGGTTCATAAATTAGTGCAAATATCTTAGGACCTTTTAGGACTTGGTGTAGGATGGAAGAGGTAAGAGGTAAGAAGATACTCTGTAGAAGTTAGTCTTACTTATTACCATAGAATTGAATCTTTTCCTGGCTTCTGAAATTCTTAGGCAAAAATCTCTGCTTATCCCTTGTTTTTTTTTCTCCTTTTAAAATAAGTAAATTGATAACACAAGCATTATCTCTGTGGCTGACAGTTCTTTGACTTGATGAGCCATTTTTCCTTCTAAATAAGTTGAACCTGTAAGGTCATCTTGGCTGTTATCTTTATAAATGGCAGAGGAAGAGGATCCAGTTCTAATTTGCATATTTGAATATGTTTAGTGTTTTCAGATGAAGTGAGAATAAGGGCATTGTTTTAAAGTTCATTCTTTTATATTATGTTTGTCATTTGAAATTTTAAAAGGTTGGCCGGGCGCGGTGGCTCAAGCCTGTAATCTCAGCACTTTGGGAGGCCGAGGTGGGCGGATCACGAGGTCAGGAGATCGAGACCATCCTGGCTAACACGGTGAAACCCCGTCTCTACTAAAAATACAAGAAAATTAGCCGGGCGTGGTGGCAGGCGCCTGTAGTCTCAGCTACTTGGGAGGCTGAGTCAGGAGAGTGGCGTGAACCTGGGGGGGGCGGAGCTTGCAGTGAGCCGAGATCGTGCCACTACACTCCAGCCTGGGGCACAGAGCAAGACTCTGTCTCAAAAAAAAAAAAAGAAATTTTAAAAGATGAAGGAATTAGTAACACTGACCTTTTCTAGATTTAAGCTTCTTTGAATAGTAATACTTGAAATGGAACTAGTTAGTGAAGGTTAATAACTAAAACAAAATCCTTTGTCGTAACTTATTAGTCTGAGGAAACCATATTTTGAGAACAATACACATTTCTGTTGATATAGTTGTTAAGGTATTGAGTATACTCCAGAAGTGATATTTTTTATTTTGTTGAATATCTAATTTGGAAAGTACATTTAATCTCATACTTTCTTTTTGCTATTATATTCTTCTTTCCCTTCTAGTGGCAGCATGGAACCTGCATTTCATAGAGGAGATCTTCTCTTTCTAACAAATCGAGTTGAAGATCCCATACGAGTGGGAGAAATTGTTGTTTTTAGGATAGAAGGAAGAGAGATTCCTATAGTTCACCGAGTCTTGAAGATTCATGAAAAGTATGTGCAAAGTATATCATCTTTGTTTCTAACTGCTTTTGTTTAAGTGTTTGTGGTATTTAGTTTTGATAGCCTAAAGACTGTGAAAGAGTGAGGAACCTCTAGGCCATCTTCCAGTCCATTTGAAAGTTTAGTGAACATTTTGAAAACTCTAAATAATTATTTATTGGTTCATATTTTCCCTGAAGGTTTTCCTGGTTCCCTTTTACTTCCCAACCTGTCAGTGACTCTGTATGTAATTCCAAAAAACTATGACATAAGGATAGATCCTAAATATAATCTTCTGGTTGGGCACAGTGACTCATGCCTACAATCCCAGTACTTGGGGAGGCCAAGGTGAAAGAATGGCTTGAGCCCAGGAGTTTGAGATCAGCCTGGGCAACATGGTGAGATTCCTTCTCTATTAAAATGAAACAAAACAAAAAAAGGCCAGGCACGGTAGCTCACGCCTGTAATCCCCGCACTTTGGGAGGCCAAGGTGGGTGGATCACCTGAGATGAGGAGTTTGAGACCAGCCTGGCTAACATGGTGAAACCCGGTCTCTACTAAAATATAAAAATTAGCCAGACTCTGTCTCAATCAATCAGTCAATCAATCAATAGCTGGGCGTAGTGGCATGTGCCTGTAGTCCCAGTTAATTGGAGGACTGAGGTGGGAGGATTGTGTGAGTCCAGGAGTTTGAGGTTGCAGTGAGTCGTGTTTGTGCCACTGCACTCCACCCTGTCTCATAAAAGAAAACAAAGAAATGAAAGAAAAGGGAGGCATTCTGGATGACACACAGATGAGAAGTGAAAGAGTAGGCATGATTTAGGTTTTTTTTTTTTTTTTTTGAAACAGTTTCCCTCTGTTACCCAGGCTGGAATGCAATGGTGCTATCTCGGCTCACTGCAACCTCCGCCTTCTGGGCTCAAGCGATTCTCATGCCTCAGCCTCCTGAGTAGCTGGGATTACAGGCACGTGCCACCATACCCAGCTAATTTTTGTATTTTTAGTAGAGACAGGGTTTCACCGTGTTGGCCAGGCTGGTCTCGAACCCCTAGCCTCAAGTGATCCACCTGCCTTGGCCTCCCAAAGTGCTGGGATTACAGGCATGAGCCATTGCACCTGGATTTTAGTTCTTGAATATGCGAAAGCTCTCTGTAAATACTATCTTATTTTTACCATCCTATAAAATTGTTTTTTTCCTCCGCTTAAAGAAGAAGGAACTGTCAACCATTGCTTTTTGAAATTCCTATAAACATTCTAGTTTAGAAGAGTTCTTTCTTCATTGGTGAAATAAAGATATGACAGCTTTTTTTTTTTTTTTTT
>NW_016807971.1:490933-502766 GCF_001698545.2 Rhinopithecus bieti
TTTTTTTTTTTTTTTTTTTTAAATAAAATCCAGTGTCAGTATGTATGTGAAAATACTATAATTTAAAGTGACATTATATTATTGACTGGGAAGGAATAACTTAAATTTTTAGACATTTTTTTTGGGGCCGGGAGCAGTGGCTCATGCCTATAATCCCAGCACTTTGGGAGGCTGAGGCGGGCAGATCACCTGAGGTCAGGAGTTCAAGACCAGCCTGGTCAACATGGTGAAACCCATCTCTACTAAAAGTACAAAAATTAGCCAGGCGTGGTGGTGGGCACCTGTAATCCCAGCTACTCAGGAGGCTGAGGCAAGAGAATCACTTGAACCTGGGAGGCTGAGGTTGCAGTGAGCTGAGATCACGCCACTGCATTCTAGCCTGAGTGACAGAGTGAGACTCCATCTCAAAAAAAAAAAAAAAGAAATTTATTCTGGAATTATCGAGGTTTATTCAGTGCAGATAGTGTTTTCCAGATTCTCAAAGTGGATTTGTGTTGTTCATTCTCAGCATTGCCTGTTGTGAGCAAAGCTGAACCAACTTTCCCCTAAATATATCAGAGAGAATCAAACTGAGCTCAGGCCTTGTTTAAGCTGGAGGAAAATTTCTCCATTTTTATTTATGGTTCTTTGAAATTGAGTGAGTTTGCCTGGGCGTGGTGACTCATGCCTGTAATCCCAGCCCTTTGGGAGGTTGAGGCGGGTGGAGTGCTTGAGCACAGGAGCGCTAGACCAGCCTGGGCATCTAGACCAGATGGTGAAACCCTGTTTCTACAAATACAAAAAAAAAAAAATTACTCAGGCACAGTGGTGTGCACTTGTAGTCCCAGCTGCTCAGGAGGCTGAGGTAGGAGGATCACTTGAGCCCAGGAGGTTGAGGCTGCAGTGAGCCGAGATCATGCCACTTTATTCTATCCTGGGCAACAGAGTAAGACTCTATCTCAAAAAAAGAAAAAAGAAAAAGAAATTGAATGAGTCATAGACTTCAGTTTAAAACTGTTTCTGGGCAGATTCATAGACAGATAATGTATTGATTGGAAAATCCTTAAATTTTTAAAATAATTGTGTAAGAATTCTGATGATTTTAAATATGGTACTTATAATCTGGAATTTTTGGTGATTTATTTCAGACTCTTGAGATACCTTCAACTTGCAGGCCTGTGTAGATAACAGACCCTGTTAATATTTAGAAAATTTCAATTTTCTTTTTTCTTTTGGGGAGACTGAAATACCTGGTCGGAGTTACCATTTGGGTTTTTTTTTTTTTTTTTTTTTGAGATGGAGTCTCGCTCTTTCGCCCAGGCTGGAGCGCATGGTGCGATTTTGGCTCACTGCAACATCTGCCTCCTGGGTTCAAGCAATTCTCCTGCCTCAGCCTCCCGAGTAGCTGGGACTACAGGCGCCTGCCACCATGCCCAGCTAATTTTTGTATTTTTAGTAAAGGCAGGGTTTCACCATGCTGGCCAGACTGGTCTTGAACTCCTGATCTCAAATGATTCACCCACCTATGCCTCCCAAAGTGCTGGGATTATAGGCGTGAGCCACCGCACCCAGCCCCATTTGGTTTAATAGTATTAACATTGCACTTAAATATGGGGACAAATAATATTCAAAATGTATGCATTTAGTAAGTTCATCCTATGGGAGGTGTATTAGTCTGTTCTCATGCTGCTAATAAAGACATACCAAAGGAAAGAGGTTTAATGGACTCACAGTTCCACATGGCTGGGGAGGGCTCACAATCAGAAGGCAAAGAAGAAGCAAAGGCATGTCGTACATGTCGGCAGGCAAGATAGCATGTGCAGGGGAACTCCCATTTATAAAACCATCAGAACTCATGAGACTTATTCACTATCACGAGAACAGCTTGGGAAAGACCTGCCCCCATGACTCAATTATCTCCCACTGGGTCCCTCCCATGACACATGGTAATTATGGGAACTCCAGTTCAAGATGAGATTTGGGTAGGGACACAGCCAAACCATATCAGGAAATATTATAATTGGATAATATTGAACACTGGCATGTGATTAAGTATTTGGAAAGAGAAATTTATTGGGTGACTTAATCCTTAGCTTTGCTTTTCCCATGCAGATGGATATATTATTCTGTACCCATTTAGCTTTTGGGGTCTTATTTTTTCTCATCTGTAAAGTGGTATTTCCTTCTTCCTAATTTCACAGTATTATGATGGGTGAATTAAATTCTAAACTCTTTGCTCTCCCTAGAAGTAGATAATATTAAATATTTAGTCCTTGTTCCAGCAAGGGAAAAATCCTATGTAAATATGCCTTCACTCAGTATTTTGAGCCTATGCCTTGTGAAATGCTGGAGTAGGACCTAATATGTCTAGTAAGATCAGGTGCAGTGGGTCACGCCTGTAATCCCAGCACTTTGGGAGGCCGAGGAGGGCAGATCACCTGAGGTCAGGAGTTCCAGACCAGCCTGACCAACATGGTGAAACCCTGTCTCTACTAATAATATAAAAATTAACTGGGTGTGGTGGTGCACGCCTTTAATCCCCACTGCTCGGGAGGCAGAGGTTGCAGTGAGCCAAGATTGTGCCGTTGCATTCCAGCCTGGGTGGCAAGAGTGAAACTCCATCTCAAAAAAATAAAAAATAAGTCTAATAAGAGCTGGTTGCCACCAGAGAATATTTGTTTCACCACTAAGTAGATGAAGGATATCTATGCTTTTTCAGAAAAGCTATAGTGGTGTCTCCTGATTACATCCCAGAAGGGGAAATTGGGTGCGTTAGTATATTTGTTTGTTTTGCCAGCAAATCAAGTCTTTGGGAATAGTCCAGATCTCTCTAGCACCCTTTCCTTTTTCTGGGGAGTTCCCCATTTCCTGGGTTTTATCTCCTCATATCTGATTTGCCTTTTCTGCATGTGTGGAGTTGGTATTGTTTTGTGGGTTGAATTCACTTTTCCTTCCTGCTGCTCCTGACTTTCACTCTTGCAGTGAGCCCCTCCTAGCACCTGTCCTCTTTTACTCTTCAGAATTTTTCCTTTATTCACTTACTGAATTGTCAGCTACAGATTATTTTTCCCTATATATTTGCATTTTTTTCTAACTGGAATCTTATTTTTAATGTGACTGTTTGCACTTAACCATCTTTGGTGTTTGCAACACCTCCCAAATTAGTTTCCTCTGCAGATTTAACATCTAGTGAGCCAGTTTCTGACTTAGAATCTAAGTGGATATTAGCCCATAGAAACCTGAAGCTAATTTTCTTCTTTTTACTGCAGTGGTCAATCCAAATGCACTTGAATTAATTTTCAGCTAGGCTTTATCAACTGTAAAATATACTTTGCTTTCAATTAAATTTTAAAATTACTAGAAACTTCATGGTTCTTTAGTAGAATTAAACTAATAATTTTCTGATCAAGCAAATGCTATTCCTGGCCAGGTACAGTGGTTCACGCCAGTAATCCCAGCACTTTGGGAGGCCGAGGTGGGCAGATCACGAGGTCAGGAGTTTGAGACCAGCCTAGCCAACATGGTGAAACTCTGTCTCTACGAAAAATACAAAAAATTAGCTGGGTGTGGTGGTGGGCACTTGTAATCCTGGCTACTTGGAAGGCTGAGGCAGGAGAATAGCTTGAACCCAGGAGGCGGAGGTTGCAGTGAGCCGAGATCACACCATTGCACTCCAGCCTGGGCAATAGTGTGAGACTCTGTCTCAAAACAAAACAAAACAAAACAAAACAAAACAAAAAAACAAAATACTATTCCTATAAACCGTGGCATATCTGAAGAATTGAGATATTTCTTCTTTTAAAGCTAACATTTTTTCCTAATATAAAAGTAACTCATGTTTGTTGGAGAAAAAAGAAGATAAAGGTAATCTAAAGAAAACCATAGATAGCCACTGTTTATCCACTGATCTGTTTATACATTGGTCTGTTTTATTTTAGATCTTGTCTAATACCTTTTTTTTTTGCTTTTATTTTCTGAATTTGGAGAGTTTCTAACATGCACAGAAGGTATAAGGAACCCCCATGTATCTATCATCACTGTCCCAGTGATGATTAATATATAGTCAATTCTGCTCCTTCTCTACTCCCACCTCTTTCCCCTCCTGTGTTGTTATTATTTGTTATTTGAGACAGTGTCTCACTCTGTCTCCAAGGCTAGAGTGCAGTGATGTGATCACAGCTCACTGCAGCCTTAGTCTCCCCAGGCTCAGGTGATCCTCTCACTTCAGCTGGGACCACAAGTGCACACCATCATGCTCGGCTAACTTTTTTGTATTTTTTGCTTTGCCATGTTTCCCAGGTTGGTCTTGAACTCCTGGGCTCAAGTGATCCACCCACCTTGGCCTCTCAGAGTGCTAGGATTATAGGAGTGAGCCACTGCGCCTGGCCAAACAATTCTTTAGTATCATCAGGTTTTTGATATTTGTTCAAATCCCCAATTGTGTCATAACTTTCTGGATCCAGATAAAGTCCTCAGGTGCAATTAGTTGATGTGGCTTTATAGTCTCTTGTTTTTTTTGTTTGGCATGGAGTCTCGCTCTGTTGCCCAGGCTTGAGTGCAGTGGCATGATCTCAGCTCACTGCAACCTCCGCCTCCCGGGTCAAGCGATTCTCCTGCCTCAGCCTCCTGAGTAACTGGGACTCCAGGCGCCCGCCACCACACCCAGCTAATTTTGTATTTTAGTAGAGACAGGGTTTCACCATGTTGGCCAGGCTGGTCTTGAACTCCTGACCTCAGGTGATCCACCTGCCTCGGCCTCCCAAAGTGCTGGGATTACAGGCATGAGCCACTGAGCCTGGCCATCTGTTGTTTAATCTGTAGGTTACTTCCCTAACTTTCTTTGTTCCTTGCAAGTCATTAGTTGGAGAAACTGGGTTATTCTGTAGCTTCCCATAGTCTGTATCTTGCCAATTATATCCTGTGAGATAGTTTATTGTGTTCCTTTGCTCTTTGTGCTTCCAGAAAATTGGTAGTGTGTATATATTTTAATATAAAAATGAGATTGTACTGAACATGCTATTTTGTATTCTTCACTTAATAACATTTGTGCAATTTTGTCATTAAATATTCTTCTATACCATTATTTTAATGCTTACATAATATTTGACCTCCTTAATATTGGATCTTTAGTTTGCTTTTAGTCGTTTATAAACAACACAGCTATTAACATTCGTATAGCTCCATAAATAATTATTTCAGCACTAGAATGGTGATAAGATAGCCCAATGCCACAAATATTTTTGGTTAACAAGAACAGATTTTGTGCTTTAAATGCCATGAAGGTATTTGATGACTTGGGTTTCCTCTACTCTTTTAAGGCAAAATGGGCATATCAAGTTTTTGACCAAAGGAGATAATAATGCGGTTGATGACCGAGGCCTCTATAAACAAGGACAACATTGGCTAGAGAAAAAAGATGTCGTGGGGAGAGCCAGGGGGTAAGTATAGAGGGGAGCATCTCAAACTTTTTATATCACTTGAAGTGTGGCCCTCTCAATCATATTATTTGATCATACACAGTTGAATATGGAGATTTGGTTCTGGTTCCACCAAATCACCATTGTGTCCTTTGAAAATTTTGCTTCTTAAAAAGTGTCTAAAATTTCAGGTATACTACTCCAGAGGTGAGGAACTGGAGATGGTGAATTGGATGTGATAATTTTTAAAAAATGTGTTTACTTATTTGGTTCACTCAAGAAATATTGGGCACCTTCCATGTGCTCTTATGTCCATACTATGCTAGGCTCTGGGGCTCTAGAGCACTATTAATCCTGCCTCATGAAACTTACATTTTTTTTTTTTTTTTTTTTTTTTTTGATTTTTTGAGATGGAGTCTTGTTCTGTCACCCAGGCTGGAGTGCAATGGCGCGATCTCAGCTCACTGCAACCTCCACCTCCTGGGTTCAAGCTATTCTCCTGCCTCAGGCACCCGCCACCATGCCTGGCTAATTTTTGTATTTTTTAGTAGAGATGGGGTTTCACCACAAACTTATATTTCTTAAGAAGTACTGAGTCAGCAACTCAAAGTGTTCATCCAAATTAGTTTTATCATATTAATTTAATCCATAATATTTCTAGTCTTGAAGTTGATGAGGTTGAATGAAATTAAAAAGTTATATTAAGCCTGTTTGTTTCAGATTTTATCAGGAGAACAGTTCAGTGGAGGACAGGAATTGTAAGTTGTTGGTATTAAGGAAGTATGGCATTGTTGCTCCCTTAATGTTATTAATAGTATTAACAATAACTCACGTTTATTAGGGCTTATTGTGTACCAGACTCATTCTAAGTGCTTTACAAGTATTACCACATTTTAACCTCAGAACAACCCTAATATTCCCATTCTACAGATGAGGAAACGTAAATGAGTTAGGTTATGTATCTAAGATTATACTCATGATCCTAAGTGGCTGGCTGCATAGTCCACCTTAACCATCATACAAAAATTACTAGCATAACATTTGTGAAATGGATAGTTGCCAATTCTCACTAGTTAGATGCCACATGGCACTTTTGCCACTATCAGAACCTCTGCTCCTTTTGACCTAGAACAGACTGTATGGATATAGAGTTATTACACCAGTAAACAGGCCTGAGAAACGCAGTTCCCACAGAGAAGGAAGTATGAGTTGCTAAGTGAAAGCTTCCTCAGTTACAGCATGAGAGATGCTCAGTTTGGGGCCAAAGAGATCAGATCAGAACAGGTATCATTGTGCTTTGCCTGCTGCAGAGCTGTTGTTGTTGTTGTTGTTTTTTGAGACGGAGTCTCACTCTGTCGCCCAGGCTAGAGTGCAGTGGCCGGATCTCAGCTCACTGCAAGCTCCGCCTGTCGGGTTTACGCCATTCTCCTGCCTCAGCCTCCCGAGTAGCTGGGACTACAGGCGCCCGCCACCTCGCCCAGCTAGTTTTTTGTATTTTTTAGTAGAGACGGGGTTTCATCGTGTGAGCCAGGATGGTCTTGATCTCCTGACCTCGTGATCCGCCCGTCTCGGCCTCCCAAAGTGCTGGGATTACAAGCTTGAGCCACCACGCCCAGCCTGTTGTTTTTTTAGTATGTCCCCACTTTAAAGAACTTTTCCTTTGATGGAGCTAAAAATACTTTCATAATCCAAATTAGGTCATCAGTGCTTCTGAGAAATACTAGTCCCCATCTTCCTCAGTTCCCAAGATGCTGCTAATGTGGTTATTTAAACTCACCAATCTCTTTGAGCCTTTTTGTTTTTCCTCAGATTATAAATGTACAGATTCATGTAGAAACATAAAGGAAATATCAATAATCAAAAGCAAAGTCACTTCTTGTCTCCTTTTCTTGATCTCCATAAATATTTATTAACTTTTGGTTTGCATTGTATTAGCCTTTATGTGTAGAGATAAAAATATTAATATGTACATTTTTTTTGCCTTTTTTTTTGAGACCAGAGTCTTGCTCTGTCACCCAGGCTAGAGTGCGGGTGGCATGGTCTCAGCTCAGTGCAACCTCTGCCTCCTGGGTTTAAAAGATTCTCGTGCCTCAGCCTCCCGAGTAGCTGGGATTACAGGTGCGTGTCACCACGCCCAGCTAATTTTTTATATTTTTAGTAGAGACGGGGTCTCGATTTTTTGGCCATACTGTCTCAAACTCCCAACTTCAAGTGATCTGCCTGTCTCGGCCTCTCAAAGTGCTGAGATTACAGGCATGAATTGTGGCACTCAGCCCTAGTATGTACATATTTATACAAATATAAATGCATTTTGTGTATGAAAGGAGAGTGGTCACACTGTCTTATAACCCTTTTTTACCCAAAAAATCACTACATATTTACAAATCAATATATTTCCCATCATATCATCATTTTCAAAGCTGTCTGCTATTCCACTGTATGGAAAGACCATATACTGTATCCTATGAATATATAGATAGGTTTTATTCAGTCAGTCTCCTTTTGTTAGGTGTTCTGATTATTTCCAGCTTTTTTATTGTGAACAATGTTATGATAAACATCCTTGTTACGTGTATCTCAGCATTTCTGCCCAACCATTCTTCAGAATAAATTCCTAGAAGTGGAATTACTGGGTGAAGCATACTCATATGTTAAGGCTTTTGACAACTTTTGCCAAGCCTGTTTCATTTATGCTCCTGCCAGTACAACTGAGTGTTCCTTTATCTGAGTCTTCTTTTTTCTTCTTCTTCTTTTTTTCTGAGGCAGAGTCTTGCTCTTTTGCCCAGGCTGGAGAGTCTTGCTCTGTTGCCCAGGCTGGAGTGCAGTGGAGCAATCTTCAGCTCACTGCAACCTCCGCCTCTCAGGTTCAAATGATTCTCATGTCTCAGCCACCCAAGTAGCTGGGATTACAGGTGCATGCCACAACTCCTGGCTGATTTTTTCTATTTTTAGTAGAGATGGGTTTTCGCCATGTTGGCCAGGCTGGTCTGAAACCCCTGGCTTCGAGTGACCTGCCTGCCTTAGTCTCCTAAAGTGCTGGTACCACAGGCGTGAACCACCACACCGAGCCTGGGTCTCGATTCTTAAGTGTTCATTACAGCTCTGTCTACTCACTCTGGCCCATTGCTTGGGTAAAAGATGCATCATCCTATGAAAGGTTAGAGGAGATGTGCTTTCACTCAAGTAACTTGTCTTCTGGACAATTTTTGAAAAAATTCTGGCCGGGCACAGTGGCTCATGCCTGTAATCCCAGCACTTTGGGAGGCTGAGGCAGGCGAATTACTAGGTCAGGAGATCGAGACCATCCTGGCTAACACGATGAAATCCTGTCTCTACTAAAAATACAAAAAAATTAGCCAGGCATGGTAGCGGGCACCTGTAGTCCCAGTGACTCTGGAGGCTAAGACGGGAGAATGGCGTGAACCCAGGAGGCGGAGCTTACAGTGAGCCAAATCGCGCCCCTGCACTCCAGCCTGGGCGACAGAGCGGGACTCTGTCAAGAAAAAATTCCACACTATTTAGTGCTATTTTTAAAATCCCAACATTGAAAATATAGACCATTTTGTAGCTTTTTATACTTAAAAAATGTAATAGTCTGGTACTCTCTGCATTAAGGAAGTTTCTGTAGAAAAAAAAAATAACTAAGACATGAACAGCAGGAGCACAGAATCTTAGCTATATAAATTTACTTTCCATTTATTGTACCTCTACTGAGCTTGACACATAATGGAATGTAACACTTTCTTTTGTGGAAATTGTGTTTATAAAACACTAAACTGGTATTTCAAAGTCAGGCTGTACCCAAATCTCGAGAATAGAGCTTTTCCACAGGCAAGTCTGTTACTGTAGCACGTATGTCTTCATGCTTTTTTTTTCTTGAGACAGCGTCTCACTCTTATCACCCAGGCTGGAATGCAGTGGCACAATTGTGGCTCACTGCAACCTCTACCTCATAGGCCCAAGCAATCCTCCCACCTCAGCCTTCTCAGTAGCTAGGATCACAGGTGCATGCCATCACACCTGGCTAATTTTTTAAATTTTTGTAGAGATTGGTTCTCCCTGTGTTGCCCAAGTTGGTCTTGAACTCCTGGGCTCAAGCAGTCCTCCCACCTTGGCCTCCCAAAGTTCTGGGGTTACAGGTGTGAGCCACTGTGCCTGGCCTCCTTTATGCTTTTTTTTTTTTTGAGACAGAGTTTTGCTCTTGTTGCCCAGGCTGGAGTGCGATGGCACAATCTCGGCTCACTGCAACCTCTGCCTCCCAGGTTCAAGGGATTATCCTGCCTCAGCCTCCCGAGTAGCTGGAATTACAGGTGTGTGCTGCCACGCCCAGCTAATTTTTTGTATTTTTAGTAGAAACAGCTAATTTTTTGTATTTTTAGTAGAGATGGGGTTTCACCATGTTGGCCAGGCTGGTCTCTCTCTCTTATTTTTAACAGCTGCACGCTAAAAAAATTTTATGTTGAGTCCTAAGGCTCTAAATTAAAATAATTTTAAAAATTTTTTATTGAGATATAATTCACATATATTAGAATATAAAATTCACCATCTTAAAGACTACAATTCAGTGGGTTTCAGTATATTCACAAGATTGTGCAACCATCACCACTATCTAATTCCAGAACATTTCTGTCACCCCAAAAATAAAACTTTGTACTCATTAGCAGTCACTCCCCATCCTCTACTTCCTGTAGCCCCTGACAGCCACTAATCTGCTTTCTGTCTGTGCGTTTGCCTATTCTGGACTTTTTATATAAGCAGAATCATACAATATGTAATCTTTTGTGTCCAGCTTCTTTTCACCTAGCATAATGTTTTTAAGGCTTATTCATGTTGTAGCATGTAATAAAAACAATTTTAGAAAATGAAACTAATACTGAACCAATTAAGTATTAATAGAGGTGATTTCTTTCTAAACTCAGGAAGTTGAAAAATTCAAGAGCACCCAGTAGTCAACAAGGAGCAGAAAGCAGCAGGAGAAAAGGTTGAAAGATTGGCAGAGGATCGGGGAACAGAAATGTTGACAATGGAAAGAAGAATTAAAAAAATATAAGGAAGGAGTAGAGTAATTGAGCTCTCTGTTAACTGAAATCAGGTTTATGGATAAGACTTTTTGAATGTACTTCTTACTTGAAACAAGTCATTCTAGAAACAAGATGATCCTTTTCTGGTCATTGCATATTATCTTACTCTCTCATTTAGTTGGCTGCTGGATTCTAGACTTCCCAGATATAGACCCCTTTTGATATTTGACAGAATTGTGCTGGGGTCTCTTCTTAATTTTTGTGGCATCTTTTCTTTACTGTTTGTTTGGCCTTTTGTCTAATGATCTCTATGAGCATCAGGAGACAGTGCTTTCTTCTGAGGCTACTTCCTCAGCAGTACCTGTGATCCCAAGAATTCCCAGGGAAATGTATTTAACTATATGAAATGCATTTTGCCTTCTAGATATTAACTTGGCACAGGCTGGTGTTGGAGTTGGCTTTGTGGATGGCATTTATTTTACTTATTTTAAACCTCCTGCTTATTAGCAACTCTGCTTTAGCATGTAAGTTTATCTGAGCAGAATAGGCAAAAGCTGCAAATGGTTTGAATTTAAGATGACTGATGATAGCAGCGCTGTGCACTTTATTATCAACTCTGCTTATCTCTGTCCATGGAGGGTAACAGTGGCACAGATAATTAAACCTGTCGTTTGACTTTGGACGGCCTCATCATATTCTGGCATCCTTAGATCTTGCTTATATTACTCCTAAAGACCAAGTTACTTTCATTTCACTGATAGTGGGCAAAGAAAAGCCAACCTTAAAAAAAAAAGTTTCAGGTTGTGTGTGGTGGTTCATGCTTGTAATCTCAGCACTTTAACAGGCCAAGATGGAAGAACCACTTGAGCCCAGGAGTTTGAGACTAGCCTGAGCAATGTAGTGAGATGCTGTCTCTACAAAAAATTTAAAAAATTAGCTAGGCATGGTGGTGTGCACTTGTAGTACCATCTGCTTGGGAGGCTCAGGTGGGAGGATTGCTTGAGCCCAGGAGTTCAAGGCTGTAGTGAGCTATGATCACCACTGCATTCTAGCCTGGTAAGTAAGACCATGTCTCAAAAAAATAAAAATTAAAAAAAAAAATTACATGGATCATTCACAAGCAGCCTATGTGGTTGCTGGGAGCCAAGGATGTGGTTCTTTGGGCATAGATATCATTGCATGGAGGTAACAGAGTCTCTGTGTATGAGAATGGCTGCTTATTGATCATCAGATCAGAATTGGCAGCTTAATGTCTTAGTAGAAATTAGATGCTTTTATAGCTCTTAATCTGTACTTTACTGTGAGGCATTTGCCTTTATGTTCTTAAATTAGGTGAT
Organism: Rhinopithecus bieti; assembly: GCF_001698545.2. NCBI lineage: Eukaryota > Metazoa > Chordata > Mammalia > Primates > Cercopithecidae > Rhinopithecus > Rhinopithecus bieti. The sequence goes on from NW_016807971.1 coordinate 502,688, forward strand.
TTACTTTCACTGAAAGCTATTTCTTTTATGGAAGTGTTAAAAATGGGACAAAAGAAATAACAGTTACTGCACTAAAAGG
>NW_016807971.1:502943-568937 GCF_001698545.2 Rhinopithecus bieti
ATATAATATATAAAAAATATAGAAAACCTCTATTCATCCTCTTAGAGCTTAGCCATGCCGTTCTTTAACAACTGTTACTTTTCAGCTCTTGGAGATCCCAGGGGTTGAGATGAAAGCATGAACCCTAAGAAGGGATATTATTTGCCATCACACACCTATATGTGCATCTCACACTAAAATTGTGCTTCTTGAATTTTGATGTGCAGGAGCATCATTTGGACCCCACCTTTCAGAAATTCCCTGACTCAGTCGATCTGGGAAAGATATAAGAATCTGCAATATTTTTTTTTTTTTTTTTTTGAGACAGAGTCTCGCTCTGTCGCCAGGCTGGCATGCAGTGGCGCAATCATGGCGCAGTACAACCTTCACCTCCCGGGTTCAAGCGATTCTGCTGCCACAGCCTCCCGAGTAGCTAGGATTACAGGCATGCACCACCATGCCCAGCTAATTTTTATATTTTTAGTAGAGACAGGGTTTCACCATGTTGACCAGGATGGTCTTGATCTCCTGACCTCGTGATCCACCTGCCTCAGCCTCCCAAAGTTCTGGGATTACAGGCATGAGCCACTGTGCCCAGCCAAGAATCTACATTTTTAACAAGCCATCAAGCGTTTGTGACAGGGGAGGTCTAGGCTTTAAGAAACACCAGTGGGAGTTTAGGGTTGGGGCAGGAGAGACAGGTCTCAGTGATCCTGCCAGAAGGGAGAGGAGCAGGGAGGGGTGAGGACAAGAGACAGAAGTGAGGGGAGTTCTTAAAGGGAAATGAAATGTGTCCGAAACAAAATGTGTGTTCAAGTTTGCCTAAGGCTTTGATGGTGTAGATATTATGTGGGAGGTAATTTCTATTTGTGCTGTCTTTGGCATGGTGCAAAGATTGTAAGTAGGTACCCTGAATAAAAGTATCTGGGCAATTTTAAAGTGTGCAAAGGTCAGCCTCCACTTCAGCTCAGCCTCCCTATGACAGGCTCTAGCTTAGTACAATATTGCCAGTCCGCTCTGGAGTCCAGCGAGAGAAGAGGAGGATAAAGAAGAAAGTTTTACATTTGCTAACCACCTCTTCCACTCACATCAGTGGTACCCTGCTAATGTTCTGTTTCTGCCCTGAATTCTTATGATGTCAAAGTAGTCTTTTGCATGGAGAGGAATTTAAGCCCTGGGAGAAAATAGGATTTCCCCAAGAGAGAGCAAAGAGGCCTGGACATTCAGACATTCAATCAGGCAGGATATACTGGATATCTCCTATGTGTAAGGTACTATGTTGGCCTTGAGGGTACAGGGGGAACAAGATAGGCATCATTGTTGCCCTTACAGAGCTTCTAGTTTATTTTTTTTATTTTTTTATTTTTTTTTGAGACGGAGTCTGGCTCTGTCGCCCAGGCTGGAGTGCAGTGGCCGGGTCTCAGATCACTGCGAGCTCCATCTCCCGGGTTTACGCCATTCTCCTGCCTCAGCCTTCCAGGTAGCTGGGACTACAGGCGCCCGCCACCTCGCCCGGCTAGTTTTTTGTATTTTTTAGTAGAGACAGGGTTTCACCGTGTTAGCCAGGATGGTCTCGATCTCCTGACCTCGTGATCCGCCCGTCTCGGCCTCCCAAAGTGCTGGGATTACAGGTTTGAGCCACCGCGCCCGGCCGCTTCTAGTTTAGTAGGGGAGACAGACATGTATAGAATCTGTCGTACAACTAATTATTTAGTAAAAGTATGATAATTGTTATAAAGACCTCAAAGGAAATGTATCAGGTGTTGTAAGATCATATAACAGGTGGTTTTGCTTAGTTGAGGGGAAAAACTTTAGGGGCATGAGGAATTAGAAAGAGCTAGTGAAAAGAAGGTGTAGCAGCCAAAGACGTAGGTGAAGAAACAAATTTGTAGTACATTAAGAAATCAAGGAGGAGGAATTTCCAGAGCATATTTGTGGTCATGAAAGTCAAATGGTGCCACGATGGAAAGGAATATGGGGGTTGAGACTGGTTTGCTACATATGGTGATGAAAACCATTCTAGAATAGTTTCAAGATTAATAGGACCAAACACAGATTACAGGTGGTTAATAAATGAGAAGGTGGTGAAATCCTAAGTACTATAGTGAACTCTTACACTCACTTTTTGGCCACTTAACATGAAGTACTTTGTAATATTCTGGCTGTGCTTGCTTTGTCTCCCTAGCTAGATTGACAGCTTCTTGAAGGTTATGATGATAAACCTAGCCCCTAGCAGTATATCAACATGTAGCATTAGAGTCACCACCTGGAGATCTAAGACCTTGGATCTATCTGGTGCTGGTTCTGCCACACACAAGCCGTGTACCTTGGGCATGATCATCTGTTTCCTCATCTCTAAAATGGTGATATTCCTAACTTTACTATCACTTGGGCTTTTGAAAGGATCAAATAGGGCAGTATATAGAAATGAACTTTGTGAATTGAAAATTAGTATTCTATAGAAGATATTGATAATATTCAGTGAATGACAACAGCTGCTTTACATCGGAAATTCTGTGATAATCAGTTTTTTTGTTTGTTTTAGATTTGTTCCTTATATTGGAATTGTGACGATCCTCATGAATGACTATCCTAAATTTAAGGTAAGGGCCTGTATTATTTGTTTTATTAAAAATGTAATCTTTTGGGCCAGGTGCGGTGGCTCACGCCTGTAATCCCAGCACTCTGGGAGGCCAAGGTGAGTGGATTGCTTGAGCCCAGGAGTTCATGACCATCCTGGGCAACATAGTGAAACCCTGTGTCTATTAAAAAAAAAAAAAAAAAATTATTAGCCTGGGCGCAGTGGCTCACACCTGTAATCCCAGCACTTTGGGAGGCTGAGGCAGGCAGATCACCTGAGGTCAGGAGTTCAAGAACAGCCTGGTCAATATGGCAAAACCCTGTCTTTACTAATAATACAAAAAAATTAGCCAGGTGTGGTGGTACATGCCTGTAATCCCAGCTACTGGGGAGGCTGAGGCATGAGAATTGCTTGAATATGGCAGATGGAGATTGCTGCTGCACTCCAGCCTGGGTGACAAAGTGAGACTCTGTCTCAAAAAAAAAAAAAGAAAGAAAATTATTTAAAGAAATGTGATCTTTTGCTTAGTATTGGAAACTTTTAAATGGATTACAGTTAAAAGATGAAAGAATAATTGGATAGTTTAGTAATATATTCACAAAGACCAGTTTATTAATTAACTCTAAGAACCCCTGAACTTTTCAACGCTTCTCTGACGTGTGGTTCTGTGTTTATTTTCTAGTATGCAGTGCTCTTTTTGCTGGGTTTATTTGTGCTGGTTCATCGTGAGTAAGAAACCTGCCTTGCTGTTCCTGGGAAGATGCCATACTTTTCGTTACTGGATGTTTGGAGTAGATACTGGTCTGTGATTGGTGGAATGGAGAACACACGTGTTGGTGCTTCTTGGTAGCACTGGTTTGCATTAGTTTATGTTTCCACGCCAGAGTTTGTGTGGGCGGGCGCATGTGCACCACAGAGTGCACTTGAGGGGACTTTCAGTCACAGAATTTCATAATTGTCATTGTCACACTTTCACATTTTTGTACATCAGTGAATTTTTTATATTAAAAGGTTGAGCCAAAGCCCCCAGTGTTTGTATTTTGAAGCCAAGCTTCACTTCTAAAGTGCCTACAGAGACTTGTAAATGAAAATGCAGCTCTGCATGAGTTTGAAACCGTCATACCTCCTTCTAATAGGAATGGCATATACTGAGGTGGTCATAAGTCTTAACTTTTAAAATTTTAAATAAAAGACTTTGCACATTGAACCCCTTATCCCTGAATTGTGTTTGTTTGGAAAGCTTCCGAAATCTGCCTTCCTTGGCTGGTTCTTAGTACCCCTTGGGGGATATAAAGGCTTAGTGTGAACAGTCCTTCAGCTAAGAAGGTTGCTCTGATACTAACAACTGGTTTTTTTGTTTTTCTGTTTTGCGCGCGTGCGCGCGCGCGCGTGTGTGTGTGTGTGAAGCAAAAGTAGCCACTGACATTCATAGGAAATCTCTTAGTCATAAAATTGATTCTTCCCATGACTCAGATGTGTATAAACCCAGCTAGTGTTGCTGAGAGGTTCAGAAAATCTCACTTGGTTATAAAAAGTCATAACCCTTTCTACACTTGAGATATTCTCAGCCCTTTCTCCACCATGGCAAGAGTGTGTTAGCATCTAGAGGCAGAGGAAAGGGCTGGAGGACAAGCATTCTGCTTGGTGTCTTTAAACTCTCATTTGTCTGAAGCTGTTCTCTCAAGTGTCTGACTTTGCATTTCTCTAATGCAGACTTAAAGCAGGCAGTTTAAAGTAGTGAGTGCACAACCCAATTGTATGTTTTCTTTTAATATCAAGGCAGTGAGGGAAATAGGGAGTATAGAGTAAATATCTTTTGAGCACCAAATACTCTTAATTCTATTTGTTCTCTTGTTGTATTAATGTGAAGTCTTAAAGTGAGTTATCTGTGTTAGGCCACTTGAACAGTTTCTATTATTTGTTCAACTGCAGTGGAGATCAGTCTATGCAGTAATGCTAATGGCATGAGAACAGGGACAATTACTCTTCTGAAGCCCTCCCCTGTGGAGAATAGTACCTTCCTAAACCCATTAACCAGGCTTTAGCCTTCCAACTTTGGATATGGGCTCTTAATATTCTCAACGGAGTATGAAACTTGGCAAATCATTGCTAACAAATGCTTTTTTGAACCTGTCTGTGAGGCTTATGTAGTACTTGTATTTTCTCATGAACCAGAAGCTGAACATTCCCTGTGTGGAATGGCAGAAAATTGCCATTTATTCCGTTTTTCCCCCCTTATCACCTGTGGAAGATGCAGTTCACTGCTCAGCCTAATCAGTACACTGGTTTTTGTACCAGCCTTTCTAGGACTACTCTAGGGGAGAAGCAGTGTGCTTTGCTGGCCAAGGTTGGGATCTTAGGGTTCTCTGTGATCCTAGCTTACCTGAGTAAGTATTATTTTTCCTCCTTTGCTGGATACAAGCAACAACTAAATTTCTCTGAAAAGGTAATCAAATCATTTAATACTATTTGAATCACTCCATTAGCCAAAAAATAAAAAGATTACTTGTGGGGAGGGGTATTATATTCCCAATTTTTATCTTGTCTGGTGCTAAACATAAGACTTAAAATGGGAGATTTTATTAGCAAATATATCCTAAAAGCTTTTTTTCAAATGTGAGAAATGCCAGAGAGGTTTTCTTTGCTAATTGAGTGGCGTGATAAGCTCTTTGAGATTTGGCAGGGCAAGTGGAGAATTGGGAGGGCTCAACCATTGTGAGTGAAAGGAATTGAAGAGGAGTATGAAAACTATCAAACTTTAAATGAGAAATTGATAATGGGATTATCTCTTTGGCTGTTACTTCTCTGCTCTTATACCTCCGGCTAATCAGTCTCTTTATATTATTTCCAATGTCTGTCCTCAGCTCTAGTTCCATGTCTCTGTTTTCCTCTGGACACTTCCACTTGATTGTCCCATCTTTAAACTCAAGTTCCTGAAAACTTCCCTCCAAATTTCATGTTTTATGTGAAGGAATATTCACCTAGATTTGTCATTTCCCTACCATATCTAGCCACGTACTAAGTCTGCCATTTACCCCATCAGTCCATTCTCATTGTCATCACCTGAATCCAGAAATACTTATTCAGTGGCTCCCTGTTGCTTGTGTACTGGTCCCCCTGCCGTGTGCCAGTCTGTGCCTATTTTGGATAATTACCACCTGTTATTAATAATTAGTTTTAGCCTGCCTTCTACTTTCAGAAGTGCTTCTTGTTTGAACCATAAATTGTGTGTTCATACTACCTTTTCCCTACATTGAATTCAAACTTTGAATTCTGTCAACAGTAAGCATCCTTATGAGTGCAAACATCCTTGTACTTATGTCTTCATCTTTCCAGTCCCTCCTCCTTATACACTTATTGGAAGGAAGACATTAATGCTTTCCTCACTTGGGCTGGGCGTGGTGGGTCACAACTGTAATCCCAGCACTTTGGGAGGCCGAGGCGGGCGGATCACTTGAGGTCAGGAGTTTGAGACCAGCCTGGCCAACATGTCTCTACTGAAAATACAAAAATTAGCCAGCTGTGATGGCGTGTGCCTGTAATCCCAGCTACTTGGGAGGCAGAGGCAGGAGAACTGTTTGAACCTGGAAGGCAGAGGTTGCAGTGAGCCGAGATTCCACCACTGCACTCCACCCTGGGTGCTGGGTGACACAGTTAAGACTCCATCTCAAAGAAAACACTTTTCTCATTCACAACCAGTTGTGTAAAAGTATTATTTTTTTTCCTCCTTTGCTGAGTGTTTCCACTTGTATTATGTCATCTTATTTCTGTTTATCTGAGTCTTACCATCTTCGCAAGTTCTGCTGTCACTCAGCATTTCCACCCTTACACTGTTTATTTAAGTTTGTGGATATGGCCTCGAGGTCCTTGGCAGATTGTGAGCTCCTCCAGGACAGGAGCATTTCATAGACACTGTACTGTCTTTCCTCAGTAGCCTGAAACAGCATATATTAAATGTTCAGTATAATCATGCATTGTAGCCAGAGGCAGTAGATTCAGTTAGGATTGTTGTTGAGCTATTATTTGGAGGCAAAGCATATGAATCATTAAAGTGATCTGTACTTTCCTGTTATTTAGTAAGTACATTTTCTTGGTCTTGCCAAATTTGAATCTGAAAACTTTCTCTGTTCACTGTTCCATTTAAACAGCATGTACCCTTCCCAGATTTTTAACTGTTAATCCTGCTTCCTTCTTTTTTGTATGTGTCCTTAGGCTTAGGCTCTTCTCATGTCTTCTTTATGGCAGAAGTATTGTCATTTGTCATGTTTCTTCAGGAATCACAGGCTTCCTTCTTAGAGACCCAGGGCTTGGAACAGAGAAAGTCTCTGTTATCCTGAGTGCATTTCTTGGTATTTGCATAAGTCTTTTACCAAGTCCAGCTAACCTCTCAGAACATGGGGAGGCTGATTTCAGAATCTGAGGGCTGGGCCTCTTATGACATTTGCCACTGTTAAACTTCACAGATGACCCAGCTGGTTCTAGCTAGGTAAATGGATGTCTACCTTCATCAAGCAGCTCTTTCAGTCAGGATGGTCTGTTCAGGTTGTTTTAGGGCCAGGTATATCTTCACCACTATTGTCTCCTGCTAGAACAGTAAGTAATACCAGATAGGCTTTCAGAAGTAAAATAGCAAATATGACCCTTCACACACAACTATGGTGAGTGTAAAGCCACCATAGTTACTGTCATTCAATTAGCAATTAAAACCTCTCTGAACGTAGAGAGAATGCTGTGTAACCTAAAAGCATTATCAAAGCTAGAATGCGCAGGGCTTACCAAAAAATGGTGAAGATGTTGCCTTCCACGTGTCATTCTATGCCCTAAGGATTTTTCGAGCTGCACTCTCACCAGAGCTCACATTTTTGCATCCTGGACATTGGTCTTATGGTACAGACATTCTGTCTTTGTTTATGCTGGTCACTGTGCCTGGAGTGCCTGGTCACTTCCCTACCTACTAAAAGCTTTCTCATTCATTTAACAGACATTTATTGAGCATCTACTCTGTGCCAGATTTGGGGCTAGGCCCTGGGGATACAAAGATGATGGATAAGACCATGTCCCTCATGCTTAGTACCTTAACAGGGGCAATGGACATAAGCAGGTTTTTCCACATAGGATCTTAAATATAATGATATTCTTCCAGCAATCACAAAAAAATAAGTAAATGAATAAAAATAAGTGCAATGATAGAGAGATGCTCAGGGAGCTCCAGAAAGGGGTGTTTCTTACTCCGGATGGAGCTTCTGAGTCCGTGTCATGCTTCCTGCTCCGCACTGTCCTGTACTTTGTTTGTCCTCCTCTCGAACATTGGCCTCAGAGTGGTTTGCCTTGTGTGTATCTCTCTCCCCCATCAGAGGGCCAACTCCTGAAAGGCATTAAGACAGTCAGCCTCTGATTCATCCTTTGATATCCACTAGTCCCTACTGCAGTGCTTTGCATATTTTAAACTTATTTATACTGTCTTGTTCCATAAAGATACCTCCAGTACTATGTGCTGAAGTAGAAAATTGAAGAATTCAGGGTTGAGAGAAATGTGGGAGAAGAAAAGGATGAAATCAGAGGTGAGGAGGCCAGGCACAGTGGCTCATGCCTGTAATTCCAGCACTTTGGGAGGTTGAGGCGGGCAGAACACTTGAGGTCAGGAGTTCAAGACCATCCTGGCCAACATAGTGAAACCCCGTTTCTACTAAAAATACAAAAATTAGCCAGGCGTGGTAGCCATCACTTGTAATGCCTGCTGCTTGGGAGGCTGAGGCAGGAGAATCTCTTGAACCTGAGAGGCTGAAGTTGCAGTGAGCCAAGATTGTGCCACTGCACTCCAGTGTGGACGACAGAGCAAGAGTCCATCTCAAAAAAAAAAAAAGAAAAGAAAAGAAAAGAAAGAAAGAAATCAGAGGTGAGGTTAGTACCTACAGGATATATCAAAAGATTCTGTTGTCTACTGGAATAGATCCATAGCTTTGACTGTCAGTCCTTAGCAGCTAATGCAAAGAAGAAACTAGTTATTTATGTGCTTTATGGAATGGGTATAAAATGAAATTAAAAGAAAAAACTTATAATGGTATCTGAAAACCAAGGAATTTATCTTCTTAACCATGCTGCATGACTTTTTTTTTTTTTTACAAAAACTCCTCTAGCCTAATGATAGAGCTATTTCAGAGAATGTTCCTCAGTGTAGGTATAGTTTGGCAACATCTGCAGAAAAGCTACTTCACAAAAGACCAACTACCCATTTAAACTAGGAATCTTCAACTTTCCTGTAGAACAGCGTTCCTTAATCTTAAAACTCATGGCCTCTTTTGGGAAACAAAAATCTCATACCTCCTCTTCATTCTGAGAAATACTCTTCCACCGCGCTGGTCTATAATATCCAACCTCTTATCCTCATCAGCCAAGAGTATTTGATCTTGCTTTCTCTTAAGTTTGTATTATAGAAACAATAATAACTTCTTTCTCATATACAATTATTATTATATTGAATATGACTTTCAAGCTATATATCCTATCCTTGTTCTACCAATCTTAGGCATTTCTGAAATTCCACCTACTCTTTCTTTTTTTTTTGACATGGAGTTTCACTCTTGTTGCTCAGGCTGGAGTGCAGTGGAGCAATCATGGCTCACTGCAACCTCTGTCTCCTGGGTTCAAGTGATTCTCCTGCCTCAGCCTCCCAAGTAGCTGGGATTACAGGCGTCTGCCACCACGCCCAGCTAATTTTTTGGTATTTTTAGTAGAGACAGGGTTTCACCATGTTGGCCAGGCTGGTCTCAAACTCCTGACCTCAGGACCCACTAGGCCTCCCAAAGTGTGAGGATTACGGGTGTGCGCCACTGTGCCCAAGTTCCATATACTCTTTCTCTTTTCTTTTCTTTTCTTTTTTTTTTTTTTGAGACGGAGTCTCGCTCTGTTGCCTGGGCTGGAGTGCAGTGGAGCAGTCTCCACTCATTGCAACCTCCGCTTCCTGAGTTAAAGCAGTTCTCCTGTCTTAGCCTCCCAGGTAGCTGGGATTCAGGTGCTTACCACCGTACCCAGCTAATTTTTGTATTTTTAGTAGAGATAGGGTTTCACCATGTTGGCTAGGGTGATCTTGAACTCCTGACCTCAGGTGATCCACCCACCTCGGCCTCCCAAAGTGCTGGGATTACAGGCATGAGCCACCATACCCAGCCCCACCTACTCTTGATTAAGAATCATTTCTCTAAAATTGTTACTTTAATTGGCCTGTCTACTTAGATTGTTAAGCTGTATTCCAGATTTAATTCAAGGAGTCTAGAAGAATTTAAACTAGACTTAATGTCAGGCAAGTAAGTAAATTGGCTAGCATCAAGCTTTGATCAAAGCTCTCAGCCTGACGACTTATTTAAGCCAAAATAGAATGCTGTGTAGAATCCTTTTTCTTGGAATTGGTCAAGAGTTGAGGTAGATGGGCTGACATTTTAGTTTATCAATTTTTGATGTAATAGGCATTTTGCCAGAGTCAGGCACTGCTGTGTCAACACCATAGCTGTTATCCAGGGAACTTTCTCCCCCTCTGAGATGGGCTTCATATTTAAAGCAGGCTTTACGTTTCCCAGGTCCAGCTAATAATAGTGAGTATTTAGAATATGCCAGGAGCTCTGCTAAGTGCTTTATAGTTTATAACAGTTTTTACCTTCTCTAATGAACCTTCTAAATGACCTTCATTTTATAAAAGAGAGAAACCAGAAGAAGTTAAGGGATTTGTCCAGGGTCTTCTGGTCCATGCATGGCGGAGCCAGATTTGAAGTCTGTTGCTTTTACCATGTCACAATGCTGGATGTCATAACCCAGTCCTTTTACCTTTGTAAAGTCTATTGAAATTCTTTTATTTACAATAAATTCCACAATTGCAAAGCCCTTGGGAATTCTTTAGAGGCTCTAGGTTTTTCTTGCGCAGATTTGCTCAGATTATTAGTAAGTCCCTTAGAAATAGTGAGATTCTCTGGCAGATTTCCAAGCATTTAAACCTCTCTGGAGATTAAAGAGTATTCATTCCGCCGGGCGCGGTGGCTCAAGCCTGTAATCCCAGCACTTTGGGAGGCCGAGACGGGCGGATCACGAGGTCAGGAGATCGAGACCATCCTGGCTAACACAGTGAAACCCCGTCTCTACTGAAAATACAAAAAAACTAGCCGGGCGAGGTGGCGGCGCCTGTAGTCCCAGCTACTCGGGAGGCTGAGGCAGGAGAATGGCGTGAACCCTGGAGGCGGAGCTTGCAGTGAGCTGAGATCTGGCCACTGCACTCCAGCCTGGGTGACAGAGCGAGACTCTGTCTCAAAAAAAAAAAAAAAAAAAAAAAAAGAGTATTCATTCCAGTTACAGAAATGTCCCCTAACATACGTGAATATTACACCCAAATAATTAAGAATGCTGGGCCTGGGCTTCTCGCTTCCTTAGGTTTTCGTAGCTTTCCTGAGTACTGCACCAGTTGGCTGATCAGCAGCCTTTGTTTTTTAGCCACCATTGGAGTCATGATCAGGTTCTCATTAGGTGTAGGTATTTTCTCTTTTTAAAATATTGCCTTTAAGAAAACATTTTGTTAGCCAGACGCAGTGGAGGCTGAGACAGGAAAATTGCTTGAGCCTGAGAGGCAGAGGTTGCAGTGAACCAAAATCATGCCATTGCACTCCAGCCTGGGCAACAGAGTGAGACCTTGTCTCAAAAAAAGAAAAAGAAAAGAAAAAGAAAAAATGTTTCGTATTTTGGCAATTTTGATTTACGAAAGATTTCCCTTTTGAGGTTACTGTTGTGATTTTATAACTAATCGCTATGTGTTCCCTCTGAGTTTAAGAAATTGTATCCAATATCCTTGATTCTCCCTTAAAGATTCTGCTGTTTTCCTGGTTCTCTGGTCCCTTCTTCACTCTGAAAGTAAATAGTAGGACCTGGGATATCCCAGGATGTTTCTCTTCATCTCCCCAGCCCATACAGTTGGAGATTGTGCTCAAAAGATTTGCCAAAATAGAGATTTTATACCAAGCCTGTCCAACCTGCAGCCCTCGGGCCACATCCGGCCCGGTAGCTTTGAATGTAGCCCAACACAAATTCGTAAGCTTTCCTAAAACAGTAAGAGATTATTTTGTGTGTGATTTTTTTTGTTTTTTTGTTTTTTTTTTTAGCTTATTGGCTCTCATTAATGTTAGTGTATTTTATGTGTGGCTGAAGACACTTCCTCTTCTTCCAGTGTGGCCCAGGAAAGCCAAAAGATTGAACACCCCTGTTTTACACATCCTGTTGTGACAACCCTAGGTTTCCTGTCATTTATTTTCTCTTTCTTTCCTTCTTTCTTTCTTTCTTTCTTCCTTTCTTCCTCCTCCCCACCTTTTTTTTTTGAGGCTGAGTTTTGCACTTGTTGCCCAGGATGGAGTGCAGTGGTGGGATCTTGGCTCACTGCCACCCTCACCTCCCAGGTTCAAGCGATTCTCCTGCCTCGGCCTCCTGAGTAGCTGGGATAGCTGGGATTACAGTCATGTGCTACCACACCCAGGTAATTTTGTATTTTTAGTAGAGATGGGGTTTCACCATGTTGGCCATGGCTTGTCTCAAACTCCTGACCTCAGATGATCTGCCCACCTCGGCCTCCCACCGCACCCGGCCTCTTTTCTTTTTTTAAGAGACAGTGTCAGCCGGGCGTGGTGGCTCACGTCTGTGATCCCAGCACTTTGGGAGGCTGAGACAGGCAGATCACGAGGTCAGGAGATGGAGACCATCCTGGCTAACATGGTGAAACCCCGTCTCTACTAAAATACAAAAAATTAGCCAGGCGTGGTGGCAGGCACCTGTAGTCCCAGCTACTCAGGAGGCTGAGGCAGGAGAACGGCCTGAACCCCGGAGGCAGAGCTTGCAGTGAGCCGAGATCGCGCCACTGCACTCCAGCCTGGACTATAGAGCGAGACTCCGTCTCAAAAGAAAAAAGAGACAGTGTCTTGCTCTGTCGCCCAGGCTGGAGTGCAGTAGCAGGATCGCAATTCACTGCAGCCTCAAACTCCTGGGCTCAAGCAGTCCTTCCCATCAGCCTCCTGAGAAGCTGGGACTACAGGCGCATACTACCATACCCAGGTAATTTTTTTATTTTTTATTTGTAGACACTGGGCTTCACTATGTTGCCCAAGCTGGTCCTGAACTCCTGGCTTCAAGCGATTCTTCCACCAGCCTTCCAAGTGCTGAGATTGCAAGAATGAGCCACCACTCCTGACCTGCTTTTCCTTTTCTCTGTTGTCCTCTGTACTTCTCATGTGTTTGAAGTATACACTCTGGCTTTCTCCATTTGTTTAATTTCTCTGCAATTAACATGCTTTGTACTTGAGTTAACTCATCTATAAAATAGACATAACTCATCTGTAAAATAGGTGTAATAACAAAGCAATGGGAGGATCAAGGGAGCATGCAAGTAAGGACTTTTGGAAAACAACAAAAAAGATTGAATTGTGAAAAGATGTTACTCGTAATCAATTCCAATGTAATGAAAATATAGCAAAAACATTAATATATTTATGTCCTTTATTTCAGGCAATTTTTTCCATTATTTTAAAAATTATCTATTTTTATAAAAATAATTTAATAAATATAAATATTATCTTTCTTTTTCTTTTTCTCCAGTATGTAGACTGGAGTAATATTCTTTTTTTTTTTTTTTTTTTTTTTTTTTTTTTAGATAGAGTCTCACTTTGTTGCCCAGGTTGGAGTGTGGTGGCATGATCTCAGGTCACTGCTACCTCCACCTCCCAGGTTTAAGTGATTCTCCTGCCTCAGCCTCCTGCATAGCTGGGATTACAGGTACCTGCCACCACACCTGGCTAATTTTTGTATTTTTAGTAGAGATGGGGTTTCACCATGTTGGCCAGGCTGGTCTTGAACTCCTGCCTCAAGTGATCCGCCCATCTCAGGCTCTCAATGTGCTAAGATTATAGGTGTGAGCCCCGGCTCCTGGCTGTAATATCCATTCTTAATCACTATTTTTGATGAAGCAATTTTATTATTAAAAAACTTGGTGCACTTTAAATGTTTTCCTGGTGTTAGGTATAACAGGATTTGCCATGTATCTTTCACCCTTTTAGTTACCCCAGGGGTTGTTTCGTGAACCTGCCTCACATTTTCTGTGCATGTCCTTGAATGTTGTAGAATCACAGGAGGGTCAAGAGTGGGTTCTGAAGAGCTTCCCCATGTACCTCCATTCAATTCAATGCTAGCCTTTCCCCACGGAGTGGAGGCCTTTGGACTTCTCTTGCCACCAGAGTGGACTTAGGGAACAAGCAGTTGGCATTTGAGGTCCTCATGCTAAACTCAGAGCCTAGCACTCCCTTGAGCAAGCCACCTTCTCCCCTGTGCCTCCCATTTCTTTCCCTAAGGTAAAGTGAGTGCTCCTAGGTCTGTGGAGGTGCTCCCCTGCTGTTTTCTCCAGGGTCCACAGAGCCCCCCCCCCTTTTTTTTTCTGTAGTAGGCTGACAGAGCAAATGGTCCCAAGGGTGCCTGGGGCCAGCCTCAGAGCTGTGGTTGCAGCTGTGAACCCAGGCTGTGTCAGAGGAAGCTTGGCTTAAGTATAAACTTAGCAGAACTCAAGGTCCAGTCACCTGTGGAAGAGAGGTGAAACTCGAAATGCAGTGCCCGCTCCCTCTCCCTCCTGAGATATCGAAACCGAACTTGGTGTTGAAATTTGAGATGGTACAGTGGGAGTGGGTGTAGTTTAAGGAGAGTTGTATCTGCACTGCATGGATTTGGGGGCCTGATGCAGTGGTCCAGACAGACCTGAAATCTGATTCCAGTGGGATGTCTGGGAAAGTGGCTAAACCTCTTAGCCTATTCCCACCTATAAAATGAGGAGAGCAAAACCTACCAAATGAGGAGAGAGAAACCTACCAAATAAGATTCCTTCAAGCATTTAAGTGATGCAGCACTCAATCAATACCAGCTTCTGTGTGTTCACTCTAATTTCTATATCCATGGACTAGAGAAGATAGGATGGGGGCTTAATGGATGCAGAGGAGAGGGAGGGGGGTCACAAAGGAATGATTACCGGAAGGTGATAAGAGCTATATCTGTACACCATGGCTAAGCTGTGACAAGAAAGCAGAGAGGTGTAAATGCCAGAGTGGGAGGTGAGAAGCATGGAGATTGGGGGGAAAGCCAGGGCCAGAAATGAAACGTCCCTGTCCCGTGTGTCATGCTCCTGGAAGCTGGGCCTCCAGCTGGGCATGGCAGCCAGTTTTTCATGTGAGCTTCCCCTTTTAGGATGGGGATCCACAGAGCTAGCAACTTTGCTGAGCTAGATACTAGCAAGAGTCCTAGAAGCAGGTCCCATTATCAAGCCAGATGGGAGTAGGTTCTGGCATAGCCATGCTGTTCCGTGTTCCAGAGGTATCCAGAGTCCAAGGGGTGGTCTGCACCCCGCTCCTCCATCACTGTCTCCTTTGTATACTTGTCTCTCCAAGGAGATGGTTAACTCCCTTTGGAGCACGGAATTATCTGTCACCCCTCTTCTTGTGTCTAGTGTAGTGCTCTGAACAATGAGTTTCAGTTAATTAAGCAAACATAAATGTATTATTCTGGAGCACAGTGTCTTCCTCTGCTCGTTATATGATGCCACTGATCAAGAAGTTCTTTCCGAGGAAGTCCAGACAGCTCCTGGGGAGAACAAAGTGTCAGGTGTGAGAGGGCAGGTCCTACAGGATTGTTGCTTCCTGCCACAGAGCACATATGCTCAAACATGTAAAAATATTAGGGCAGTGTGGTTATTACCATTTTACAGTTGAAGAAAGTGAGGTTCAGCCGGGTCACAGCTTGTACATGGACTCCTGGGTGCAGTGCAGTCTTGGGTGCAGTGCTCTTTCCACTTCCTTGACCCAGAGGTCGGCTTCCTGCCCATAAGCCAGGCCCTGCAGCTGGATGCCCATTCCTCAGAAGCGGCCCTTTGTCCCACCCTCCATCAGTCTGCATTCCCATCCTGAGCACTTACTGTGTACCAGAACATTTCCAGACTGTGGTGCTGGCTGTGAGAGGGCAGAGAGCAAGGCGAACACAGATCAGATTCCCCCAACAGGCGGAGGTGATGGGGATTAGTTTATGGAAGTCCTTTGGTGCCTAGCACTTGGCTGGACACTGTAAAAATGCCTCTGTTAGCCTGAGCAACCTAGCGACACCCAGTCTCTCAGGGGCGGGGGGCGGGAAACCAGGCATGAAGGCGTGTGCCTGCGGTCCCGGCTTCTGGGGAGGCTGAGGCTTGAGCCCAGCCCTGGAGGTTGAGTTTGCAGTGAGCCGTGATCGCGCCACCGCACTCCAACCTGCACGAGACTGCCAGATCCTGTCTCAGAAAAACAAACAACAACAACAAAAAAGGCTGTTACCCGGGAGGAGAGCTCCTCGCCCGACCTCTACCCTCATGAAGAGAGGCTCAGAGGGCTGAAGTGCCTACTTGGCCGAAAGCCGTGGTACAGTGGCAAGGCAGGGCCAGGGGAAGTGGCTTTGCCGCCAGGGCCGGGCCCCTGTTTGCCCGGTGCCCTGTGCCCAGTCCTTAGCCTGAAGGTGGTGGGCTTCAGCCAGAAGCCCCTGGCGGAAGCGGTGCCAGCGTGCGGTTCAGAGTGTGGGTGTGCAGGTCTATGGGCGACCCAAAAGGGGTGCCCCTGCCCGGTAACCTAGCGTGAGGGTGGGGAGGGCGGCGGGCACGCAGCACTGCTTGGCTGCTCAGGGCAGGCTCCGCCCCCAGGGGCGCGGGTTTAAAAGGAGCGAAGGCAGTCCGGGAGCCCAGCGGCTGGGAAGCGCGCCAGAACGGAGCCGCTGCCCTGGCACAGCCATGGTCCGGCGGGTGGGGGGCGCTCGGCTGCTCAGCAGCCTACTGCTCTTCGCCCTGCTGGCTGCAGACGTCGCCCCGCTCAGCTGGGATCTCCCGGAGCCCCGCAACCGAGCCGGCAAGATCCGAGTGCACCCGCGGGGCAACCTCTGGGCCACCGGTAAGTCTTCGCGGACCTGGCAAGAAATTGCCCCTCATCCTACTCAGACCCCATTTCCTTCTCAACCCCCCGGCCGCTCCTCAGCCACGGACACTAGTGTCGAAGCAGGTGGGAAACCCTGGGGCTCATCTAATTTAATAGATGTGAACTTGAGACCTGGACAGGTCAGTGGCAGCCAGTTTAAGACAGGGCTGGGCTAGATCCTAAATCCCACTGCCAGCCGGTGCCCCTTACCTTAGGCAAGACTTTACCGAATCTTCTAACCGCTGATGTGGTTTTGCTGCACCTCTACTTTCCAGGCACCTCTTCACTCTCCACTTCCTACCCTGCCCTTTCTCCTCCCTTGTCCAAGCAGGCCACACAACTAGCAGAGTTTCTCCCTGACCCCGGACCATCCCACCCTCCTTCCAGCTGTGTCATCCTCTCTACCTGTTCAGGAAAAGCTGAGGGAGCAGGCTTTGCCACCACCCAGACACCTTTGTGGCTCCTTGGTGAGGTGGAAGGACCAAGAACAGGAAGGTTAAGTATCTTCCTGCCACAAGAATGGAAACGTGGGAGAGATGAGGAATTTTCCCCCTGAGGTAGGATCCTCCCTGCTTGACTTCCTTGTGCCGGACACCTCTTTTCTAGGTCACTTCATGGGCAAGAAGAGTCTGGAGCCTCCCAGCCCATCCCCATTGGGGACAGCTCCCCACACCTCCCTGAGGGACCAGAGACTGCAGCTGAGTCATGATCTGCTCAGGATCCTCCTGCTAAAGAAGGCTCTGAGCGTGAGCCTCAGCCACCCCCGCACCCCACATCCAGGTGAGCCAGGCCCCCACTCCAATGTCAGGAGGGCCCAGCTGGGGCCATCCCTGGATCCTGCATGGGAGGAATTACCACCCAGTACTGTATTAGGGTGTGACTGTCTGACCAGGACATTATGGGTGTGGACCCCAGAAAGCCAGGGTTCCAGGCTTTTCCCTCTTGAGGCAGAGCTCAAAGGAGGAACAGTCCAAAGAAAGGAAGCTGACCTTCCTGGCAGACCCTATGGGGCAAGAAGTAGGGAAAGAAGTTCCCCTGACTCATCACCCAGTCTAAAGTAACAGACTGGGATCATCAGCCTTTTGGAGAAGGACCTTTCTCCCTCAGTCCACGCAGTGTTGTCCCACCCGTGCTGTTCCCTGCTGCATTAGTCAAGTCCACCTTTGCTGTGCCCTGTGTGTGCTCGTGGCCGAACTGGGACCCTGAGGCCCAGAGAGAGAAAGAGAAGTCAGTAGCCAAGACAGAGTCTGGACCTTGTTCACCTTGACCAGAGCTCTTCCCATTTTCTCATCTGCCTCAGTGTCCAGTGGCAGGGTTTAGCAACTTCAGTGAGTTTGACATTCTAGGCTGGATCACTCTTTCTTGTGAGAGCTGACCTGTGCATCATGGGATGTTTAGTGGCATCCCTGGTATCTACCCACTAGATGCCAGTAGCACCTTCCCCCCCATCAAGTTGTGACAACTGAAAAGACCTCCAGACATCACCAGATGTCTGCTGGGGGAGAGGGCCCCAAATCATTATTGGTTGTCAATCACGGATCTATGGGATTCAAGGCTCCAAAGCTGGAGGCAAGCCAGCCTTAAGGTCTAGCCCAGCTGAGTGCCAACTCCTCCATTCCCTGCTCCTGGTGCTGTCCTTACTGCACACCACCCTCCCTGGCCCTGCTGCTGTGTGCAGAAGGCAGTGTGATGTGGTAGAATGTGGGTTCTGACTACAACGTGCTGGGCTCATAACCTAGCTACTGAGTAGCTCTGTGACCTTATAAATGTCCCTTAACTTCTCTAAAGCCTCATATTCCTCACCCACAAAATGAAGATAATAATAAGGCCCATCTCCCATTAAATGAGACCATTTATGTCAAATGCTCAGCACGGTGCCTGGCTCATAGGCAGCCCTTAGTAGATAGGAGCTCTTACAAGTCTGTGAGCTCCCTGGCAGCACCTGTTGTGGACTTGCCTTCATATCCCCCACTTTGCCTAGCATATAGTGTGTGCATTTTGAAGGGAGAGGCATTCCCTAGAAAAGGTCCAACCCAGCCTCAACTGACATCCCTGACTTCTGGAGGCACAGAACCAGCAGCCCCTAAGGACCTCAGATGTAAGGCCTAGGAGCTTGGGCTGGCTGAGTCTGAAGGGAAACAATGTCACCTCTGGTGCCCTTGGTTTTGAAGCTTGGACACATGCAGACCAACTAGAGAATCTCAGAAGCAGCAGTGCCTAGATCTGGGGCTTCAGAGTGAGGTCTGGGGCAGAGTTGGGGTGGGGGAGTGAAGACACTGACACTAGCCCAGCAGCAGGCACTGTACTTGAATTTACTTCCATGATCTCCTTTGACTGTCATGACAACCCTGGGTGGTTGGGGCTGTGTTCTGAGAAAACTATTGCCCCTGACCCCTCCAAGGCAATTCAGGGTACTCTGCCTCAGCTGACAGCCTGCCGGTGCCCGCCTCTGCAGACATCTGGCACTTAGGAATGGCAGTATACCCCTATCATTATCAGGAGCCCCTCCCTGGCTCAACTCTTCTGTATGTTTCTCTTCAGTACAGGAGGCTGCTGGTACAAATACTGCAGAAATGATACCAATAATGGGACAGACACAACAGCGTGGCTTAGATTGTGCCCACCCAGGGAAGGTGCTGAATGGGACCCTGGTGATGGCCCCATCTGGATGTAAATCCTGAGCCCAATATCTGTTACTCCATTACTGTGATTTCTGGTTGGGTCACCAGAAATATCGCTGATACAGACACAGATTATGTTCCTGCTGTATTTCCTGCTTCCATGTTGAATTTGTGAATAAAATCTTGCTCTTTACATACAATGCCTGGTCCTCTCCTTCCACCCATCTTTTAGGGGCTGGGAGGGAAAGGGGGCTGGAGGGCAGAGTGTTCACTGAGATGGGGCTGGCTCCAAAAAGTCCACAATACTCCATGCCATGGCACCAGCCTGGCACTGACTCTGGACTCCTACTCCTTCACTCATTCAGCAAGCAAATAACGCCTGTTGAATGCCAGGTTTCGTGCCAGGCGCCGGGTTCTACTCTCACCTCTGCCACCTACTGCCGCAGGCAAGTGTCACTAGTTTCTTTGCTAGTAAAAGGGGGCTGCAGACACTACACTGCCGGGCTTTACTCAATCCTCCCGCCGGGCTTGGAGCGGAGCGCCGAGTTGGGATCCAGACCCTGCCGGCGGCCTACTCTCTTCTCTGGCCATCAGTAGAGTCGCCAGCGTTAGCAAATAAAAATACTGGACACCCAGTTAAATTCGAATTTCAGATAAACATTAATTTTATCTAATAAAATGTACCAAATATTGCATGAACATACTCATACGAAAAAAATTATTCACCGTTTTTCTGAAATTCGAATTTAACCGGACGGTCCTGTATTATTTCTGGCCTTGGAGCATTGACTGCCCCTCTCTTGGGCTGCAAACACCCGGCCCTAAAACGGGCGATCATTTGGTCCTCAAGGCCTGCTCGGAGCTGACAGCCGGAAGTCTCGATCTCAGGTCACTTTCCCGTAGTTTTCGCAAAGAAAAACCAGTAACCCACCCAGGATGGGGCGCAGCTCTGCCTCTTGACCCCGCCCTTAACGGGAGGCCCTGCCCACATGTCGCGAGAGCCGCGCGGACCCGAGGCTCGGAGGCGGAAGTGAGACGCCGGAAGCGGCCGTTGCCATGGATCCTGAGGAGGACTGGCTGGTGGAATCCTTGCGCTTGTAAATCATGCGGGGCTGGGAGACGGGAGCTGGGCCCGGATCTGGCCTGGCGGGCGGATGGGTGTGGGGGGAGGCACGTTGGGGATCCTGGTGCAGAGTGGGGCAGCTGTGGCCTCCGGGCTCGCCGCCGCGGAGGACTCCGCCTGGGCCTAGGCCCCCATCTCTAGGAAATGGCTCCTTCCTGCGTGTGCGAGTTGTGAGATTGCTAGTAAGAGCCGCGCTTGTGAAGAAGCAGTGCCTAGTTAGTTTGCGCCAGCCTCTGAGTTCAGCTCAGAACACAAATGACCTCATTGATTCCTCATGTCAACCTTGGGAAATCTGGGTACCCTGGGAGGTCCACACATGAGGACAGAGACTCAGGGACATCAACGGACTGGCCTGGTCCCAGAAACAGGGAGTAAAATGCGAAGCAAACTCGGTCCCACGTCTGCCTGACTCCAGAGCTTGGGCCACTGAACCATGCGGTTGCCATCTTGGAGTTATCTGAGCTGTGAAGTGCTGTGCATCGTGTGATTTTATGTCCCTTTTGTGCAGGTACCAGGATTTCTATGCATTCGACCTCTCAGGAGCCACTCGAGTCCTTGAATGGATTGATGACAAAGGTGGTATACCTTCCTGGCCCTGAAGGAACGGGAATTTCACTCCTGAGCTGGGTTTCAGGAGCCAAGCCTAGAGAGACCCAACCCACTCTTCTGGGCACCTGAGAGTCACTTGTAGCAATTTGATGCCCCATCAGCACTAATATTCCTTTTATTAAGATCTTTGACTGGGAGCAGTGGTTCACGCCTGTAATCCTAACACTTTGGGAGGCCGAGGTGGGCGGATCACCTTAGGTCAGGAGTTCAAGACCAGTCTGGCCAGCATGGTGAAACCCCGTCTCTACTAAAAATACAAAAATTAGCTGGGCGAGGTGGTGCACACCTGTGCACCACAGGTACTGGGGAGGCTGACGCAGGAGAATCACTTGAACCCAGGAGGTGGAGGTTGCAGTGAGCCGAGATCATGACACTGCATTCCAGTGTGGCTAACAGTGAGACTGTCTGAAAAAAAAAAAAAAATCTTGAGGCTGGGCACTTCAGGAGGCTGAGGCAGCGGGTAGACTGCTTGATTCCAGGAGTTTGAGACAATCTGAGCAAGGAAACCCTGTCTCTACAAAAATTAGCCGAGCATGGCGGCCCACGCCTATAATCTCAGCTACTCCGAAGGCTGTGATGGGAGGATCACTTGAGCCTGGGAGGTTGAGGGTGCAGTGAGCTGTGATCAGACCACTGCACTCCAGCCTGGCTGACCTGGCGAGACCTTGTCTGAAAAAAAAACCACCAGATACTCAATTCCTCCATACAAGGCTGCACACTGAAGGAATTTATCCTTACTTTGGGGGACTGGGTGGAGTTTATAGACCTATCCATGGTCTGCAGTCTAACAATTTGTCACAGCTACTTCTGCTTCTTTTCCAGGAGTCTTTGTTGCTGGCTATGAAAGCCTGAAAAGAATGAAATTCTTCATCTGAAATTACCGCTCAGACTTTCTGTAAAGGAAAACAAGGTAACTTGAAATATAAATGCTGAGTATGTCGACTTTTATTTATTTATTAAACATTTGTGGTGCTCCTGTTATCTACCAGGTATTGTCCTGGATACTGGAAAGACAGCAAGCGCTAGGCCTGACCTTATAGTCTAATAGAGGGAGGCAGATATGCACAGAGATAAATGCTGTAGAATGTCTCGTGGTTTACAGAGGGCTATCAGAGGAAGAGGTGGGTTATACTTTATCAGAAATAGATTTAGGGAGCGATTAAGGATATAGAGGGCAGTTGAAATGCTCAGAGTGGTTAAAGTCACTTAGTGAATGTGTGGTATATAAGGAGTGAGGAGAATATAGTGAGGACAGAACCTCAGGGAACACATTTAAGGGATGAGTACAGGAAGATGAACCCCCAAAGAATACTAAGAAAGAATAGCCTCTGAGGTAGGGGAATCTCAGAAAAGGTCAGTGTTTCTGAAGCCAAGAGAAGAGAACTTCTCAAGAAGAAAAGAGTTAGTAGCTGTCTAGAATTCCAATAAAAATCATTCAGATGAGGAATTGAAGGCCAGGCACAGTGGCTCACGCCTATAATCCCAGCACTTTAGGAGGCTGAAGTTGGGTGGATCACAAGGTCAGGAGTTTGGGACCACCCTGACCAACATGATGAAACCTCATCTCTACTAAAAATACAAAAATTAGCCAGGTGCGGTGGCACGCACCTGTAATCACAGCTACTCAGGAGGCTGAGGCAGGAGAATCGCTTGAACCTGGGAGGCGGAGGTTGTAGTGAGCTGAGATTGTGCCATTGCACTCCAGCCTGGGCAGCAAGACTCTATCTCAAAAACAAAACAAAACAAAAATCATCAGATGAGGAATTGAAGAGTTCATTCATAAGAGTGGCAATTGGGAAGCTCTTGGTGACCTCTGCTACAGGATTTTTGCTGGTGGTGGTTAGGCCCAAAGACTAAAAATGAAGAGGAAGCAGAGTCAGGAAATGTAGGGAGGGAAGAAGCTAAAGCAGCAACTAGTTGGAAACACAGATCTGAGGGAAGGTTTCCTAAACACAGAGGCTTGAGCAGAGTTACAAGTTGTGGGAAAGTAACCCTCGAAGAGGGAGAGGGTGAAAATGAGGGAATATCACAGGGAACATGCTCCTGCTTCCAGGAATAGAAGATGAGGATAGATCAGGAGTCCAGGGGGTGCTATTAGTCATCAGAGGACAAGGGAGGAGTGAGGCATACAGGCAGATGACCTTGTAGGGCCATGTAGGGGCAGGAATTGGAGTGTTTGCTCCTGAATTCCTTTTTGTTTGAGACAAGGGCTTGCTCTGTCACCCCGGCTGGAGTGCAGTGGTGCGATCCTGGCTCACTACAGCCTCAACCTCCCATGCTCAAGTGATCCTCCCGCCCTAGCCTCCTGAGTAGCTGGGACTATAGGCATGCACCACCATGCTTGGCGAATTGTTAAATTTTTTTGTAGAGATGAGGTCTCGCTATGTTGGCCAGGCTGGTCTCGAACGCCTGAATTCAAGTGATCCACCTGCCTCGGCCTCCCAAAGTGCTGGGATTACTGGCATGAGCCATCACTCCTGGCCCCACATTTTTTTTTTTTTGGAGACAGCATCTCACTCTGTCACCTAGGCTGTAGTGCAGTGGCGAGATCTCAGCTCACTGCAGCCTCTGCCTCCTGGGCTCAAGCCATCCTTCCACTTCAGGATCCCGAGTAGTTGGGACCACAGGCATGTGCCACCACACCAGGTTAGCTTTTGTATTTTTTGGTAGAGACAGAGTCTTGCCAAGTTACCCAGGCTGGTCTCGAACTCCTGAGCTCAAGCAATCCTCCTGCCTCCCAAAGTGCTGGGATTGCAGGTGTGAACCACTGCACCTGGCCTTTTTTGTTTTGTTTTGTTTTAAATTATTTAATGAAATAAGAAACAATCCAAGCGTGGTGACTCATGCCTGTAATCCCAGCACTTTGGGAGCAGGAGACCGAGGTGGGCAGATTACTTGAGGCCAGAAGTTCAAGACCAGCCTGGCCAACATGGTGCAACGCCATCTCTACTAAAAATAAAAAAAATTCGGCCAGGCGTGTGGCTCATGCCTGTAATCCCAACACTTTGGGAGGCTGAGGTGGGTGAATCACGAGGTCAGGAGTTTGAGACCAGCCTGGCCGATATGGTGAAACCCCATCTCTACTAATAATACAAAAATTAGCCGGGTGTGGTGGCATGCCTGTAGTCCCAGCTACGCGGGAGGCTGAGGCAGGAGAATTGCTTGAACCCAGGAGGTGGAGGTTGCAGTGAGCCAAGATCACACCACTGCATCCAGCCTGGGTGATAGAGCGAGACTCCGTCACAAAAAAAAATAAAGAAAAAAAAAATTAGCTGAGTGTGGTGGTATATGCCTGTAATCCTAGCTACTCAAGGGTGGCTGAGGCACCAGAGAATCCCTTAAACCCAGGAGGCAGAGGCTACAGTAACCTGAGATGGCGCCACTGCACTCCAGCCTAGGTAACAGAGTGACACTCTGTCTCACAAAAAGAAGTAAATAAATTTATCTTAGGGCGTCACCATGTTATGAAGTTGAGTCGAATTGTTTAGAATAGAAGAGGCCGAGAGGCTAGACAAGGATATAGAAAAACACTGCTCAGCCTGGGAGAGGCTAGATCCCATGCAGATGTGGCCCAGTTTTTATCAAAGTAGCCTGAGGACCACCCTACCAGGGCCATTAGGAGTGCTGGCTAAAATGCATATTCCTAGCATACTTCCCAAACATACTGAATTAGAATCTCAAGAGGGAAAGCTCAGGAAAAATGCCAAGTTTGTAGACTGACATGGTGGCTCACGCCTATAATCCCAGCACTTTTTGAAGCTGAGGTGGCAGACTGCTTGATACTAGGAGTTCAAGTCCCAGCCTGGACAACATGGCAAGTTTGTCTCTTTACAAATTTAAAAAGTTAAAAAAGACCAGGCATGGTGGCTCATGCCTGTAATCTCAGCACTTTGGGAGGCTGAGGCAGGCGGATCACCTAAGATTGGGATCTCAAGACCAGCCTGGGCAACATGGCGAAACCCTGTCTCTACTGAAAATACAAAAATTAACTGGGTGTGGTGGTGCACACCTGTAGTCCTAGCTACTCAGGAGGCTGAGGCAGGAGAATGGCTTAAACTGGGGAGACCGAGGTTGCAGTGAGCCGAGATCATGCCACTGCCCTCCAGCCTGGGCTACAGAGTGAGACTCTCTGTCTCAAAAGAAAATAAAAAAAAAAAAAAAAAAAAAAAAAAGCCAAATTTGTACTCATAAAAGCCAGAGGCTACAGAAGCTATCATCTTCCCCATCTCCAGTCAGGTTTGAGTCAGGGGTTCACCCAGACTGAGCCTCGCTGTAAGAAGTGATTTACGTCCCTGCTCACCACCAGGTTTGCCTTGTTTCTTCTATGGCCACCTCCTTTTCCCTTGCCTCTCCTTCCTTACATGGAGATAGTAGAGGCTAGTGGCTAACAGTATGGACTTGGGCTAGACAGACTTTGGTTCAAATTCACAACTTAATATCTGCATGACCTTAGAAAAGTGGCTGAAGCTCCTTGTGCCTTAATTGTGTCATTTGTAGAATAGGGATAATTATAGTACCTATATCATAGGAGGTTGTAAGAATTAAATGTGATAAAGCTCTAAACACTGCGCCTGACACAGTGAACACTGATAAGTTGTCATTGTTAATTTTTATTGTTAGAGGAATCCACCTGGTTTCCAGCAGGAGAATGGAGGGAGAAATGGGGATGTGTCCATCGCTTTCCTTGAAGCTGTGAAGTTTCTCTGGCTTCTCTAGGAAGGCCTGGAGTATAATACTTGTGCTGTGGTAAAAGGGGCTAGTGAAAGGCTAGAAGGGTCTTGGGTGTGCAAAAGAAAAGGGAAGCTGTGTGTGTAGGCAGCTGAGAGCAACACTGCCAAATACCAGCGCGCTAATGCCCTATCACCAGCTGAGTGGCTTCCATGGCCTCCTGCCAGGCTGGGACCTGACTCCTCACTTAGAGTTCCTCTGAAACGTTCATTTGAAGAACTGGCTCTATCTGATTGGCTACTCCTTTGTATTGTAGGGCTTATTCCCAGAAAGAGATTTCAAAGTGCACCATGGAGGATTTTCAGACAGGTCTATCTTTGATCTAAAGCACGTGCCACATACCAGGTATGGTCAATTCTGTGATCCAGACCATCCACACAGGATGGGATGCCTGCAAATGCCTGAGGGGTATTCTGCCTCCTCATCTCCATTCCCACCCCCTCAGCACACGGGCACATGTGAGTACACAAGTGGGTGCACACAGATACACCCAGATTTAGAATACAAAAAAACCACTGCTGTGGCTTCACAGCCCCCCAGAACCCTTTGACTATTGTAAGCAACAGGTCTACCGGAGTTGCTCCAGGGAATAGATACGGGACAGAAGGATGCTCTTCTGTTGCTCTTGGGTGATAATTGCTTAGCTGGGAGAGGCCAAGAGTCTCTGGGTCAGGTTGTGTTTGGCCCCATACTGGTGTCCTCTCTAGGTGACCATGACACATGGAAGCTTAGGCTCAGTCTCCCTAAAGTGGACTGAGCCTGCCTCTTATCTGTGAAGTGAGGGTGGTTGGCCTTGATGATCTTGCAGTAAGATTTCCTGATACGGGAAGTGGAGTCCCAAGCTAAGTGGGCTGGAGAGGGGAAGGGACCTGTGTGGATAAGCTCCCCATGGTCTGGACTGATTTTCTGTCTATTCTGAATAGATTGCTGGTGACCAGTGGCCTTCCAGGTTGTTATCTGCAGGTGTGGCAAGTTGCAGAGGACAGTGGTGAGTGAATTTGACTTGATGGGGTTTGGGGTTCTAGGAAAGTGTGACTCAGACACCCCTGTCCCCTAATCTGAGCCAGTTAAGAAGTAGACTCAGGCTGGGGACAGTCTCATGCCTGTAATACTAGCACTTTGGGAGGCTGAGCTGGGTGGATCACTTGAGTTCAGGAGTTCAAGACCACCCTGTACAACACGGTGAAACCCATTTCTATTAAAAATTAAAAAAATTAGGCGTGGTGGTGGGCACCTGTAATCCCAGCTACTGGGGAGGCTGAGGCAGGAGGATCGCTTGAACCCGGGAGGTGGAGATTGCAGTGAGCCGAGATCATGCCACTGTACTCCAGCCTGGGCAACAAGAGCAAAACTCTGTCTCCAAAAAAGAAAAAAAAAAGAAGTAGACTCAGAGCCAGGTGGGAATTAAAATGCAGTATCTACTTTAATGCAGACAAGGTGAATTAGCAACCACAGCATGACATCCAAGCCCCAAATAGAGCTTCCTGTAACCTGCTCCTGGAATTGAGTTCATCCAGAGAACTACTCTCCCTAGGCAGGGGCAGTGGCAAGGGCAGAGCTAAGGCTGCTCAAGTGAGCTCACCTCTTTGGCAGCATTAAGCATATATTAAGAGAAGCCTCAGATGTAGAATACAGAGAGGACAACCTGCCTGTTAACCTAGCGGGTGGAGACAACCAAATAAAAACTAAAACTTGGCTGGGTGCAGTGGCTCATGCCTATAATCCCAGCACTTTGGGAGGCCGAGGTATGTGGGTCACCTGACCAGGAGTTTGAGCCCAGCCTGAGCAACATGGCGAAACCCCATCTCTACTAAAAATACAAAAAAATTAGCTGGGCATGAGGGTGCACATCTGTAATTCCAGCTACTCGGGAGGCTGAGGCAGGAGAATTGCTTGAACCTGAAAGGCGGAGGCTACGGTAAGCTGAGACTGTGCCACTGGACTCCAGCCTGGGGCAACAGAGTGAGTGAGACTCTGTCTCAAAAAAACAAAAGAACCAAAACAAAACTTGACTCAAAGCCAAGGATGTTCCATTCAGTGTAAAAAAGATGTGGACTTTCTTGTCCACCTTACAAGACAATGACATCTGTAACGTGACCTGTACTTGCTAGGCTTAGCAAGTCACTTGAGGTCATGGAACATGTTTTTGAAGAAATAATATCAGTTCATGAATTCTGTACCTGTTACTTGCCGCTGAAGGTGTGACATCGGCAGCGTGTTCATTCCATTTGCAAAAAACAGTTTATAAGACAAATAATAAATTGAAATGTTTCTGATGGTTTCAAAAATGTAAACATAAGTCAGAGTGGTTATGTGTCAACATCATCTCTTGCCAACCGGCAGCTCCTTTTCTTCCTTGACCTTCTAAATGTACAGGGGAAGACGGCTGGCCTGTCATGTTTCAAACCTTCATTAAAGTTCTGGATTTTAGCCTCTTTTCGTTTTCCCCTAGATGTCATTAAAGCTGTCAGCACCATTGGTGTGCATGAGAAAGAGGAGAGTCTCTGGCCTAGGGTGGCTGTCTTCACCGCGATGGCACCTGGAGTCCTCCATGGGGCGAGACTCCGCAGTCTGCAGGTCGTTGATCTGGAATCCCGGAAGACCACATACACCTCAGGTACTGTGGTACTTTGCCCCTTGCTGGCTGCTTCAGCCGGCATCACCCCCAGCCCAACTCAGCCACTATGGAAACTGAGTTCAACCCCGTGTGCCAGGTGTTCGGGATACACAGTGAATAAGAGGTGAGCTCTGGCCTCAAAAGGCTCCCATGCTGGGGCAGGATTAGGCAGTCCCAGGGACCAGCACCCAACCAGCCGAGCAGACAACAGCGAGATGAGTGGGAAGGGAGATGTGATTTATTCTGCCTGGGACTGGTGGAAAGGGACCTGTGACCAGCCAGCCCTGCCAAATTGCCAGACCCATCTGCCTTCAGCTGCTTGTCTCCTTTGCTCTTGGTCTTCCAGATGTCAGTGATAGCGAGGAGCTGAGTAGCCTGCAGGTCCTAGATGCAGACACCTTTGCCTTCTGCTGTGCTTCGGGCCGGCTGGGGCTTGTTGACACCCGCCAGAAGTGGGCACCACTGGAGAATCGCAGCCCTGGCCCTGGGTCTGGTGGAGAGAGATGGTGTGCCGAAGTTGGGAGCAGGGGCCAGGACCCTGGGCCCAGCATTGCCAGCCTTGGCTCAGATGGGCGTCTTTGTCTTCTTGACCCCCGGGATCTCTGCCATCCTGTGAGCTCAGTCCAGTGCCCAGTAACCATACCTAGCCCTGACCCAGAGCTGCTACGAGTGACTTGGGCCCCAAGCCTGAAGAATTGCTTGGCCATCTCAGGTACTGCCGAGCAGGATTTTGTCTGTTATCTGATCTCTTTCTTCCGGGGGACTGTTAGGTGCTCAGGAAGGAGCCTCCAGCACCATGATAAACCTGACTCCAGAAGTTAAAGTTGCTCACAGAGAAATTCAAACTCTCCAGGTTCTTCAGTGGCAGGCCTTTTCCCCGACTGGCTACTAAACTTCCACACATTGGCAGCAGGCCTTTCCTAGCCTAGCAGGAATTCAGGTCTTAGGTTGGTGGAGGGGCCTGCAGACAGTAAGACACTGAGACAGACATGGAGCTGGGTCAGAAAGAAGAGGGGACAGTGGCTAACATGGTGAAACCCCGTCTCTACTAAAAATACAAAAAATTAGCCAGGCATGGTGGTGGGCGCCTGTAGTCCCAGCTACTCTGGAGGCTGAGGCAGGAGAATGGCGTGAACCTGGGAGGCGGAGCTTGCAGTGAGCTGAGATTGCGCCATGGCACTCCAGCCTGGGCGACAGAGTGAGACTCTGTTCCAAAAAGAAAAAAAAAAAAAGAGAAGCGGGGACAGGACCTCAAGGGTACTTCTCAGCCTACTTACCTTTTGAAATGTAGCAAGCTGGCCAGGTGCGGTGGCTCACGCCTATAATCCCAGCACTTTGGGAGGTCGAGGCGGGTGGATCACAAGGTCAGGAGATTGAGACCATCCTGGCCAACATGGTGAAACCCTGTCTCTACTAAAATAAAAAAAAAAATTAGCCAGGTGTGATGGTGCACGCGTGTAGTCCCAGCTACTTGGGAGGCTGAGGCAGGGGAATCACTCGAACCTGGGAGTCGGAGGTTGCAGTGAGCTGAGATTACGCCACTGTGCTCCAGACTGGCGACAGAGCAACACTGCCTCAAAAACAAAAAGTAGTAAGCCAGCTAGGTCAGCAGGCTCCTGGGTCTGGTCTGGTGGCATCTAGTTGCTTGGATACTTAATGTGGGTATCTAAACGCCAACAGGAAGGATCTGTTGAGACAGGTGGGGGTTGAAAAAAATCATTGAGAGCAAGAAAGGATGATTAGAAATGCCAGGATCCAGAAAGAATAGAAGAGCCAAGCTCAGGTAGAGGGGCTGGCTCTTCAGTAACAGGAAGATGGCAGGATGGGATGAGTGTGCGTGCAGCTAGATTGTGCAAGGACATGAGGGTATTTCTCTCCAAAGGCTTCTGTTTCCCCCATCGAGTAGGAGACAAGGCCATCTGCTGAGAGGGACCCAGAGGTAGGGGATTGGAATCTGGGTCAACTTGCAAAGGTTTGAAGAAGTCTCTTAAGCCTGTTTCCTGGGGAAAATAACAGTATCTGTCATACAGTTCTGAGGATTAAAAGAGGTAATACTTGTCCAGAATTAGCCTTCAAGCCTCATGCATAACAGGTACACAACAGATGCTCATGGTTACATGCCCCAGGGAATCATCAGCTGCCAACACTGAGGGCAGATGCTACTTGCCCATGGTTAGCCTTTAAGTGCCTTGATTCCTCATCCAATAGCCTGTTTTGATACCACAGAGCAAATTATTAAAAGTATTTTAGGGGCTGGGTGCAGTGGCTCAATGCCTGTAATCCCAGCACCTTGGGAGGCTAAGATGGGAGGATTGCTTGAGGCCAGGAGTTCAAGACCAGCCTGGTCAATGTGGTGAAACCCCATCTCTATTAAAAAAAGAAAGAAAATTATTTTAAAATAAAATTAGGGATTCATTGTCAAGCCTCTCTTTCTTTTCTATATTCTCAGGTTTTGATGGTACAGTCCAGGTCTATGATGCCACATCTTGGAATGGAACGCGGAGCCAAGTACAACCTCTCTTCACTCACAGAGGTCACATCTTCCTAGATGGAAACGGGACGGACCCTGCTCCATTGGTCACCACCCACACCTGGCACCCCTGCAGACCAAGGACTTTGTTATCAGCAACAAATGATGCCTCTCTGCATGTGTGGGATTGGGTGGACCTTTGTGCCCCCTGCTGACACCAGCATCTTTCCATCCAGGCCTCTAGAAAGGGGAGGAGCTGCTGTAGTAGCAAGGCTACTGATGTAGGTAGGACTCAAGTGACTGCCAGTTCCTGTTACCAGCTGTGTAGCCTTGGGCAGGTACACCAGCGTCACTTAGCCTCAGGTTCCTTATCTGTAAAATGAGGATAGTAAGAACTACCTCGTAGTGATATTGCAAAGGTTAGAAGAAATGCATGGTGTAATTACTTGGTAGCTACTGTTAGATCTGGGAGTGTAAAATGGCAGTGTTTTGTCCCTATCTTCACACTAGCATAGGGAGAATCGAAAGAGCTAACAAACATGCTTTGTGAACTTTTTTAAAGAAAAAAATGTAGAGGGGCCAATAAACATGAAAAAATCCCAGCCCTAGTAACAATTTAAGGAAATAGCAAAACAAGATTTCTGCTCGTCTTGAGTGGTTCTCATGGGTACACAGGCGCACTTTCCCACACTTGTCCCCCCAGGTGACTAGGTTCAAGGGACATTTGCTTTTGGTGGCCCCACAAACATTTCCTTTTGAGAGCCCATAGTGAATATTAAAGTGTGCTGGACATGGTGGCTCATACCTGTAATCTCAGCACTTTTGGAGGCTGAGGTGGGCAGATTGCTTGAGCTGAGGAGTTTGAGACCAGCCTGGGCAACATAGCAAGATCCTGTCCCTTAAAAAAAAAAAAAAATTGGCTGGGCATGGTGGCTCATGCCTGTAATCCCAGCAATGTAGGCAGCCAAGAAAGGTGGATTACTTGAGTCCAAGAGTTCGAGACTAGACTGAGCAACACGGTGAAACCCTGTCTCTACTAAAAATAGAAAAATCAGCTGGGTGTGGTGGTGTGAGCCTGTAGTCCCAGCTACTCAAGAGGCTGAGGTGGGAGGATTGCCTGAGCCTGGCAGGTGGAGTTTGCAGTGAGCTGTGATCATGCCACTGTATTCCAGCCTGGGCAACAGAGTGAGACCCTGTCACATACACACACACACACAATAGATGATACGGTTAAATAAGTTGTTCACTCTGTCAGCATCTATTAAGCCCTTCCCATGCGCAACACTAACTACATGCTAGAAATACATAAATGAGAGGCTTCCTAAGGTGGTTGAATTCTTTTTTTTTTTTTGTAGAAATGGAGTCTTGCTCTGTCGCCCAGGCTTGCGTGCAGTGGCGTGATCTCGGCTCACTGCAACCTCCACCTCCCGGGTTCAAGCAGTTCTCCTGCCTCAGCCTCCCAAATAGCTGGGACTACAGGTGCACACTGCCACACCCAGCTAATTTCTTTTGTATTTTAGTAGAGACAGGGTTTCACCGTGTTGCCCAGCTGGTCTCAAACTCTTGAGCTCAGGCAATCCACCCACCTTGGCCTCCCAAAGTGCTAGGATAACAGGTGTGAGCCACTGTGCCCAGCCAAAGGTAATTCTTAAAGAAAAAAAGAATGTCTTGCCATAGCCCATCAGTGACTTTTGACAGATATTTGGGTAAGTTATTCTGTTTTCCAAAAATACGACTCATGACTTAATCGTATTTCATGAATCTAATTAGTATACTCATAGTATGTGTAAATTGTGCTTTGTTTTGCAATTCTAGAAAGTTGTGGGAAAATATTTTAGTTTAAACACACAAAAAGAACCATTTTCAGAGGTAGAAACTGTNACCTCCCGGGTTCAAGCAGTTCTCCTGCCTCAGCCTCCCAAATAGCTGGGACTACAGGTGCACACTGCCACACCCAGCTAATTTCTTTTGTATTTTAGTAGAGACAGGGTTTCACCGTGTTGCCCAGCTGGTCTCAAACTCTTGAGCTCAGGCAATCCACCCACCTTGGCCTCCCAAAGTGCTAGGATAACAGGTGTGAGCCACTGTGCCCAGCCAAAGGTAATTCTTAAAGAAAAAAAGAATGTCTTGCCATAGCCCATCAGTGACTTTTGACAGATATTTGGGTAAGTTATTCTGTTTTCCAAAATACGACTCATGACTTAATCGTATTTCATGAATCTAATTAGTATACTCATAGTATGTGTAAATTGTGCTTTGTTTTGCAATTCTAGAAAGTTGTGGGAAAATATTTTAGTTTAAACACACAAAAAGAACCATTTTCAGAGGTAGAAACTGTGTTCCATTTATTTCTAAATCCCATTTGTTCCGTACACGAGTCCTTCCAGGGTCTCTGTTTGGCTCATAGAGAGAGGCTCAAATCCACAGGAACCCGTTGGCCTACACATAGACTCTCCCTCAGGATCTGGAGACCCCAGCCCTGAGGACACCTGAGCATAGACGAACTAGTGCGCTTGAAGAAGGTGACAGAGAGGTAAGCCCTCCAACTAGGACACTTCTTAATGCCATGGTTCCTAGTTATTGCTCTGCACATATACAGAAAAGGCTTTATGTACTTCATTATTCTGGCTCACAACCTTCTAGACCCAGTCTCACATTTTTAGGATACAGTATGAGCTGTAAGGCTCCACTGCAAGCGCTGTTGCGCATTTAAAGCTAATCCTGCCACACAAATTCTATTTAGGTTGAATTGTAAAATTGCTGGTTTTGTAGACCAAAACAGCAATCTTGTAAGGTTCAACCCAATACATTGAGAGGAGGAGTAAGTTATGGTTTAAAAAGCCAACCTCTAGTGTTGGAACTATTCTCCTTTCCCTTCCTCCAAAGGATTAAGTATATAGAATGCTTTTCTCCCAATTGATGCCAAGTCAATCCTAAGAAAAGGCATTTGGGGAAATGTAGACATGTTCTGAGCCCCAGTCCTCTCAGAGAACAATGGAAGACCTTTATCATTTCCTTTAGTTAATAAACCCGTCTAGCTGCCAGGTGCTTAGAACAAACAGCCCACAGCTGACCCAACCATCATTAACGTCATCAGTGCAGCAGAGCCTCCTGTCCTTGAGGGAGGGTCTCAGAGACAAGAATCTCACCCCATTGCCAAACTGAAAGTTAAGGCACAGAATCACAGTGAAGACTTACTGAGATGGTGACATAATCAAATTCAGAACTAGTCTCTGAAGACTCTGGAAACCGACTTCTGTCTCAACAGCACAAATAAGAAAACTCTGACTGCTATTTCATAAGCCAAGTGAACGTTTAGTGAGAGAAAGAAAAGTCCGTCAGACTGAAATCTTAATTTTCTCTTTATCTCATGTGAGTGATGTGGTAGAGAATCAAGGGCAAGACAAACCCTTTCTTGGGATGGATTTCCTACTATTTTCAGCCTCAATGCTTTAAAAACATTTCTTCTACATTTAGGGAACATTTAGAGTCTCCCATGTGGGTTCTCTGATGTGCACTAAAATGTGAACTATTGTTGAATCGCCTCCCACATTCACTACATTCATAAGGGTTTTCTTTTCTTTTTTTTTTTTTTTTTTTTTTGAGATGGAGTCTTGCTCTGTCACCAGGTTGGGATGCAGTGGTACGATCTCGGCTCACTGTAACCTACCACTTTCTGGTTCAAGCAATTCTCCTGCCTCAGCCTCCAAAGTAGCTGTAATTACAGGCACACACCACCATGTCCGGCTAATTTTTGTATTTTTGGTAGAGACAGGGTTTCACCATGTTGGTCAGAATGGTGTTAATCTCCTGACCTTGCGATTCACCCACCATGGCCTCCCAAAGTGCTGGGATTACAGGTGTGAGCCACCACACCCAGCCAGGGGTTTTCTCCTGTGTGAATTTGCTGCTGTATGAGACTTGAGCTCTGATTAAAGCTTTTCCCACATTCCCCACATTTACAGGGTCTCCAGTGTGAATTCGTAGGTGGGTAATGAGGTTTGAGTGGTCACTGAAACCTTTCCCACATTCTAGATAGTCAGGGTTTCTCTCCTGTGTGGATCCTTTGATGGCTGGTGGGGGTGGAGCTCTTTCTGAACTTTTTTGCACACTCTGGGCACTGGAAGGGTTTCTCACCAGTGTGCATTTGCCAGTGTACAGTGAGGTGTGAGCTATTGATGAAACTTTTTCCACACTCACTACACTTATGAGGTTTCTCTCCTGTATGGGTTCTCTGGTGCGTAATGAGGCTTGAGCTCTGGGTAAAGCTCTTCCAGCACTCTCCACATTTGTAGGGCTTCTCCCCTGTGTGGATTCTCTAGTGTGCTGTAAGGTTAGAATGATTACTGAAGCCTTTCCCACATTCAAAGTACCCAGATTTATCAGATCCCTTAAATTCCAACAAAATGACAGCCCCACCAGGGAGGGGAAGGTCATCTTAAGCATAAGAAATTCATCCCTCTAATAATCTAAGGTTGACTCTAATTTTAATTTGGGGTTTTCCATGTTTAT
The DNA here is from genome assembly GCF_001698545.2 of Rhinopithecus bieti. Classification (NCBI taxonomy): domain Eukaryota; kingdom Metazoa; phylum Chordata; class Mammalia; order Primates; family Cercopithecidae; genus Rhinopithecus; species Rhinopithecus bieti. Next base: position 538,169 of record NW_016807971.1, read on the forward strand.
TTTTTCTATTAACCGGGCTAAGTGATAATTAATTGTAGTTAAAATTCAGGTCAAGCATGGTGGTTCATGCCTGTAATCCCAGTACTTTGGGAGGCTGAGGTGGGAGGATGGCTTGAGTCCAAGAGTTCGAGATCAGCCTGGGCAACATGGTGAGCCCCTGTCTCTAAAAAACAGAAAAGAAAAAGGAAAATATTTTTATTAAAAAAACCTAAATAAATTCAAATAGGAATTTAAAGATAGACCAGGCACAGTGGCTCAGGCCTGTAATCCCAGCACTTTGTGGGGGCCAAGGCGGGTGGATCACCTGAGGTCAGTAGTGCAAGACCAGCCTGGCCAACATGGTGAAACCCTGATTCTACTAAAAATACAAAGACAGGCACGGTGGTGGCGCGCCTGTAATCCCCGCTACTTGGGAGGGTAAGGCAGGAGAATTGCTTGAACCCGGGAGGTAAAGGCTGCAGTGAACCAAGATTGTGCCACTGCACTCCAGCCTGGGTGACAGAGTGAGACTCCGTCTCAAAAAAAAAAAAAAAAAAGAAACAAATTTAAAGATAAAATCAAACACTCATAATTCAGTTATACCTTTTTTCAAGGTAACTAAAGTTCAAACTTAGGGGAAAAGGCTTTCCTGGGTGCCACCTGCTTCTCTGTTCTTTTCCCAACTCCTGTGCTTTCCACACCACAGAACAGTAAACTGGGAGCACTGAGCACCTGGTTCCCCTCTCAGCCCTTGCCCAGTGCTGGCTTCTCCAAGTTTAGAATCCCAGGGCTCACTTTGTTGGTGGAGTGCTAGCTCCCACTCATTTCCCACCTGCGCTGGACGTTTTCTGAATCTCCTTGAAGTCCCGGAGAACTTCATTCCAAAGCTCTTCACTTTTCTGCAGCCTTGTGACCCCATCTGGCTGGGGAACTGGAAGTCCTGCTCAAGGAAAAGCAGGAGGGGACATGGAGTTCTGAAATTGACTTTCTGTTCCCATGTCTGGAAGTGACGGGTGAAATAAGAATGATGGCACCTCTCAGGAAAGTCTAGTTCTCAGAAGAGAAAGTTTAATGACTCAGACATTTTCCCCCTTTTACTCCTTTGAGGGTACAGGTCAATGTACTTACCTATTTTCATCATAATTATAATGAAGATAATGAAAACTAACATTTGCCGAGTGCTAATACTGTGTCAGGATCCTCATAATAGCCCAAGGAGGTAGAAACCATCATATGTCCACTGTCCAGATGAGAAAATGGAGGCTAAGGGTGTTTAATGAGGTTGCCCAAGAACAACAAGTCTTTTAAATGGCAGACTGTTGTACATAATCTATGCAGTGTTCATATCTATGGAACACTTTATTTTAAGTTATTTTAATAATAGCATTATTATTTTTCAACTGAGTCTGGGTCTCACTCTGTTGCCCAGGCTGGAATGCAGTGGCATGATCACAGCTCACTGCAGGCTCCAACTCCCGGGCTCAAGTGATTCTCCTGCCCCAGCCTCCCAAGCAGCTGGGACTACAGGCATGCGCCACCATGCCTGGCTTATAGGGCACTTTAGATGGAAGCAAATGACTGGAACTTTTAACTCCTACCTTTCTCTCCTCTGTTCCTGTAATGTTGTTACTAAAGGCAGGAAGGGAGACTCTTTGGCTATAGGCAGAGCAAGAGCCTCAAAGTGGTCTTTGTGAGCCACCCTGGACTACTGGTTCAGTAGAGGGTTGAGTCAAGCAATATTTGAGGACAGGATATAAACAGTATTCCCTTAAAGTTGCCACCAATTTTTCCCCCGATGAGGCCATTCCAGACCCAAATTAGTCATAGCAGAGCCAGGACAATAATCACATCTCCTGATTCTGCACCTGAATGCTTCCCACAGGACTGCATTGCTCCCACTGCTCTGAGGTCCACTGTGGGGGAGAGTTGCCACTGGGATTCTACCTCAAGGCCTGGGGACCAAGGCTCCAGGATTCTTCTTATGACTCCACTACTTCATTACCATCCCACCACATCTTCTAGTGCTATGCCCTGGTTCCCTTTGGAATCCTCTCAATCCCGAACGCGGCCTCCTGCCACCTCTAAGGCATCAAAGGTGTTAGCAAGTGCCCAAGGACTCATCAGGGCATCCATCTCATCATAGAAGGCACTGGTGCCTGGTGTGTAGGTGCTCCTGGCTTTGCAGTAGTTGGTCAGGAGGTTTTTGAACCGATAGCAACATTGTTCCAGGGTCCACACGAAGCCATGCTCTTGTAGCTGCTCAGCCATAATCTGGTACACCTGGTGGTTTCGATGGCCGATGCAGAGTTTTTCATGGATCTAGGGCTCTGAGAATTCCCAGAAAAATCTTGGTTTCCTTGTATCCCCAGTACACTCTTGGCACCTTTTCATCCTCCAGGGTCTGCCACTCCAGCTAGCTCCAGGTCTTAGCTTTCTCCAGATTAGCACCTGGCCAGACTTGACTCTCACCCCAGCCACTGAGCAGTCTTTCACATTCTCCTTTTCTCCAGAATGTGAAGATCTAGACTCTGCGGGTTTTCCTCCTACTCCATGTGGGAGTTCACTTTGGGCCTATGGATTGGAAAATCTGTTTGCAGGCACACAAAAGGGAGATGTAATGGTTTGGTAAATCTAATTCCAACCATTTTATGTGCCAGGGAAAGGAGATAGTAATTTTTTTTTTTTTTTGACACAGAGTCTCGCTGTGACACCCAGGCTGCGGTGCAATGCACAATCTCGGCTCACTGCAACCTCTGTCTCCTGGGTTCAAGCGATTCTCCAGCCTTAGCCTCCCGAGTGGCTGGGATTACAGGCACGCAACGTCATGCCTGGCTAATTTTTGTATTTTTAGTAGAAACAGGGTTTCACCATGTTGGCCAGGCTGGTCTTGAACTCCTGATCTTAGGTGATGCGCTTGCCTCAGCCTCCCAAAGTGCTGGGATTACAGGCATGAGCCACCGGCCCGGCTGATAGTAATTTTTTTAGTAATTTTTTTTTTTTTTTAAGTCTGAGGGGATTCTTGGGAAAGCTCAGTGAAAAGAATTAGAAAAAAAATTCAGGCCCAAATGCACAACTATATATCCGTGTTCACCTATCTTAAATAAAATTCAGACACATACCTAAACTGACCATCTTCCTAAAATGAGCTTTCCTTTCTGGGTCAAGAAACTCATCCTTGGTGAAACTGACTGTGGTATTGGCTTTCTTCTGAGTAAGATTTAAGGAAGAAATAGATTTGAAACATTCAACCCAGGGGGAAAGGGTGGGAGCAAGGGGGTTAGGGATAAAAGACTACACACTGGGTAGAGACTGAGGGATAAAAGACTGCACACTGGGGCCCCGCAGTGGCTCAGGCCTGTAATCCCAGCACTCTGGGAGGCTGAGGCAGGCAGATCACTTAAGATCAGGAGTTCAAGACCAGCCTGGCCAACATGGTGAAACCTCATCTCTACTAAAAAAAAAAAAATACAAAAATTAGCTGGGCGTGGTGGCACATCTCTGTAATCCTAGCTACTCAGGAGGCTGAAGCAGGAGAATCACTTGAACCTGGGAGGCAGACATTGCAGTGAGCCAAGATTGTACCACTGCACTCCAGCCTCGTGATGGAGTGAGACTCAGTCTCAAAAAAAAAAAAGAAAAAGACTACACATTGGGTACAGACTTGATGGATAAAAAAGACTACCCTTGGGTGATGGGTGCACCAAAATCTCAGAAATCCCCACTGAACTTTTCCACGCACCCAAACATCACTTGTTCCCCAAAAACTACTGAAATAAAAGTTTAAAAAAAAAAAGTAAGAACAGACATAGGGGAAAAGAAAAAAAAATTCAACCTGAAAAAGGTCTGGAGTAGTGAATACTACAGAAACTCCATAGCTAACTTTGACTATAAAAAAAAAAAGGGCATTCTTACCCAGCGTGACCTCATTTTCAGAATTCTGCCGAGTTATTTCTAGGTGGTTCTTCTGTCCAGATTCTGGATCCCTCCATGCTCCTAGGAGATATATATAGCTGAATCACCAGGTGTGGCTAACTCCTGAGGAAACATAACACCCCCTCTCAAACACATGGCCTCGGAACAAAATGCCTCTCTAATGCCTGAGTCAGGGCAAGTGACAAAACAGAAGAAACGAAACAGTGATTATTTTAGCTCTTAAATGCAATAAAGGGGGCAGGAGGAGAGAGAGAAAAGAAACAAGCTGACATTTATTGAACACCTATACACTGAGCCAGAAGCGTCTCAGACTTGCCCAGAGTTACACAGCGAGTCCAGGGTGTGGCTGGGAATTGAACTCAAGGCTGTTGGACTCTGAAGCTTTTGGTTTTCGTTTTTTTCCTCCACTACACAATACTGCATGCCATGTGAGCAATATCCCGACACAGAATGAAGTAACGAGTATCTTTAAGGCAAACAAGCACATCAGTAGAATCTGATGATTTCAGGGTCAAAGAAAAGAATAATTTTAATGTAATCCCTCATTACCACAGCCGTGGCACTGGCCTCATATGGGTAAGGAGATTTGGGCAAACTTTTGCAGGCTGATGAAATTTTGGAGCCTAAATTTTAAAGTTACTGGGCCTCCCTGCTGGGTAAAATTCTTTCGGAATTTCTGAGCGGCAAGAAAGTTGGTTGCAGGAGCCCCACTCTGGTAGTAAAAGGTGACCTGAAGGGGGTTGGGGGCTAGGGGAGGGAGAGCATTAGAAGAAATACCTAATGTAGACGATGGGTTGATGGGTGCAGCAAACCACTATGGCACGTATATACCTACGTAACAAACCTGCACATTCTGCACATGTACCCCAGAACTTAAAAGTATAATAAAATATAGAGAAAATTAAAATATATATAATCTGTAAAGACAAATGACTTAATAGTTTTCCCAAAAGGAGAAAACTGAGCTGTGCCTCAAGAGTTATATTTCTATTTAAAAAAAAGAGAGAGAAAAGGTGACCTGTATAAGAGAAATGGCTGACTCACCTGGGAGTTGCTCACTATCTCCTTGCCACCCTGCTCTTCTCTGCAGGAATTCTCAGAGCCAGAAGATCAGTGGTAACAACACACTTCGGCTGGGGGAAGAAAAAGGAGGCATTAGAGCACATGGCTCTGAGCTCCTCTTGGGGACTAGCCCAACTGGGTTCAGACACAGCCTTTCCTCCTCTTCAGTATCTGCTTTGTCCTATCAAAGGAAGGTTGGTGAAAAACCAAAATGAAACATTTCTAAGATGAAAGTTTTAGGTCTTCCTCTCCATATCCATCTAGGTACTGACTGTCAGGGTTTTATGATTTTGTTTTTCAGGTTTTTTGTGTTTTTTTTTGAGACAGGGCCTCCCTTTGTCACCCAGGCTGGAGTGCAGTGGCACGATCTTGGCTTCAACCTCCTAGGCTCAGGTGATCCTCTCACTTCAGCCTTCCTGAGTAGCTGGGACTACAGGTGCCTCCCCCCCGTCCCAGCTAATTTTTTTTTTTTTTTTTTTTTTTTTTTTTGTATTTTCAGAGCAGACGGAGTTTCACCATATTGCCCGGGTTCATCTCGAACTCCTGGGCTCAAGTAATCCACCCACCTCAGCTTCCAAAGTACTGGAATTACAAGCACGAGCCACCACAACTGGCCTTGTTTTTCAGTTTTGATAAACACCTGAGTCATCTAAATTGGTTTGGGGGTCACTTAACTGTTTTAAGTATTACTGCACCTTAATTTAACCCTACCCTTTTGCCCTTCCCACCAACCAGACCTAAAATCTGTCTCCAACTCTAACCTATTGGGACCAGTAATCTCTGACTCACATAAGGAAATGTGCCACAGGCTCCCCTATGTTGTTTTACAAAACATGCCAACTGAGGTCCTTCTTCACTTTGGAGGTGCCCATTTAGGATCTCAGAGATTCATGCGGTCAGCCTGAGCTCCACACACCAATCTTCCAAGTAGAAGGGAGCTGTCCCTTCTACCCCACTTTCTGCACTCAGAGAGTACTTCTATGCCCTCCCCACAGAAGGGTACTTCCTTCCTCCCCACACTGCTACTTCTTTTTTTTTTTTAATCTGATTTTGGACTTTTTTTTTCTTCTAAGCTAAACATCTTTCAGTACAGGTAAGAAGGCTGGCATCACATCTGGGAAATGCCTTAACTGCACATTAAGTTGGTAACAACACACTTCGGTTTCAATGCGTACATAATCTCCCCTTGATGCTCTTGAATAAAGACAAGATTCTTGTCTGTAGATCAAATAAATCACAGTATTAGGAAAAAACATAACAGCAAATTTGGAAGTATAATCAATTTAAGGAGAAGCAAAGGAAAAGACTTAGTAATGGGGCATTATTGTCTACATCTAGAAGATACATTATCTGAAAGCTTAAGAAAGCCCTTATCTTAGGAACCTGAAGCTGAGGATAATCTCAAGTTCACTTAGTGCCAGTCACTTTAGTTTTTAAAAAACTTTAACTTAAACCCCAGCCTAGGCAACATGGCGAAACCCAATCTCTACTAAAAATACAAAAATTAGCCAGGCATGGTGTTGTGTGCCTACAGTCCCAGCTAGTTGTGAGGCTAAGGCGGGAGGATTGCTTGAACCTGGGAGGCAGGAGTTGCACCACTGCACTCCAGCCTGGGTAACAGAGCAAAACTCTGAAAAAAAAAAAAAAAAAAAATTAACTCTTCTTATTGTGTCTTTTTTCTTGTAAGACATTAACTAAAAGTTAGTAGTAGTAAATGGTGACTGTTTTACAATTGGGTTTCATTACTAACAATGTCAAAACAAGCAGTAGGCGGGGCGCGGTCGCTCAAGCCTGTAATCCCAGCACTTTGAGAGGCCGAGACGGGCGGATCACGAGGTCAGGAGATCGAGACCATCCTGGCTAACACGGTGAAACCCCGTCTCTACTAAAAAAAAAAATACAAAAAAGTAGCCGGGCGAGGTGGTGGGCGCCTGTAGTCCCAGCTACTCCGGAGGCTGAGGCAGGAGAATGGCGTAAACCCGGGAAGCGGAGCTTGCATTGAGCTGAGATCCGGCCACTGCACTCTAGCCTGTGGGACAGAGCAAGACTCCGTCTCAAAAAAAAACCAAGCAGTAATCTTTAAGAGTTCAAATTAGTGTAAGATAGGAAGGACTACAAAACAATCTGATTTTTGAGTTGTAATTAAAGTGCTCCTTTTCTTAAGTAAAATAAAATTAATAATCACTGGCAACAATCATTATTAAGAGGTCTTTTAGGGCAAAATTTAATAGTACAAAGAGGTTTACAAAAACAGATCGATGTTATTTTGAGGAATACTGTAATTTTTTTCTCAATTCAGTTTTGATAAATTATACCTAATAGAAAAATGATCCCAATTCGAACTTGATATAAAAAAAAAAGAGAGATGAAATTAACTCAGCTAGGCAACAGATCTGGCAAAATATAAGAATGAAAAAAATTCTACACAGGGCACTTATTTCATATCCAGAGGTAAAAACATTTTCAATTAGGTAGCCTATCTTCCTCCTGTAAGCAATCACAGATTCTAAGTTGATCATGCAGTACAAAGTCACAGCAGTCAAAACCTTCTGTTTGATGCAACACACAAAGTTGTTTGTTTCCTTATTAAAATGCGAACTGGTTGTCTATTTTTCTTTATCCCATTTATTCGTATTCACAAATTAACAAATAGCGTCAACAATTATTGTAGGTGAAGTGGGGTATTGCTGGATTAAAGGCTCTATAAGACGTCTTTACTGACTGAATCTGGAGGTTTATTGAGTTCAACCCTCACACCTTTTTCATCTGTTAGATATTTTACTTTAGCTCGTTCTTTCTCATGTGCATCAAAATACCAGTTACTGCGTACCTTGTTGTACTTCATGAGGGTTGCGACGGTCAGACCAGAAAAACAGCAGTCTATCAAAGTTGGGTTCAATGTCAGCAAACTAGGCTTTGCCTCCGTGACCGAGGACGCCCTCGCTGCCCTGGCACACGAACTTGTACTTCTTCCAGTCCTGAGGCTGCTGCTCCTTGCAGCAGTAGGAGGGGCGGCTGCAGAGCAGCAGGTTCTCCATCTTCCCCCACAGCTCGCAGTACTGCTGGTCTCGCTCGCTCGGCTCGCGGGGCCCGGAGCTGTCATTGGCCATGGCGAAGGCAGCTGAGCAGGAGGGGCCGGACGCTCAACCGAGGCTGGGGAGCAGGGAGAGACATAAAGGCCGTTACTGCGCCATGCACCTGCTATGCTCCCCTTGGCTCAGGGAGGCCGGCACCCAGCGCCCTAGGCCCAGCCGCTTCCGAGTCCTAGGCTCCGGCGCAGCGCCGGTGGCCGCCTCAGCGCCTCATCGCCGCCGTGGGTTGAGAGAACGTGGCCTGTGCGGCGAACGGCAACCTGGGCTCAGGCGCGCGGGCCTGGGGTGCGCAAGACCGGTCCCCTCCGTCGCCTCAGCGTCCCAGGTGGTCCGGCCCAGGCTGTGGAGGAGCGCAGGGCAAGCGGATGCAGCTCGCTCTGCGCATTCTGCACGTACACACCACCGCCCGGCTGCGATCAAGGCGCGCGGCGCGCGTGGGCCAACACTGCTACTTCTTACCACCCTTGTGGACGGGCTGGAGTTCTACTTTGGGGCTGTGCTTCAACTGTTCCTCTGGTTCTGACTGTGAACTTCTTCACTATTGCCTGGAACAGGCAGTTCTGTCTGTGCTTGCTTCGGATGGATGTTTAGAGAACTCAGTAGTGATCCTGAGGGCTCCTTCTCCTTTGAGAGCACATCCTGCCCCTCTTCAAGGGGTGAAAGTGGTCAAAATTCTGTAGGGACTAAAACTTAAACATCCCAAACATAAAAAAGCAGAGGAAAGGCTGGACGTAGTGGCTCATGCCTGTAATCCCAACACTTTGGGAGGCCGAGGCCGATCACAAGGTCAGGAGTTTGAGGCCAGCCTGGCCAATATGGTGAAACCCCATCTCTACAAAATACAAAAATTAGCCGGGGGTGGTGGTGGGCGCCTGTAGTCCCAGCTACTCGGGAGGCTGTGGCAGGAGAATGGTGTGAACCCAGGAGGCGGAAGTTGCAGTGACCCGAGATCACACCACTGCACTCCAGCCTGGGTGACAGAGCGAGACTCCATCTCCAAAAAAACAAAAAGCAGAGGAAAAAGCCAGTCTTATGCAAAAGCCTGCAACAGCAGTAAAGAGGGTGGACATGTGGAAGGCTTTATGGAGATAAAGCCATGGACCACCACATCCTGGCCACCCAGCTCTCTGGGGGACTGCTCCTACCTGCCTTGCCAACCCCTAGGCAAAAAGACATAGGATAATTCAGGTGTTTTGCAATAGGCTCAATAATGTCGATAAAGGCCACTGAAGCCGCTTGCCTCTAGCTGGCTGCTGCAGAATGAGAGTTGTTCTCCAAAAAGAGATCCCTGTCATATGTGCTCCTCCCTGATCAGAGTGAGGCTCATGCCATTTTAAGCAATTTTCTTATTCAATGGCAGGGACGGACACTCAGAGCAGCCAGTGTTGTGCATTCTCTGAAGAGTCAGCCTCAACTTGGAAGGAAAGTTGCAGCTACCATGACCACGAAATAAGCAAATTCCAGTTTAACACAAATAGGGAAGTACTACACACCGCCCACACTGCTAGCAACCCAAGGCAGCTCTGTCTCTCACATACCTCTATTTTAACTGCTCAGAACTATGTTTTTATATTTCACCTCCAGCCTCTGTCTTCCAGGTTCTTTCTGCAAGTCTTTCACCAGGGCCACTGCCTCCTCTCCACTCTCTGGATGCTGCTGTGGGACCCAGATCTGGATCTCCTGGGGAAGGACAGTCAGGAACTGTTCTAGGACCAGCAACTCCAGGATCTGCTCTTTTGTACACTTCTCTAGCGTTAGCCACTGACAACAGAGCTTCAGGAGCTGGAGGAGGGCCTCTTGGGGTCCTGATGCTTCTTGGTAATGGAAATGCCAAAAGCTCTGGCAGGATGTCTCCGGTCCAGAGTAATTCCCTTGAAGGGAAATTTCCTGCTCTCAGTGGGAATCTTCTTCCAGTTTAACTGTTTGGAGATCTCGTACTGAAGGAGTCTGGATTTGTTGGTCCACAGCTACAGCCATTGTTCAGGTCAGAGAAGAGCCTTGCAACTGCACTCTGAAGCTCAAACCTCTTCTATCACCTCACTGGGAAGCCACCTCAGAACTTCCACTTAGGAGTCACTAAATGGAACTTCTCTTGAAATTCTAGAGTCAGAGACATATATTACAAAGTAAACTCTAGTAAAAATCTCAAGTGTTAGCCCAGCAGGCTTGAGGTGAAGAAGACAGCCTTCCTGTCCCCGCCCTGTTGCATGCCCTGGTTCCTGTGGAGTCACTGGTGGGGTGGCAGTTCCCGAAGTTTGATAAGAGGAGTCAAGGGCTAGTGATCTGGTTGAAAAGTAGAGGAGCTTGAAGCTGTGTTTGCATAGCAATTAATTTAAAGCTGAGAAAACGCCAATTATCCACTGACGAATGTGGGTGGGCTGACGATTATATATGTGACAATAAACTGCCCACCCTCCCAAGCCACTGGTCTTCAGAACTACAGGGTGTTGCATAGTAAATGTCTAGTACCAGTCAGACTCACACAGGTAGTCGCACCTTGAAGAGGAGCTTCGGGGTGGAGTCGTCTCTAAATGTCAGAGATTCAAATACTCCAACTGCTCAACTACCCTCGCCTCTGACTGGATCCTCAGCCTTGGGCGCACCGTTCAGGATTTCTCAGCGCTGGCATCTTAATTCTAGCCCAGACAGGGGCATTTACCCTGATTAAGGTCGCAAGCTTTAAGAGAAAGGATAATAAAAATAGACTCACGGGATGGTAGAGTTGGAGAGTTAAGAGATACTCTGGCTTGAACTCCCTTAAGAGCTGAGGCAATCATGGCTTAGAGACCTCAAGGGACTTGTTCAAGGTCACGTAGCTGTTTAAGGCAGGAAAATGAACAGTGGCTCAGTCCTTCGACTGCAGACTGGGCGACTTACACTGGAAGGTTACTGCGCTCCGCGGGCGACTTTCTCTGCAATCTTTATGGGGCAAAAGCGGGCCCCGCGGACAGGGGCGCCTCGGCGGCTACAGGGCCAGCGTCCTCCCTCCAGGCTCAGCGGCCAGCGGGAATAGGGCGCCACCAGCACGAGGGGCGTATCCTGCCTCCGGGTCAGATCGCGGGGACTCGGGGCCAGGGCTGGAGGCGGCCGGACCCTGGCTCGAGGCCCAGGCCCGAGGTGAGAGCTACTCCCGCCCGCCGAGGCCCTGAGAATAACGACGACTCGGCCCCGTGACATGTTCTCCGCGGGGACGCAACGTTCCCACAGGACACTAGAAGCCCGAGTCCACGCCCTAAACACGGGTATTCGGATAGCCACTAAGCACCGGAAGCGGAAAGACTCCGTGTTCTCCGGAACTACATTTCTCAGAGGCCACCGCCCGAAGACAAACAGTAGCATTAACCAATAAAATGTGAGACTATCTCAGGCGCCTATTCGTTTCAGACGAATCATTGATGACAGGTGGGACTTTTCTACAAGCCGGATAAGTGGGGCGGAGTCGCGAACAGCAGCCACAACTCGAGCACCTGGGGAGGCTGTGGTTCCTGACTTCCAGGGGAAGTGGAGACCTCTCGCCCTGCCCGGCCCTGGTGGTAATGAGCGAGAGGGCTCTTTACAAAGTTTTTTTTGTTTTTTTATTTTTTTTTATTTTTTGAGACGGAGTCTCGCTCTGTCGCCCAGGCTAGAGTGCAGTGGCGCGATCTCGGCTCACTGCAACCTCCCCTCCCGGGTTCAAGCAATTCTCTGCCTCAGCCTCTCGAGTAGCTGGGATTATAAGGCGCCCGCCACCACTCCCGGCTTTTGTGTTTTTAGTAGAGACGGGGTTGCACCGTTTGGGCCGGGCTGGTCTTGAGCTCCTGACCTCGTGACCCACCCGCCTTGGCCTCCCAAAGTGCTGGAATTACAGGCGTGAGACCACGCGCCCGGCATTTCTTTTGTTTTTAATGGAGACGAGGTCTATGTTGCCCAGGCTGGTTTTGAACTCCTGGGTCTCCCAAAGTGCTGGGATTATAGGCATAAGCTGCCACGCCGGTTTATAAAGTATTTTCACTTAGGGCCGAGGGCAGCTGTTTAACCCTGTTAGTCCCTATTTATCCCTGCTATACAGATGAATAAATCGAGACAGCTTGGGACTGAGGATGCCCCTATGAAGCTGGGACTCCAGTTAAGGTTTTCCGCCACTTAAAGCGCTTTTCTCTGGCATGGTTGGTAGCTGTGGTAATGCTTTACCACTCTGTTCCTCCCCATCACCTACCACACACACAATTCCTCATTTCCTGCTTGCACGGTCCTGGGTCATTCAAGATTAATACCACTGACTCATTCAACAGGTGGGGAGCAATTTGGGCAAAGCACCAGGCCGTGAGTGTGCTGTGGTGGGAGAAAAAAAAAGGAGACACTCCTTCCTCTTAAGGAATGCAATCCAGCGGTGGGTGCATTTTCTAAAACGCCGCCACCGAGTTATGTGCAATCCAAATAACTCCAATGCAGTGCTATTAACAAATGCTTCGCTAAATGCTACGTGCTAAATGGAGGTGTGTTCAAAGGAAATGACTTGATAGAAATACCAAGGACGGACCAGGTGCAGTGGCTCATGCCTGTAATCTGGGCACTTTGGGAGGCCAAGGTGGGCGGGTCACTTGAGGTCAGGAGTTTAAGACCAGCCTGGCCAACATGGTGAAACCCCAAATCTAGTAAAAATACAAAAAAATTAGCCTGGTGTGGTGGTGGGCGCCTGTAATCCCAGCTACTCAGGAGGCTGAAGCAGGAGAATCGCTTGAACCGGGGAGGCAGAGATTGCAGTGAGCTGAAATCATGCCACTGCACTCCAGCCTGGGTGAGGGAGGGAGACTTTCAAAAAAAAAACAAAAAAAAAAAAACAAGGAAGGGCTGGGAGAGCCCAGAATGGTGCAGCCTCAGGGAAAGGACCTACTTTACACATTTTATTGGGTTTGGTTCTGAGAAGGAATCCTGGAACCCTGCATTGTAGGTTTCACTTCCTGTTTAACAGATGAAAAGTCCAAATTTAATGAAGGTGGGTGCTTGTCCCCACAGTAGGAGCAGCCTGTGGTTAGGTGAGGGAAGGACAGGATGATAGGAAGGGCTTTCCAGAGAATCAGTTGCAAAGCTGGGCCATGGAAATTCCTTCTATCTCTCTTAAGTTAGTGTCAACAAAAAGTCTTAGTGCAGACAAACCCACTGAGCTTAATTTGGGAGAAAAAGCCATGGAGAAGACCCTTTAGAATGCACTTCCGAACTACATACCAAATGGGGTTCCTGCAAGGGGGTCGTTCTCCTTGTCTTTAGAAAAGGGAATTGAGAAGAACATTTAGAATGAACCTCCGAACTACAATTAGGATCCTAAACATCTTCCTAGGAGAAAAAAAAAGCAACAGCTCACAATAAACCAAGGACCATCAACCAAACAAGAGGTCCAGGGCTCAGGAGGACTTACTAGGAGGAGAAGCTGAAAGTCGGTGAGGCATTTATTTATTTATTTGTTTATGAGATAGGGTCTCTCTCTTGCCCAGGCTGGAGGACAGTGGCCTGATCATCGCTCACTGCAGCCCTGGCTTCCCTGGACTCAGGCAATCTTCCTCCCCCAACCTCCGAAGAGCTGGGACTATAGGCCCCCACCACCATGCCAGGCTAATTTTGTATTTTGTAGAGATGAGGTTTTCCCATGTTGCCAAGGCTGGTCTTGAACTCCTGGGCTCAAGTGATCTGCAGGGAGGGCTTTCAAGGACCCCTGTTGGTACCTTAGCTCCAAGTTCAGGCGACTCCTTCAGGGTTCTGGGTTCTCTCTGGGGCCCCATGTGTTCAGTTGTCAAATTATTGTCAATGAAGAGTCAAACTCTTCAAGAGATTTATTCTGAGCCAAATATGAGTGACCGATGACCCGAGACAGCATCAGTTGAGAGCATGTGCCTGAGGTGGTAGGGCTCCAACTTGGTTTTAAACATTTTAGGGAGACAAAATAAGATATTAATCAGTGGCTGGGCATGATGGCTCATGCCTGTAATCCTAGCACTTTGGGAGGCGAAGGCAAGTGGATTGCTTGAGCTCAGGCATTTGAGACCAGCCTGGCCAACATGGTGAAACTCCATCTCTATTAAGAAAAGAAAAAAAAAGGAAAAAAAGACATCAGTCAATACATGTAAGACGTACATTGGTTCGGTCTGGAAAGGCAGGACAACTGGATGCCAGGGCTTTCAGGTCATAGAGTCAAAGATTTTCTGATTAGCAATTGGTTGAGTTATTTAAAGACCTGGAATCATTAAAAAGAAGAAAAAGGCCGGGCGTGGTGGCTCACACCTGTAATCCCAGCACTTTGGGAAGCCGAGGCAGGTGGATCACCTGAGGTCAGGAGTTTGAGACCAGCCTGGCAAATATGGTACAACCCTGTCTCTACTAAAATAAAAAAAAAAAAAAAATAGCTGGGCGTGGTGATGCATGCCTGTAATTCCAGCAAATCTAGGAGGCTGAGGCAGGAAAATAATTTGAACCTGAGAGGCAGAGGTTGCAGTAAGCCGAGATTGCACCACTGCACTCCAGCCTGGGCGACAAAGCGAGACTCCATCTCAAAAAAAAAAAAAAAAGGACCTGGAATCATTAAAAAGGAATGTCTGGATTAAGATAAGGGGTTTTGAAGACCAAGTAGCAGGCCTCAGAGGTCTTATCAGACCAAAAATAGGTGCCAGACTCTTAAGTTATTTCTCTCCTGGATCAGGGAAGATAATTGGAAAGGAATGGGGATTCTCTACAGAATGTAGATTTTCCCCACAAGGGACAGCTTTGCAGAGGCATTTAAAAATATGTCAAGGAAATCTAATTTTTTGTTTTGTTTTGAGACAGAGTCTTGCTCTGTTGCCCAGTCTGGAGTGCAGTGGTGCAATCTCAGATTACTGTAACCTCTGCCTCCCAGGTTCAAGCAATTCTCCTGCCTCAGCCTCCCTAGTAACTGGGGTTACAGGTGCATGCCACCATGAGGGCTAATTTTTATTTTTTTTGTATTTTTAGTAGAAACAAGGGTTCCCCATGTTGGTCAGGCTGGTCTCAAACTCCTGACCTCAGGTGATCTGCCCACTTTGACCTCTCAAAGTGCTGGGATTACAGGTGTGAGCCACCATGCCTGGCAGTCACGGAAATCTAATTTGGAGTAAAATTCTTCAATTTCTTTCAGGGCCTGCTATCTGTCATGTGATGCTATACTAGAGTCAGCCTGGAATTTGGTGTCTTATTGCTACAAAGAATCCACCTTGTCAGTCTTAGGATCTGTTTTAATGTGAATGCTGGTCAGCTGTGCCTGAATTACAGCAGGGAGGGGGGTATAATGAGGCATGTCCGACCTCTCTTCCCATCATGGCCTGAACTAGCTTTTCGGATTAACTTTGGAATGCCCTTAGCTGATGAGAGGGGGTCCATCAATAGGTTGGGGGGCTTCAAATTTTATTTTTGGTTTAGATTAGGAACAGAAATTCTGAGAAGGCTAACATGGAAACTCAGGTCAGCACTCTTGGCCTGCACATACATCTGCCTTTTTTTTTTTTTTTTGAGACGGAGTCTCATTCTGTCACCTTGGCTGGAGTGCAGTGGTGCAGTCTCAGCTCACCACAACCTTTGCCTCCTGGGTTCAAGTGATTCTCCTGCCTCAGCCTCCCGAGTAGCTGGGATTACAGGCACGCACCACCACACCTGGCTAATTTTTGTATTTTTAGTAGAGATGAGGTTTCACCATGTTGGCCAAGGTGGTCTAAAACCCCTGACCTCAGGTGATCCACCCACCTCAGCCTCCCGAAGTGCTAGGATTACAGGCGTGAGCCACCATGCCCAGCCACATCTACCTTTCTGTTTTTTTGTTTTGGTTTGGTTTGGTTTTTTTGAGACAGAGTCTCGCTCTGTCACCAGGCTGGAGTGCAGTGGCATGATCTCGGCTCACTGCAACCTCCATTTCCCAGGTTTAAGTGATTCTCCTGCCTTAGCCTCTGGAGTAGCTGGGACTACAGGCATGCATCACCACGCCCAGCTAATTTTTGTATTTTTAGTAGAGATGGGGTTTCACCATGTTGGCCAGGATGGTCTCAAACTCGTGATCTGCCCATCTCAGCCTCCCAAAGTACTGGGATTACAGGTGTAAGCCACCACGCCGGGCCCACATCTACCTTTCAAACCATCCCCTGGACCAGTCTAGAAATTCTAGAGCTATGTCAGGGACTGGGGATACAGGGCAAAGGCCCAACCCAGGAGAGGGCCCTGGGTTCCCACCTTCCAGTCACCAGGGCAGCTCTGCTTTTACACGTTTTACATCACCTGTGAGCTATGAGGGACCCAGGGAAAGTATTTCATTGGCATGAGATCCTCCTCCCAGCAATTCCCCCACAGCTGCCTCTGGGCCTGTGAATGAATGGAAAAGTCTCAGAGTTAGGTCACCAGGAAGAGTGAGCAGGAGGGGGTCAAGAGGCAAATGGGCCATGGAGCCACTTGCTCAGAAACCAGAAGCATGATCTCAACGGTGTTTGGACAAACGGAGGCAAAATGGCGCAGTTCCCGGTTCTTCACTGTCAACTTTCCCACGCCCAGGAAAGACACCGGTTGACTGCACAGGCACAACCCGACCTCGGACGGAGAGAAACCGGAACCGCCTAGCCACGCCTATCGACCTGCCCCGACCCGCCTATGTCCCGCCCACTGCCCTCCCACTCCCGGGCCCAGGACATAAAGGCCGCTCCCGGCGGGCGCGCAGAGCGAGCTTCCTCGGCCCCTCCTCCTGCGCGGGACCCGGGCACCTCCCCCGAGAGCGCCGGAGCGGACTTCCTGGGCCCCTCCTCCTGCGCGGGACCCGGGAACCTCGTCCGAGAATGCCAGAGCGGACTTCCTTGGCCCCTGCTCCTGCGCGGACCTAGGAACCTCGCCCAAGAATGCCTGAGCGACTTTGTCGGCCTCCATCACCGGAGGCCGGTGAACCTCGCCCCTCCCTCACATTGGTTTGTAAATAAAGTTTTTTTTGCCTTGCCTACTTGCCTTTTCTCTGGCATTTGCTCTGGGGGGTCGCATTAAAGCAAATCAGCTGGTGCGGAAACCCGGGAGGAGACCCCTCCTCAGGGCCCCCAAGGTCCGAGGAGCCTCCTCCTTCCACACCCCAGACAGACCAGGACCTGGACATCGCTTTCCCCACCTCCAAGTCTCCTAGGGGTGAGTACCGTCTGCCTCCCTCTCATATCCCTTGGCCAGAAGTCCTGCGCAGGCCCAAGGCTTTTTTTTTCTGGTCACCAGGTGACCCAGGGAAGTTCCCAAAGGCAGAGACGTCTGCCCAAAGGAACTCCATTCCATTCGGTGGGAGACCCGTCCAGGACGGAGATGTCCACCTGGAGGTAATCTCCATTCCGGCTCCAGGAGCCTCTCACCGGTCTCTGGTGGCTACAAAGGACGCTTTGTAGCCAGGTAGAGTTCGGTTTCCGTTTCTGCCTATTGGCGAGAGGAAGGCAATGGGAAACCCCCAATCCAAAATACCTGGAGACTCCCCTTTAGGGTGTCTTCTAAAAAACCTCAAAACTTTGCAATTAGAACAAGATCTCAGGCGAAAGCGACTGGTGTTCCTCTCCACTGTGGCGTGGCCACAATATAAATTAGACAATCAGTCTCAATGGCCGCCTGAGGGCACTCTAGACCGTAACATTTTAACCGACCTCAGTAGTTTTTGTCAACGCTTAGGCAAGTGGTCCGAAATTAATTATATACAAGGATTTTGGGCCTTGCGTTCTCGTCCGGACCTGTGTAGCCAGTGTTCCTTGGCTCAAGTCATGTTGGCTAAGGACGCAGGCCTAACAAAGTCCGAAAAAGAGGAGTCATCTTTCCTGTCTGAGTTGCCCGAAGACCTTACTTCCCCTCCCTCCCTTCCACTCCCGCCGTATACCCCACCTCCCCCTCCCGCTTCGGCCCCACCTCCTCTTTCGGCTCCACCTCCCCCTCCCGCTCTGGCGGTTGTTCCGCCTCCCTCCTCAGCCCCTCCCACCATTGTTGAGGCTACACTTCCCTCCGACCCCTCGGCACTTCCGCCTGGTCATCTTAGTTCGCCTATCTCTGCCCATACCCGCTCTAAAGATTGCCTAACTGCCCCCGCTCCTACTCCCACCCTATCCAACCCCCCTGCGGTCTTAGCACCCTTGCGTGAGGTGGCCGGAGCAGAGGGCGTAGTTAGAGTTCATGTTCCCTTTTCATTAGCAGATCTTTCAAAGATTGAAAGACGCCTAGGAGATTTTTCTGCCAACCCTACAATTTATACCAAAGAATTTAGATACCTTTGCCAGGCCTACGATTTAACCTGGCATGATCTCCAGGTTATTCTTACCTCTACTCTAAACCCTGAGGAGCAAGAGCGCATCCTAGTGGCCGCCAGGCAGCATGCCAACCAATTACACTTAACAGACCCTGCGTTCCCACTAGGGGAACAAGCAGTCCCCTCTATAGACCCAGACTGGAACTATCAAGTAGGCCAGCCAGGCCGCCGAAGACGAGATATGATGACTCAATGTCTTCTGGCTGGTATGCAGGCGGCCTCAAATAAGGTAGTAAATTTCAATAAACTAAAAGAAATTATTCAAGGTCCAGATGAGAACCCGGCCACATTTTTAAACAGGCTAACTGAGGCTTTAATTCAATACACTCGGTTAGACCCAGCTTCCCCAGCCGGGGCCACTATTCTAGCATCATATTTTATTTCACAATCGGCCTCGGATATTCGGAAAAAACTCCAAAAGGCAGAGGATGGACCTCAAACTCCTATTCAAGACCTAGTCAAGTCGGCCTTCAAGGTCTATAATTCAAGGGAGGAAACGGCTGAGGCCCAACGACAGGCCCGCCTAAAGCAGAAGGTACAGCTCCAGACTCAAGCCTTAGTTGCTGCTTTGCAGCCTAGCCGTAACCCAAAACTGGAGAGCAAAACCCCCGGAGGCTCAAAGACAATAAAAGGGGCTTGCTATAAATGCGGTAACCCAGGGCATTGGGCTAATAGATGTCCCCAGAGTCCCCAACCGTCTGAGCCAGTGCGGCCGTGCTACAAGTGCGGAGTAGCTGGACACTGGGCTAAAAAGTGTCCTAACCCTCGTCTGCCAACAACTCCTTGTCCAGCATGCCATGAAGAAGGGCACTGGAAGTCTGACTGCCCCACCCTGAAAACGGGCATGGCGCCTCAACGTGATGTCCCTTCTCAGGACCCTGGGAGCTCCTTCCAGCTCTTACATCTGGATGACGACTGAAGGTGCCGGGACTCGGGGACCCCCATCACCCTCGCCGAGCCGCGGGTAACTCTCCTGGTAGCGGGTAAGACAATTAATTTTTTAATCGACAGCGGGGCTACCTACTCTGTTTTGCCGTCTTTCGAAGGGCCTAGCCTTCCCTCCAATATTTCTGTTGTAGGAGTCAATGGCTCCCCGTCCAGCCCTCGAAAAACCCCACCCCTTAATTGCTGCCTGGCCAACAACTATTTTGCACACTCGTTCCTCATTATCCCCTCATGCCCCACTCCCCTACTGGGCCGAGATGTTTTAAGTCAACTGAAAGCCTGTATCTCCATCCCTACTAGCGCCCCCCACCCTACCCGCCATCTGCTTCTAGTATTGACTAACTCAAATGACTCCAACAATCCTACTAACCCTTTCCCCGATTTCCCCATTCCTATCGACCCCCAAGTGTGGGACACCTCCACTCCTGTCGTGGCGGACCATCATCCACCAATACTTATAAAACTTAAGAAACCATCTCAGTTTCCAACCCGCCCACAGTTCTCTCTCTCTCCACAGCACTTACGAGGACTAAAACCAATCATTACTAGGTTACTCAGCCAACACATCCTCATCCCCATTCATTCTCCCTGTAACACCCCAATCCTACCTGTAAAGAAGGCAGATGGAACTTTTCGGTTAGTGCAGGATCTTCGTCTTATCAACGAAGCTGTTTGTCCCACCCATCCGGTAGTTCCCAACCCCTATACCCTTCTTTCTCTCATTCCACCTAATACAACACACTTTACTGTACTGGATCTAAAAGATGCATTTTTCACTATTCCCCTGCACCCAGATTGTCAGTTTCTTTTTGCTTTTACATGGGAAGACCCAGACACCCATACCTCCACCCAACTGACATGGACAGTGCTTCCCCAAGGGTTCCGAGACAGCCCCCATTTCTTTGGGCAGGCCCTAGCAAAAGACTTAGCCTCCTGTCCTCTTACCAATAGTAAAATTCTCCAATATGTAGATGACCTTTTACTCTGTAGTCCCACGGGACAGGACTCTCTTTTAGACACTGCGATCCTCCTTAATCATCTAGGATCCAAAGGTTACCGAATATCCAAACACAAAGCTCAACTCGCACAACAATGTGTCATATATTTAGGTATTGAGATCACTCCTACGACGCGCTCACTTACTACAGACCGCTTAACTCTAATACAAAATCTTTCTCCTCCTCAAGACGCTAAGGAAATTCAATCCTTCCTAGGCCTAGTAGGATTTTTCAGACACTGGATTCCTAATTTCGGAATCTTGGCTAAGCCTCTATATGCAGCTGTCAAGGAGACTCCCCAAGGACCTTTGTCTAACCCAAAGTTAATCTATAAACATTTCACTCACCTGAAAAACTGCCTTCTCTCACATCCTACTCTCTCACTCCCAGACTTCCAACGCCCCTTCCAGCTTTTCACAGATGAAAGACAAAAAGTTGCAGTGGGTCTTTTAGCCCAATCTATAGGCGCCACCTACCGCCCCGTGGCATATCTATCTAAACAATTAGACCCCACTGTACAAGGGTGGCAGCCCTGTCTTCGGGCCCTAGCAGCAGCAGCCTGTCTAACCCAAGAAGCAAAGAAACTCATTAGGGGTGGTAACCTAACAGTCTTCTCTACTCACCGCCTTCAAGATCTTATTGCCCACAGAAGTATTAGCCATCTAACCCCGTCCAGACTCCAACTCTTTCACCTCTTATTCATAGAAGACTCCACCATTGCCCTAGGAGTCTGTTCCTCTCTGAATCCAGCAACCCTACTTCCTGACCCTCTCAAGCAACCTAGTACTGAACACTCCTGTCCAGAACTTTTAGAGGCCCAACCACCTAGTCACTTACATTTACATGACCAGCCATTGGAAGGCTCACAGTTAACCCTATTTGTAGATGGCAGTTCTTTTATAAATTCTCTAGGAAACAGATAGGCAGGATACGC
Organism: Rhinopithecus bieti; assembly: GCF_001698545.2. Taxonomy (NCBI): domain Eukaryota; kingdom Metazoa; phylum Chordata; class Mammalia; order Primates; family Cercopithecidae; genus Rhinopithecus; species Rhinopithecus bieti. The sequence continues at coordinate 559,388 of NW_016807971.1, forward strand.
GGTAGTTACATCTTCTGCTCTCCTAGAAGCTAAGCCTTTAACATAAGGAACAACATCACAGCAGGCAGAACTTATCGCACTAACCAGGGCTCTCCTCCTATCCAGAGGAAAAGCGGTAAACATATACACAGACTCCAAATATGCCTTCTTGATTGCACACACCCACTCTGTCATTTGGAAAGAGAGAGGGTTCCTAACCACCAGTGGTACCCCTATAGTCAACAAAAAACAGATACTCAAACTGCTAGATGCTTTATCAGTGCCTTCCAGAGCAGCCATCATACACTGTAAAGGTCATCAGACTCCATCTAACTCGGTGGCGGCTGGCAATAACTTTGCCGACACCACTGCCAAGTCGGTAGCCGGATTCTCCACTCCCACGCTTCCCTCTATTTGTTTTCTCTCTCCTCAATATACCCCTACTTATACCCAAGAGGAAAAGACCAAACTATTACAAGATTCAACAGCCAAACTAGCCGCAGACAATTGGATTTACCTCAATAATAAATTAGTTATTCCTGAAACTCAACTCCACACCATTCTAAAAGACATACATAATTCCCTACACATAGGACCCAAAGCTTTATATAACCTCCTAAGCCCCTCATTCACTGCCCCACACACTCATGAAACACCTAATTATAATCAACCGACAGTGTTCCACATGTCTCAAGTCAAACCCTCAAGGCGCATTGCGCAACCCCATCCGAGCCATCAACTCAGAGGGCACCAACCAGGCGAAGATTGGCAAATTGACTTTACCCACATGCCAAGGCATAAAAAATTCAAATATCTCTTAACCCTCGTTGATACTTTTTCAGGATGGATAGAAGCCTATCCTACTACAGGAGAAACCGCCAATATACCAAGTAGCTGGGATTATAGGCATGTACCACCATGCCTGTCTAATTTTGTATTTTTAGTAGAGGTGGGGTTTCTCCATGTTAGTCAGGCTGGTCGTGAACTCCTGACCTCAGGTGATCTGCCCGCATCAGCCTCCCAAAGTGCTGGGATTACTGGCATGAGCCACCACGTCCAGCAGATACATATATATATTTAGATAGAATCTCCCTCTGTCGCCCAGGCTGGAATAGAGTGGTGCGATCTGGGCTCACTGCAACCTGTGCCTCCTGGGTTCAAGCAATTCTCCTGCCTCAGCCTGCCAAGTAGCGGGGATTACAGGTGCCCACCACCACGTCCCGCTAATCTTTTGTATTTTCGGTAGAGACGGGGTTTCACCATCTTGGCCAGGCTGGTCTTGAACTCCTGACCTCATGATCCACCCGCCTTGGCCTCCCAAAGTGCTGGGATTACAAGCGTGAGCCACCACGCCTGGCTGATATGTTTTTAAAAATTAAAAGATGCCATTCTTTATGTTCCTGCACACTTCATGGCTAAATGAGAACTAATCACTAACTACTGTTAGCCAAGTGATTAAAAGATAAAAAACATAAGCTCTATGTTGTCTTTATTGTCCAAAAACTTAATGCCTAAGAAGGTGAAAGATCAGCAAATAAACATTAAAGCAAAATTCACTATACCTAAGACACCTCAAGAAGAGGCTTGAAAAGTTGCCAATAAGAACTTGGAGATGTGCCAACCTAATTTAAGGCTTTTCAACTTATCCTTTTTGGGTCACAGGATCACCAAAAATATAAACAAATATAATAATAGGAGATTAAGTAAAAAGGAAATTATAAGTTCACGTGTCAGGCTCTCCTTTTACATCTCTTCCTTTCCCCTAGAAAATTCTGCTTTCTTTGTTCTTTTCCCAAAAGGAGGTGTGTGTTTCTTTCAACATTATATTGTAGTAACTTTACAATATTTTAGTTTTAAAATTCATTTTCTTGATTTTTCAGATTCCATTTCCATTTCAGTTTGTACCTGAAGGGGAGAAGCATGGATTGAATTTGCCTGGGTTTTCTGAATTTCATAATATAAATTCAAAGCTCCGAAGTGGTAGGAATGCAGGCTTTGATTAGTGAATTTCAAGCACCCATTTCTCAGGGTGAAGGACAAGGTTAATTCTACTCTAAATAATCCTACCATTCAGAAAACCTGGTGTGTCTACAGGAAAAAAAAAAAGGCTGTGGCTACAAACCTGAAAGTAAAGGCAAACAACTGCCAGACAGAGGCAGGAAAATGGGGGAGGATCCTTGGTAAATGTCGCATGCCTCCTGGGGCCCCCATGGGCTTTGACTCAAGGGGGAGATGAAGGGTATTTGTTAAAGAAAGAAGTCACTGGGACAGACGAAAGCTTCTGGCACAGGAAGTTAGTTTGACTAAGGATACCAAAATGTAGGAATTTGAATGTAGGAATTCCTGGGTGTGAGGTTGAAGTGAAACTTGTTTGAAAAGAAGCTGGGGGTAGTGAATCTCTCTTTAAGTATTCCTGGCTTCTGGATAGTTGGTGTAAACTCTGTGGTCCTCGAAGAAAATGTCCTTGAGAATTTTAAAAGGTTAAGCACCTGGAAAATTACTTTAATGCAATGGTAGCACTACCTCCGATGACGCTACCAAGCAAGCTATTAAGAAACAGAAAAGCTCACCTGTCAAATTGAGATGCTAGAAGCGTATTAAATCAATTAAATACATGGCACAAAACACAGTCAATGAAACACTGGTGTAGTCACAAGAGCTAAGGACAAGAACCAAGGGTGAGAATTTGAGATTCATTTAGGGCCAGGGATCTGCAGAACAGATGTACCTGGAACATGGGTGTGAATGTGCTCTTATCAGAGAGACAAAGAGGTAGGTATTCCTGGCCCCGAAATAGTTCTCCTTGGCTCATTAAGCAGTTTTTTGGTTCTATTGTTGTTGTTTTTGAGATGGAGTCTCACTCTGTTGCCCAGGCTGGAATGCAGTGGCGTGATTGCGGTCCACTGCAACCTCCTCCTTCTGGGTTCAAGCCATTCTTCTGCTTCAGTCTCCCAAGTAGCTCGGACTACAGGCGCACGACACCACACCTGGCTAATTTTTGTGTTTTTAGTAGAGACGGGGTTTCACCATATTGGCCAGGCTGGTCTTGAACTCCTGACCTTGTGATTGTTAGGCCTCTGAGCCCAAGCCAAGCCATCGCATCCCCTGTGACTTGCACGTATATGCCCAGATGGCCTGAAGTAACTGAAGAATCACAAAAGAAGTGCAAATGCCTTGCCCCGACTTAACTGATGACATTCCACCACAAAAGAAGTGAAAATGGCCGGTCCCTATCTTAAGTGATGACATTATCTTGTGAAATTCCTTTTCCTGGCTCATCCTGACTCAAAAGGCTCCCCCACTGAGCACCTTGTAACCCCCACTCCTGCCCACCAGAGAACAACTCCCCTTTGACTGTAATTTTCCTTTACCTACCCAAATCCTATAAAACAGCCCCACCCTTATCTCCCTTCGCTGACGCTCTTTTCGGACTCAACCCGCCTGCACCCAGGTGAAATAAACAGCCATGTTGCTCACACAAAGCCTGTTTGGTGGTCTCTTCACACGGACGCGCATGACAGTGATCTGTCTGCCTCAGCCTCCCAAACTGCTAGCATTACAGGCTTGAGCCACTGGGCCTGGCCTCACTGAGCAGCTTTGAAATTTATTTGCATTTTTTGGGCAGCATACATGTAAGGCTGGAGTGGATGTCTTCAGTGGTGGCCAATTCAAGAGTTTCCCTGTTTGCATGCCCTCTGGTAACCATAGGATATTTTGCGTTAGGCTAAATAACAGTATTAGGTTCCTCTTGCTTCTTCCACCCTTTTTGTGTTCTGTGTACATGTGCTCTGCTTAGCTAAATCTGGTCTGTCTTACCATTTATCAATTTATGTATAATTAGTATGTCTTATGAGTTATACAAATTTTTTCTTCCATAGTCAAGGTGAACATTTTCAGGCAATACAGCCAACGTGCATCACACCAGATTAGCCATACAATCTATGTCCTTTCTGTAAATCGAATCTCCTAATTCTTAGCCTCTCCTACATCCCACATCTCATTTCGTTTGTTTTGTTTTGTTTGTTTGTTTTTTTAAGACAGAGTTTCACTCTGTCACACAGGCTGGAGTGCAGTGGCACAATCTCGGCTCACCGCAACCTCCACCTCCTGGGTTCAAGCGATTCTTCTGCCTCAGCCTCCTGAGAAGCTATGACTACAGGCGCGCACCACCACACCAGGCTAATTTTTGTGTTTTTAGTAGACAGGGTTTCACCACATTGGCCATGCTGGTCTTTAACTCCCGACCTCGTGATCTGCCCTCCTTGGCCTCCCAAAGTGCTGCGATTACAGGTGTGAGCCACTGAGCCCGTCCCCAAATCTCATTTTTTAAGTCTCGTCCTTTCTCAGCCTTTCAGTAATCCTACAGTCATACTTTTCTTTTGTTTTGAGACAACATTTTGCTGTGTTGCTTAGGCTGGAGCGTAGTGGCACGATCATTGCTCACTGCTACTTTGACCTTCTGGGTCCAACAGATCCTCCCACTTCAGCCTCCCTAGTTGCTGGGATCACAGGCTAATTTTTTTTTTCTATTTTTTGTAGAGACAGGCTCTCACTATGTTGCCTAGGTTGGTCTCGAACTCCTGGGCTCAAAGGATCCTCCCACCTTGGCCTGCAAAAGTGTTGGGATTGCAGGTGTGAGCCCCTGCCCCAGGCCAGCAATCATACTTAGCCCTCAAGCTATGTAAGCCTCTGTAGGTTCCTTCAGTGCCATCCACACAACTGTCACACACGGATCCTGCTCAGTTGCTTGCTGGTCAATTCCTATCTCATTAGGTCAATAAAATGACTCCTTTTACTCAGAGTTTCTGCCCCTCTGTTGGGGGAAAAAGACCATGTTTTAAGTATTTGCCATGTCAGTTTTGTTTGTTTGTTTGTTGTTTGTTTGTTTGTTTTTGAGTTGGAGTCTCCCTCTGTCACCCAGCTCACTGCAACCTCTGCCTCCCGGGTTCAAGCAGTTATCTTGCCTCAGCCTCCTGAGTGGCTGGGATTACAGGCGTGTGCCCACCATGCCCGGCTAAGTTTTGTATTTTTAGTAGAGATGGGGTTTCACCAAGCTGGTCAGGCTGGTCTCACACTCCTGACCTCGTGATCCACCTGCCTCAGCCTCCCAAAGTGCTGGGATTACAGGCGTGAGCTACCACACCTGGGCTTTCAGCAACTTTTGAAATAAAATCCCAGCACTGTGGGAACCCAAGGCAGCCGGATCATCTGAGGTCGGGAGTTCAAGGCCAGCCTGACCAATATGGTAAAATCCTGTCTCTACTAAAAATACAAAAATTAGCTGGTGTGGTGGTGTGCACCTGTAATCTCATCTACTCAGGGGGCTGAGGTGGGAGAATCACTTGAATCCAGGAGGCGTATGTTGCAGTGAGCGGAGATGGCGCCACTGCACTCTAGCCTGGGCGAAAGAGGGAGATCGTGCCTCAAAAAAAAAAAAAAAAAAAAAAAAAAAAAAAATTAAGATTAGTGCAGAAGCTGGGTGCGGTGGCTCACGCCTGTAATCTCAGCACTTTGGGAGGACAAGGCGGGTGGATCACTTGAGGTCAGGAGTTTGAGACCAGCTGGCCAACATGATGAAACCCCATCTCTACTAAAAGTACCAAAGATTAGCCAGGCATGGTGGTGGGCAGCTGTAATCCCAGTTACTCAGTAGGCTGAGGCAGGAGAATTTAGAGGTTGCAGTGAGCTGAGATCGTGCCACTGCACTCCAGCCTGGGAAACAGAGAGAGACTCTGTCTCAAAAACAAAAAAACAGAAAAACTAAATTAAACAATATAAAAGGTCAATGAAACAAAAATTGGTTTTTTAAGAAGATAAAATTGACAAGTCTCTAAGAAGAAAAAAAGAGAGAAAATCCAAACAAATAAAATCAGAGACAAAAAATTACATTGATACTAGAGAATACAAAACATCATTAGAGACTACTATGAACCAAGAAACTGGAAAGCCTAAAAGAAATAGATAAATTCCTGTACATATACAACCTAGCAAAATCAAACCATAAAGAAACAGAAAACCTGAACACCCTGTTGGTTGGTCATCTAAAAAAAGAAAATGAAGGCTGGGGGCGGTGGTCCATGCCTGTGGTCCCAGCACTTTGGGAGGCCGAGGCGGCCAGATCACGAGGTCAGAAGATCGAGACCATCCTTGCTAACACGGCGAAACCCCGTTTCTACTAAAAAATACAAAAAATTAGCCGGGCATGGTGGCAGGCTCCTGCGGTCCCAGCTACTTGGGAGGCTGAGGCAGGAGAATGGCATGAACCCGGGAGGCGGAGCTTGCAGTGTGCCAAGATTGCGCCACTGCACTCCAGCCTGGGCGACACAGCGAGACTCCCTCTGAAAAAAAAAAAAAGAAAAAGAATACCTGAACAGATAAATAACGAGTAACAAGATGGAAGCTATGATAAAACGTCTCCCATCAAAGAAAAGTCCAGGACCTGATGGAGTCACTGCTGAATTCTACTAAGCATTTGAAGAAGAATTAAGGCCAAGTCTATTCAAACTATTTATTTCAAAAAACTGAAGAGGAGAGAATAATTCCAAACTCATTCCATGAAGCCGATATTAGCCCAATACCAAAACCAGACAAGGACACAACAATATCCCTGATAAACATAGATACATTTTCAAAAAAATTAGCAAATCAAATTCAACAACACATTGATAAAATGAAAAAGTAAAAATAAATTTAGAAATACATATTCTGGCCGGGCGCGGTGGCTCAAGCCTGTAATCCCAGCACTTTGGGAGGCCGAGATGGGTGGATCACGAGGTCAGGAGATCGAGACCATCCTGGCTAACGCGGTGAAACCCCGTCTCTACTAAAAAAAATACAAAAAAAGTAGCCAGGCGAGGTGGCAGGCACCTGTAGTCCCAGCTACTTGGGAGGCTGAGGCAGGAGAATGGCATAAACCCGGGAGGCGGAGCTTGCAGTGAGCTGAGATCCAGCCACTGCACTCCAGCCTGGGCGACAGAGCGAGACTCCGTCTCAAAAAAAAAATAGAAATACATATTCTAAAAAAAAATAAATTATTGCCCACCCTTTCTCAGAAAGTTACAGAATAATGTCTCCATTAAAATGTAAAGGTAAACCAAGAAAGAGGAAGATGCAGGATTTAGGAAACAAGATCCAACACAGAGGAAAGGTAAATGAAATTCCTGGGTGAGGAGTATAAATCTTGGGAAGGCGGGATTCACCAGGCCAGAAGACCATCAGTCCAAAGTAGAGAGGTTGAAGAGCTCCAGGTAGAATAGCTACACTGAGAAATTCTAGATCGTAAGAGGTAGAGGAATATTTTAAATGAAAATATCTACTATGAAAGCTAAAAAATGTATCATTATATTCTTTTCACATACAAAGTTATCAGGTTATATAAAAAGCAACAGGAATTAGAATGGCATTGGACTGCCCCAGTGCAGCAAAGATAAAATACACTAAAGCAATACCTTCAAAGTTCATTAAGAATGTGTTTACATAATGTTTGTGTAAAAATAAACATTTTAATTTCCTAATTTAATGGGTGAAATGATGATGTTATACTTGTTTTAATATATATATTTTACTTTTATTGAAGTTAAACCTTTTTCGTATTTATTGTATTTCTCCTTTTGTGAAATATTCACTCATTTATTTTTCTTTGAAGTTAATATATGAACTCTCTTACCATATATGGTAATAATATTTACCTTTCTTCTTGTTTAAAGTTTTGTTAGTATGGGTGACAAAGCATGACTCCGTATCTACAAAAAAAAAAAAAATTCTGGGCACAGTGACATGGGCCTGTGGTTCCACCTACTTAGGAGGCTGAGGCAGGAGGATCCCTTAAGCCCAGAAGTTCAAGGGTGCAGTGAGCTATGATCATGCCACTGCATTCCAGCCTGGGCAGCAGAGTGAGACCCTATCTCCAANCCTGCGCGGGACCCGGGAACCTCGCCCGAGAGCGCCGGAGCGGACTTCCTCGGCCCCTCCTCCTGCACGGGACCCAAGAACCTCGCCCGAGAGCGCCGGAGCGGACTTCCTTGGCCCCTGCTCCTGTGCGGACCTAGGAACCTCGCCCGAGAACGCCGGAGCGACTTTGTCGGCCTCCATCGCCGGAGGCCGGTGAACCTCGCCCCTCCCTCACATTGGTTTGTAAATAAAGTTTTTTTTGCCTTGCCTACTTGCCTTTTCTCTGGCATTTGCTCTGGGGGTCGCATTAAAGCAAATCAAACGGCACCAACAAAGAGGTGGAAATTCAAAGGGAATTAACCACAGGCCCTTCCTCTCCACCAGGCTCTAAAACCTTCTGCTTTCAAAAATATCATCATCACCCACACAATTCTACTTCTATTTCCCCTATGGCTGTGGGATATTTTATCAAGAGGGTGAAAAAAGTAAAAGTACAAAAGTGAGTATTTTGTCCAAAGATCTGAAATAGCTTAACAGGGCCAGGGAGCAGGGAGGCTAGAACGGCCCTCCATTTGACAATCTCCAAGGCTGTCTGTGAGATACTATGGATACAGCAAGCCCAGGACATGGGGTCACTGCTGAACTTTCTGGTTATGAGACAGGACCCCCTTCAGGGATAAAGGGCCAGGAAAGACGATGACAAGTCACACACAAGGAATGACCAATTACAGTTGTGGGTGGTCCTGATACTAGCTAGAGAGAAAACTAAACATTGTAGCTAATATATCTTTTTTTTTTTTTTTTTCTGAGATGGAGTCTTTGCTGTGTCGCCTGGTCTGGAGTGCAGTGACACTATCTCAGGTCACTGCAACCTCTGCCTCCCAAGTTCAAGCGATCCTCCTGCCTCAGCCTCCTGAGTAGCTGGGAGTAACAGGTGCACGCCACCATGCTCAGCTAGTTTTTTGTATTTTTAGTGGAGATGGGGTTTCCCCATGTTGGGCAGGCTGCTCTCGAATTCCTCACCTCAAGTGATCCGCCCACTTCGGCCTCCCAAAGTTCTGAGATTACAGGAGTGAGCCCACTGTGCCTGGCCACTAATATATCATTGTTAAGATTTAACGTTTTGTTCTTTTATCCATTTGTTCCTATTAGGTGTTTTTCATGGCTTTAACAGTGGACTTCAGGAGTCATGGTTAAGCAATAGGTGTGGGGCAGGTAACTGACCAAACCTCTCCTCTGAGTCTCCGCTTTCTCACCTGTAGAGTGAGGGTACTTACCTCCCTCCTAGGGCTGTCAGGATTAAATGAGATATCAGGTAAAGACCTTAGCACAGTGCCTGGCGCATGGTAACTGCTCTGTTCACTTTGTCACTATAAGCTCTTCTGGCTTATTGTAAAGTATATAATGCAACCCAAGGGAAGCAAAATTCCATGAATAAAAAAAGTCATCTCATTATAACTTGCCACAAATTATAAAATCTCTAATAAAAATGAAGGTGTGTAGTTAGTGGCAGAAGTTTGTCTAGAACTAGATCTGTCCAGTGCTCAATACTCTGTCTACTATGTCACAAACTTCAGGACAAGGTTAAGTGGGAGAAAAAAGGTACTGCCTGGAAGGGGAATACAAAGAGGGACTTCTGGGGTCCTGGTAAGGTTTTTTTTTTTTTTTTTTTTTTTTTTTT